>NW_026599609.1:888039-1188039 GCF_023634155.1 Falco peregrinus
GGCTCTCCTGGGAGTGGGCACCCCAGGGCTCTGGCTCCTTAAATACCCGCGGGGTCACCGTGGGGACCCGCATCACAATGACCTCTGGGCACGCTGCGCCGCCTGCATCACAAAGCCCTGGCGATGCTGTGGAGCCTGGCGGGGACTGGCTGTGCCCGGCTGTGCCCGGCGTGGGGCAGCCCCTGCTTGCCCCTCACAGAGGCCCCAGCAGGCCCGAGCCCGCACCTCCCACATCCCCCCGGTGCCAGCAGCCTCTGCAGAGCTCAGTCCTGTGTGCGTGCAGCAGCTCTGGCTGCCACCGCCCGGGGCCTTGTCCCCACGCATGGCTCCCACACAGGGCGCCCAGGCCTGGGGACGCTCCGGTGCCCGCCTACAGCAACGCAGGGGAGGCCCGCAGGCCCGTGCCCAGAGGCCACTGGCCACGCCGAGCTGCTCCCGGCAGTCGCCATGGGCCGCGGGGTGACCAGCCCTCTCCCCAGCCGGCTCTGGGAGGTCCCTCCCAGGCTGCTCTTCTTCAGTGCCTTTCCTCCAGAGGTGGAGCGTGCACGGGCTCACACCCACAGCCAGGACGAGGGAGCAGGGCTGCCTCCCTGGGGCTGACGCTCTGTGCTCCCCTTCCAGCTGGAACGAAAAGAAAAGCCGCCTTTGCTCCCAGTTACAACACAGAGAAACACCCGTGTCTCGTGCACGTGCCTGCACCTTTTCTGACAGAAAATGGCTTTGGGGTACTATGGAAACTCCTGGGGAGAAAAAAAAACCCAAACCATTAAAACAAACGCTGCTCAGCTGATGTTGGAGACCTTGGTATTAGACACCCAGACCTGTTCTCCTCCACGCAGTTGTCACTCCTGCACCAGGAACTGCTTGCTAGTGGGTGAATCTGACGGCAGCAGCTCCCAGGCAGAGCTGGGAGCAGCCCCTGGGGACACCTTTAGGCTTTACAGCAGTGTTTGCTGCCCCAGCACGGGTCCCCTGCCCCCTGCAGGGACCAGGCAGGAGGCTGGAGGGAAGAGTCCCACCAACAGCTTTGGCCTCCAGGCTGGAGAACCCTGTCCCAGGCTCAGGCACCGCTGCCTCCGGGCTCCCCTACCCCATCCTGGGGCAATGAGGCAACTCTCTTCCTTCTACAGAACAACACTCAAAGCTTAAGGGGAGGAGGAAAAGCCTACTTCCTCCCTCATGCAGGTTTCCCCCAGGCCTAGAGGTTGCTGCTGTCTTCTGCTCGGCTGGGAGAGGGGTTGGAGCCTTTCTCCACCTCTCCTCGACCGCCTCTCTCCTGGGCTGGGCTGGAGGGTGGGGAGTCCGAGTGCCTCCAGTGCCGAGGGCCTGCCAAGGAGCAGACGCTCTCAGCAAAGCAGACGGCAACCACCCGTGCTGTTTCCCAGAGGACCTCTTGAAAGCAGCCTGCAGCAGGACCGGGCAGCCGGGAGACCCAGCACTGCGTGCCTCTTATCACGGCCGATTTTGTCGCTTGCATCCTGCTGCCACTCTCTCCCTCACCAGCATGAGCAGGCAAACCCCTGCCCTGCAGCTGGGTGTCTGTCCTGCTCCCCCGCTCTGGAGACCTGCCGCCCTGGGTGCCCCGAAGGAGAGGGTGGCTGCTGCTCTCAGCGGTGTCAATCGCTGCCCGTACCTGGGGTTGCTGTCGGTCCTTCCCCGCAGACCAGGCTCCCCACGCCGCCCACTCTGCCTTTGCTTGCTCGAGCTGCTCTTGCCACTTGGGCCTCACTTGCTCCCACTCTGCAGGCAGCTGCCAGACCTCCTGGAGGGGACGGCAAGGCAGCAGAAGGCAGGATTAGTCTCAGCGCCTGGAACGGGTGTCCTTCGGGTCTGACCCGTGTTGCCGCCCCTTGCCTCAGCTGGTCGGTTGGCAGGGCTTTGCCCCTAACACATCGGGGGCTCTGGGGTCATTCTAGGCTCCTGGCAAACACAGCTGCGACCAAAGCCCTCCACTGTGAACAGCCGAGAAAGGACTTGGGCATCTCCCATAGCCCCTGGGCCAGGAGAAAGTGTCTTGTGACAACCCAGGGGGCAAGGAAGATCTGAAGGAGGTGACAGACAGCCGACAAGGAGCGCACGTCCAGGGGTCCTTTCAGGCTGGCTCTCTGCACAAAGAGGCTTCTGCCGAGTCCCCAGCAGCACGGCAGCTACAGCAAGGCACGCACCTGCAGTGCTTTCTGGCAGTCGTCTGAGGATGGGAGTGTAGAGGTGGGTTTGGCTGGAGAAGCCGGCTCCTGCCTGCCTGCCTCCTTCATCCTGGGGGAGCTGCCTGGACGTGGGGGGAGCGCACTGCAAAGAGGCACCAGGAGCAGTCGGCATGAGCACGGGGCAGTTTGCTCTCCCACCTTCGCCTGGCACCAAAGCTCCCCAGGCTGGCAGAAGCAGCACGCGAGGTGGGGCCATTTCTGCTGGCAGCGGGGAGCCTTTCCTGAGCCCCCTCAGATGGACGGGGGAGGTCTGCACCTCAGCTCTTGCGTGAGGGAACCACAGGGACGTGGGGTGCACTCAGCACCCGCCACCTTCCCCAGGGAGGGGCCCACAACAGGGGAAACAAGCACATAAGAGCCATGCGGCACGTGTCAGGGACCTTGCCGCGTCCCTGCAGCCGGAGTGTCCGGAGGGGAGGTCTCTCCTCCACGGGTGCAGGATCCCTTTCATCCCTTCCCACCAGGGTCTCACCTCTCAGAAGTCTTCTTGCCCAAGTCTTTCTGTCTTGTGCCTGGCCCCTGACTTGGCAGTGCAGCAAGGGAAAGCTTCCTCCGTCTCTGCAGCAGCTTGCCAGGATGCGCCTCTGCATCTGGCAAAGGAGGAAACTCAGCAGAGCAGCCCCCTGGGGAGTGCCTTTTGACGGAGCTGTGGTCACCCAGCGCGGGGCAGGGCCTCAGCTGGGCAGCGGAGACCTGTTCCCACACCTTGTCTGAGCCTGGACTTTGCTGCAGCCTTCTTGGCCCAGGCGGACAAAGCCTTGGCCACTGCTCTGCTGACCACCGTAAAGCGAAACCTGGGCAGTAAATGATGACACAGGCTTGAAGAAGGGTGACCCCTACCCTCTGCAGCTTCCCAGCACTAATCCTCACGACTCTCGTGTGAGGCACGGCACCCCTCTTCCTCGTGGCCATGCAGCCATGAATGGGTTTTATTAGCAATCTTCCTCCAACACCAGACAGGTGGAACATCGTCACTGGCAGAGCGGGCTGAATTTCCATGTAAAATTAGAAACGGAATGCCAGAGAAAAGGTCGTTCATGGAAACGGCTCTTGGGGAGTGGTTATTTTGGGAGGAGCTCAAGCTGTCTGCCTAACTTTGGAGGGAATTCTCTCCAGAGAAATTCTGAAATCCCAGCTTCTCTGTGCCCTTTCTGAAGGGCAGAGAGCATGCACCCCAGTCCCAAACAGGGCGCGGGAAAGTGGATGGTGTCCGTTGCCTTCTCACCAGGGATAACCTCTGTGGGGAACACAAGCTCCCGCAGAGTTAACTCACCAATGTCTAGCTGGGAGACGGGTCTTCGAACCACGTACACCTCTTCCCCACCTTGGAATTGCTCTTGGACCGTAGCAAAGGTCCCGAGTCCTGTGACCAGGACCCCCTGCCCAGGAAAACGGCACAAAGGCTGACCAAAGGGAAGAGCGAAACTCTATCACGTGCCAAAAGCTTTCTCAGACTAGATCTGGGCACGCTTTCGCCCCTGGTTGACCACGAAGCAAGAGCAGGAGAACTGCTGAGGGACTCCCTGAGAGAGGCCCACTGTGAATCCTCCGCGGGAGGAGGAGCAGCGCTCCACCTTTCTCGGCCTTGGCCGTCGGGCTGGGTGAGGGTGAGCTTTTCAGCGGCTGCAGGTCTTGGTCGCAGAGTGCAGCGAGGGTGAGGGCAGGCAGAGATCAGGCAGGAGAGGCTGTGCTCACTGAGGACATCCCCAGGGAAACAGGAACTCTCCAGGGACACACTGGGGACACCAGCACACAGGCAGGGACAATATTATGATGTTAGGGACTTCCGGGGGGACACCAGGACTCCCAAAGGGATGTCACTGGGACATTAAAGACACCCACCGGGACACACTGGGACACAAGAACACACGGGGAGACACCACGGCGATATATAGAATGGCCTGGTAATATCCGGACCCCTCCAGGGACACCACTGTGAGATTTAGGAATTTCCCAGGGACGCCCCCTGGGACATCAGGGACCACCCCCTCACCTTGCCCGGGGACACCAGGACCCCTCCAGGGACAGCACTGGGACATTAAGGACCCCCCTTTAACACAGCCCTACCCCAGGGACAATGTAGGGGCATTAAGGACTCCTCCCAGGATACCAGGACCCCCACAGGACCAGAAGTGCACAAGGGACATACTGGGGACACAAGGACATTCCTGGGGACATCACTGGGACATCAGGGACACCAGGACCGCCCCAGTGACACCACTAGGACATTAAGGACCCCCACAGGGATACCTTGCCACACAAGGACATCCTGGGAGACACCACTGGGACATCATTAGAATAGCTTTTAGGACATCAGGACCCCTCCAGGGACACCACTGTAAAATTATGAATTTCCCAGGAACCCCATCCTGGGACATAACGGACTACCCACTCCCCTCCATGGGGACACCAGGACCACGCCCAGGGACACCCCAGAATGTCCCAGGGACACACTGGGACACCAGGACCGCCCCCCACCCCCACCAACAACCCCCCCCAGGGACACCATTAGGACATCAGGGACTCCCCCGAGGACACCGCTAGAACGTTAAGGACCCCCAGAAGGACACATTAGGTCACATGCACCCACTGACAGACACCACTGGGACATCTAGAATGGCCTGGGGACATCAGGATGCCTCCAGGGACACCACTGTGACATTAATGACCCCCACCAGGGACACATTGTGATACACAAGGACCCATTGAGACACACCACTGGGACATCTAGAATGGCCTGGGGATACCAGGACCACCTCAGTGACAACACTGGAACATTTAGGACCCCCCTGGAAACACACGACCTGCATCCAGGGAAACTGTAGGGGCATTAGGAACTCCCCCTGGGACACCAGGACCCCCCCAAGACACACTGGGACACCCAAATGCCTATAGGGACACCTGAGAACACTAGGACATCCCTGGAGACATCCGTAGGACACCAGGGACACTCCCGGGGACATTAGGACCCTCCCAGGGACACCCTAGTGACATTAGGGACAGCTTGGAAGCAGAAGGACCCCCCACAGAGCACTCCTGGGACATCAGGATCCCCCCAAGGGGACCCTCCAGCAGGTCACTCTCCTGCAGTTGTCACGCAGAAGCTCCCCCTCGATGGAAGTCCTTAGCAGCAGGGCAGCCCTCAGATCTGCACTGTCAATGAAACGGAGCCCAAAAAACAGACCCCTCCCCATCCCAAAATGGGAGGACCCCCTCCCCACATGACACTTGTTAGTTTAACATTATGCTAGGGGCCAACCAATGCCCTCCTTTATCTTCTAGTGCCGTGACGACCATGGGTGGTACATGGATGGTCACCTCCTGCCCCATGGTGAACTTAGGGGCCTCCTGCATCAGTAGCACAGGTGCTTCTCCTGCTTTAGGGCATCCAGGCCATCCTGAGCTCACCCCATCCAGCTCTTTGCAGGAGCAAGCTACAGCCCGCCCCTGAGGCCCTAAACAATGTGCCAGAACTCCGAAGGCAATGCCTTTCCTCTCACACTTAAAAAGTGCAAAGGTCTTTGTCACGTCAGGTAATCCCCACGTGGGGGCCTCCACCAGAGCTCACTTCAGACGCTTGAAAGTGGCTTTACCCTCCTCTGTCCCGCCAATAGACCCATGGCAGGAGGTTTTCAGTAGCTCGTGCTGAGCTTTCACACATAAAACACAATTGCCTACCCAAAGTCGACACCATCCCACCATGCCGAGAAATCTTCATAGTTCCTCGAGAGTTTGAGGTTCCACGAGGCAGCGAATAGCCTCCTTCTGTTGGGATCCCAACTGTCTCTGGCCTTCCAGCACTTCAAACCCCAAACGTGGAAGTGACTCCTGGATAATTCCATATCCACTAATTCTCAAGACATTTAGAAGGCTTATCGTCAGGGAAAGACACAGCTCCCAAGTCCCTGCTGCAACCAGAATATCATCCTACGATCGCAGAACTCTTCCCTGATCATTTTCTGTTCTCCAAATGTCAAACTGCTTTGCCAACTGATTCCCAAAGATTGTTGGAGTATTTTGAAAGCCTTGTGGTATAACCACCCAAGTGTATTGCCTTTTCCTTCCTCTTTCTGGGTTTGTGCATTCAAAAGCAAAAGGCTTCTGACTGTCAGTGCCCCGGGGAACACAGAAAAAGGCATCCTTCACATCAAAAACTGTAAACCATCCCTGTTCCCCTGTAAGGGTGGTTTAGTATCCGTATGGATGTGCTACTACAGGATAAATACCTTGAGGTATGTGATTTATTGCTCTTAAATCCTGCACCAAACAGCAATCTTAACCCTTGGCCTTTTTCACTGGCAACACAGGGGTGTTGGATTTCGACACACACCCCACCAGCAGGCTGTACTTCAAGAATTTCTGAATTATCGCTACTGACCCATTCCTAGCTTCCAGCTTCGGGCGACACTGTTTCATTCTCAGCGGGGATGATCCAGGCTTTAAGTCAATCCTTACAGGTTTTGACCTGTTGGATTTTCGAGGATCCTCTCCGGCTCGTACAATAGGAATCACAGCATCTCTGACCTCCGGGCGTATTTTTCTCCTTTCAAGGCAGCATAGCCTGTAATAACAAAGCTGCTGCCTCGACACAAAAAGTTTCTGGAATTAAGATTTCTATTTCCTCGTTTTAAAATCAGATTTCTGCTTCCAATTTTTTGGAGTAGATCTCTCCCTAAACAACGCTTCTGGAGAATTTGGCTAGTATAAAAACTGATGAGGAACCCACTGTTTTCCCAGCTTCATTGTTAAAGGTTTCAAAAATGGCCAAGTTTCATGGGTCTCTGTCGTACCAGCAATGCTTATATTCTTATTGCTTAGTTCCCCTCTAAAGTCTTCTGAACAGAGAAAGTAGCCCCAGGATCTACCCAAAGCTCAACTTCTTCACTTCCCAGCTCCACTTTAACCAGAGGCTGCTCTGGGGAGAGACTCCTCTGCGGCGAATGAAGAGACGGGACGTGGCTTGATGCAAGCAAATGTCGATTTAGTGTACACAATCACGAGTTTATATATGTTTTCAGAAGCTGCGTGCTTTAAACAGATTGGTTCTTTAAGCTAAGAATTACATACTAGGCAATCCCTGATTGGTGGTTAACTACAAAGGACACTTTCATCAATTAACAGCAAGGTGTTACCTTTCCTTGGCGCCATCCTTGGCGCCATCCGTCTCCCACTCCCCTGTGCTCTGCAAACATGCCTCATCATGTTAATTGCTGTCTAGACAAGCTCGAGCACATTCCCCTCAGCTAACCGATTGCCGCGCATGGTCCTAGTTTGCAGACCGCTCCTGCACTCCTCCGCTCCCCCTCATTCCTCGCTTACTGGGAGCAAGGGGGCAGAGGGACTCCAATCCTTAAGCAGATGGTCTTCTTCCGAACGCCCATCCCTTTTGCACTGTGCACACTGATTATCACCCAACCGAGGGCTGGGCCGCAGTCCCCCTCTGGGGGCTCTGCCCTGTCCTCAGGACCTTCCCCTCACCCTACCATTTTACTCTGATACCGCCAACAAGCGACAATTTACTCTTTCCTTTTGACTCTCTCTGTGTCAATATGCAATCCAAGCAACACCCAACAGCTTTCCCCTATCTCGAGCAATCACTTCCTTGTAGCTTTTGTAATTTTCTTCCAATACCATCGCAGGATTGGCCCACCAATAGAGGGGCTGATTGATCTCATCCCTCTTAAGATTCAGGGTCAGCACTTGTAGAGTTGCGGGCTACCTCCTTCATTCTGTTCTGCAGATCTGGGGGGGGCTCTTGGCTTTCGTGCCTAGCCTCGTACCGTTCAGACATGGTTATTGCCTTAGCCACAGCATTTTGAATGCCAAATAGAATCCCTTTCTGACACCGAGTCCAAAGTTGCCTGGGTCCGTTAACATGCAGGTCCCAGTTTGGACCAACAGAGGGGAAATGATGCTCCACAGTTCCTGTTTTAACCTCAGCTTCCACATGTATTCTAGCCGCTTGACAAATCATCTCCTTCTCACTACTATCAAATAAAACCTGCAGTACTGCCGCTATATCCTTACACGCTGGATCATCCTGTGTTTTAACCATCATTATTTCAAAAACACCAGCCGCCTTCTCAGGGTCGTCTCGGTAATTTCCTGCGGTTGCTTTTCAATTCTTCAACTCCGTTACTGAAAATGGGACCCTCACCATAATGGGTCCTTCGTTTCCCACAGCCTGGCACAGGGGAGTCTGTATCACTTCCCCTGGTCTGGCCCGCTCCCACCCTGCGGCTGGGCTAAAACCTTCTCCCTCTTCACAGCCACTTTCCCTGCCACCAGCCTCGTCAGCTCGCCTGCCACCACTTTCTCTTACCCTGCTCACATCACTAATATCAGCATCAGAACTCTCTCCCCATCTCTGCTGGGCTTCAACCATTAACTCTAAACCATTGTCTCTAAACCTCCTTCTTTCTTGTAGTCGTTACAATTTTAAACGCCTCTGTCTTATACTACAAGCAGAGCAGACCCTTTTCAATGACCTCTTCTTATCCTTTCCCAAAGCCAAGAGAAAAGGATCTCAGGAAGGTAAATTTATACCACACTGGTTTTGCCATTCAGAATGGGTCTTTACAGTGGAAGAAAGATCAGCGTATCAAACTCTGTCCCTTTTCCTTTCCTGCCTTCAAAACAACATCAGCGGTAACATCATACAATAATGCAAACTGCCATTTTCCCCCGTCGCCCAGTTTATACAGAGACCACCCCTGAGTACAGTATTGCACTAGGGTGCTTTTAGTTACATTTCCCTCAGAACTACCCCTTGATTCTTCCCAGTGTCCCAAAACACATCCCAGGGGAGACTGCTGTAAAATACCACGGCCGTGTACACTGACCAGGGCCCACTTTCTTTTAGCATCCTGAACACTTTATCATATACATGTATAGAAGTATCTTCAGATGTTCCGAGCGCACTCTACTAGACACACACACACACACAACATTAATATACTTGAGTATGCCAGGCAGAAATTTTACCAGACACATTGTTTGCAGGAGAGCCCTCAATAACCCAACCCAGCAGGGCTTTTGCCTCTGCTTAGGGGCAGGTATCCCAGACCACCAGGAATGCCTGACATCTTACCGGGGGAACGTTGCTTTGGAGTCGTTGGTCCGGGAATCAGAGGTCTTCCCCAAGAGTCCCTCAGTGCCGGCTGGAATTGCTGTGATCCGCAGCTCCACCGACGCTCAACAGCAGAGTCTCACCTGGGTCACCAGAAAATGATCCCGTAAAGGCGGTCACGGTGAAAAACCCTCTCAGACCTGATGTGAAGTTTCAGAAGGCGGGCATTCTTTATGACAGCGCTGGGAGCACGGGGGAGTGCTCCCCAAGTTACTCGAGGGTACACATTACATACAGCAGAGTACTTGCACGCTCACAGTGCACACGCACACGCACACTCCACCAAGTTGTCTCCTCTTGCGGCCAGAACTTCCCCACTCAGAACTTGCCTGCACACGTCTTTCTCCCAGGATGGACCAGGCACAGACAACCACTGGGGGAGTGTGCTCAGCTTTTATTGACCTCAGAAAGTGTCCAGGGTGGAGAGGAGTCTGGCAGCACAATGTCCTCGTGGCAGCTGAAGGTGTTGGGCGCCGTCCATGCACCCATGCCTCGCGTGCCTCCCTGTGCCACACCCTCTGGGTACCGCACAGGATCAGGGCCAGCTGCCATCTCTGGGGACCCTTCTGCCAGCACGGCGCTGCTGCTCTCGCTGTGGCCTGATGCAAGTACAGCAGAAAGCCTTGCGCAGAGCCCTGAGCGCCCTGCGGAAGAGGGAGGGCCGTCGCTGTCGAGCTGGGGCATGCGGGAGGGCAGCCATGCCTGTGGAAGGAAGAGATGTGTAGGCAGGGGGCTGGGCAGGTACCGGGCAAGATCCTGCCTGCTCCCCGCCACCGAGAGCTTTCCCCAGGGAGTGGTGGCCAGGGAACGGCCAGCCCCCATGCACGCAGTCCTTCTGCTTTGGCCTGGGTGCACATTGCCGGGACACCTGGGCTAAGCCTTCCCTTGCCGGGCCAGCGCTACACGCAAGGATGTACCTGGCTCATCCTCGGGCTCATCCCTGGGCTCGGAGCAGGGCCACGTGTTATCTGGCTGCCTCTCCTGAAAACCACCACGGGGCTCCTGGCAGAACTCCAGGAATGACGGGTTGACCCAGATGCTGTAGATGATGATTCCCGCTCGGCACAGCTCTATATCATCATGTTCCCAGTTTTCCTCCTCAGACAAGAACCTTGGCGCACCCTATAAAAACATTAAGGGCAAAAGGAGACCTAAGCATCTGTAACTGGGTGCCGGGGGAAACACAGGCGCTTAGGGATATGGATTAGTGGTAGAATATGCAGTGCTATGTGTCAGGTTGGTTAGGATTATGGTCTCTGCAGCCAGAGGAGGGCTGTGCGTCACCTCTGTGCTGGGAGGCCACTTACACGGGGAGAAGAAGAGCACAGGCAGGGGATGGAGGGGCTGTCAGCGGGATGACACGGACAGTACAAGCCATCTCCCTGTCACACATGCCCTGGACACTGTGCCTGACTGCAGTACCTCGTGATGCAGCCTGCTGTTGGGCTGGGGGTGGGCATTTGCCTCCTCATGCGTGGGCATCTTCGGCGGCGCCTGCCGACGACCCACCCAGGGGAGATGCTGCCTCCTGAGGGAGTGGCTCTCCTGGGAGTGGGCACCCCAGGGCTCTGGCTCCTTAAATACCCGCGGGGTCACCGTGGGGACCCGCATCACAATGACCTCTGGGCACGCTGCGCCGCCTGCATCACAAAGCCCTGGCGATGCTGTGGAGCCTGGCGGGGACTGGCTGTGCCCGGCTGTGCCCGGCGTGGGGCAGCCCCTGCTTGCCCCTCACAGAGGCCCCAGCAGGCCCGAGCCCGCACCTCCCACATCCCCCCGGTGCCAGCAGCCTCTGCAGAGCTCAGTCCTGTGTGCGTGCAGCAGCTCTGGCTGCCACCGCCCGGGGCCTTGTCCCCACGCATGGCTCCCACACAGGGCGCCCAGGCCTGGGGACGCTCCGGTGCCCGCCTACAGCAACGCAGGGGAGGCCCGCAGGCCCGTGCCCAGAGGCCACTGGCCACGCCGAGCTGCTCCCGGCAGTCGCCATGGGCCGCGGGGTGACCAGCCCTCTCCCCAGCCGGCTCTGGGAGGTCCCTCCCAGGCTGCTCTTCTTCAGTGCCTTTCCTCCAGAGGTGGAGCGTGCACGGGCTCACACCCACAGCCAGGACGAGGGAGCAGGGCTGCCTCCCTGGGGCTGACGCTCTGTGCTCCCCTTCCAGCTGGAACGAAAAGAAAAGCCGCCTTTGCTCCCAGTTACAACACAGAGAAACACCCGTGTCTCGTGCACGTGCCTGCACCTTTTCTGACAGAAAATGGCTTTGGGGTACTATGGAAACTCCTGGGGAGAAAAAAAAAACCCAAACCATTAAAACAAACGCTGCTCAGCTGATGTTGGAGACCTTGGTATTAGACACCCAGACCTGTTCTCCTCCACGCAGTTGTCACTCCTGCACCAGGAACTGCTTGCTAGTGGGTGAATCTGACGGCAGCAGCTCCCAGGCAGAGCTGGGAGCAGCCCCTGGGGACACCTTTAGGCTTTACAGCAGTGTTTGCTGCCCCAGCACGGGTCCCCTGCCCCCTGCAGGGACCAGGCAGGAGGCTGGAGGGAAGAGTCCCACCAACAGCTTTGGCCTCCAGGCTGGAGAACCCTGTCCCAGGCTCAGGCACCGCTGCCTCCGGGCTCCCCTACCCCATCCTGGGGCAATGAGGCAACTCTCTTCCTTCTACAGAACAACACTCAAAGCTTAAGGGGAGGAGGAAAAGCCTACTTCCTCCCTCATGCAGGTTTCCCCCAGGCCTAGAGGTTGCTGCTGTCTTCTGCTCGGCTGGGAGAGGGGTTGGAGCCTTTCTCCACCTCTCCTCGACCGCCTCTCTCCTGGGCTGGGCTGGAGGGTGGGGAGTCCGAGTGCCTCCAGTGCCGAGGGCCTGCCAAGGAGCAGACGCTCTCAGCAAAGCAGACGGCAACCACCCGTGCTGTTTCCCAGAGGACCTCTTGAAAGCAGCCTGCAGCAGGACCGGGCAGCCGGGAGACCCAGCACTGCGTGCCTCTTATCACGGCCGATTTTGTCGCTTGCATCCTGCTGCCACTCTCTCCCTCACCAGCATGAGCAGGCAAACCCCTGCCCTGCAGCTGGGTGTCTGTCCTGCTCCCCCGCTCTGGAGACCTGCCGCCCTGGGTGCCCCGAAGGAGAGGGTGGCTGCTGCTCTCAGCGGTGTCAATCGCTGCCCGTACCTGGGGTTGCTGTCGGTCCTTCCCCGCAGACCAGGCTCCCCACGCCGCCCACTCTGCCTTTGCTTGCTCGAGCTGCTCTTGCCACTTGGGCCTCACTTGCTCCCACTCTGCAGGCAGCTGCCAGACCTCCTGGAGGGGACGGCAAGGCAGCAGAAGGCAGGATTAGTCTCAGCGCCTGGAACGGGTGTCCTTCGGGTCTGACCCGTGTTGCCGCCCCTTGCCTCAGCTGGTCGGTTGGCAGGGCTTTGCCCCTAACACATCGGGGGCTCTGGGGTCATTCTAGGCTCCTGGCAAACACAGCTGCGACCAAAGCCCTCCACTGTGAACAGCCGAGAAAGGACTTGGGCATCTCCCATAGCCCCTGGGCCAGGAGAAAGTGTCTTGTGACAACCCAGGGGGCAAGGAAGATCTGAAGGAGGTGACAGACAGCCGACAAGGAGCGCACGTCCAGGGGTCCTTTCAGGCTGGCTCTCTGCACAAAGAGGCTTCTGCCGAGTCCCCAGCAGCACGGCAGCTACAGCAAGGCACGCACCTGCAGTGCTTTCTGGCAGTCGTCTGAGGATGGGAGTGTAGAGGTGGGTTTGGCTGGAGAAGCCGGCTCCTGCCTGCCTGCCTCCTTCATCCTGGGGGAGCTGCCTGGACGTGGGGGGAGCGCACTGCAAAGAGGCACCAGGAGCAGTCGGCATGAGCACGGGGCAGTTTGCTCTCCCACCTTCGCCTGGCACCAAAGCTCCCCAGGCTGGCAGAAGCAGCACGCGAGGTGGGGCCATTTCTGCTGGCAGCGGGGAGCCTTTCCTGAGCCCCCTCAGATGGACGGGGGAGGTCTGCACCTCAGCTCTTGCGTGAGGGAACCACAGGGACGTGGGGTGCACTCAGCACCCGCCACCTTCCCCAGGGAGGGGCCCACAACAGGGGAAACAAGCACATAAGAGCCATGCGGCACGTGTCAGGGACCTTGCCGCGTCCCTGCAGCCGGAGTGTCCGGAGGGGAGGTCTCTCCTCCACGGGTGCAGGATCCCTTTCATCCCTTCCCACCAGGGTCTCACCTCTCAGAAGTCTTCTTGCCCAAGTCTTTCTGTCTTGTGCCTGGCCCCTGACTTGGCAGTGCAGCAAGGGAAAGCTTCCTCCGTCTCTGCAGCAGCTTGCCAGGATGCGCCTCTGCATCTGGCAAAGGAGGAAACTCAGCAGAGCAGCCCCCTGGGGAGTGCCTTTTGACGGAGCTGTGGTCACCCAGCGCGGGGCAGGGCCTCAGCTGGGCAGCGGAGACCTGTTCCCACACCTTGTCTGAGCCTGGACTTTGCTGCAGCCTTCTTGGCCCAGGCGGACAAAGCCTTGGCCACTGCTCTGCTGACCACCGTAAAGCGAAACCTGGGCAGTAAATGATGACACAGGCTTGAAGAAGGGTGACCCCTACCCTCTGCAGCTTCCCAGCACTAATCCTCACGACTCTCGTGTGAGGCACGGCACCCCTCTTCCTCGTGGCCATGCAGCCATGAATGGGTTTTATTAGCAATCTTCCTCCAACACCAGACAGGTGGAACATCGTCACTGGCAGAGCGGGCTGAATTTCCATGTAAAATTAGAAACGGAATGCCAGAGAAAAGGTCGTTCATGGAAACGGCTCTTGGGGAGTGGTTATTTTGGGAGGAGCTCAAGCTGTCTGCCTAACTTTGGAGGGAATTCTCTCCAGAGAAATTCTGAAATCCCAGCTTCTCTGTGCCCTTTCTGAAGGGCAGAGAGCATGCACCCCAGTCCCAAACAGGGCGCGGGAAAGTGGATGGTGTCCGTTGCCTTCTCACCAGGGATAACCTCTGTGGGGAACACAAGCTCCCGCAGAGTTAACTCACCAATGTCTAGCTGGGAGACGGGTCTTCGAACCACGTACACCTCTTCCCCACCTTGGAATTGCTCTTGGACCGTAGCAAAGGTCCCGAGTCCTGTGACCAGGACCCCCTGCCCAGGAAAACGGCACAAAGGCTGACCAAAGGGAAGAGCGAAACTCTATCACGTGCCAAAAGCTTTCTCAGACTAGATCTGGGCACGCTTTCGCCCCTGGTTGACCACGAAGCAAGAGCAGGAGAACTGCTGAGGGACTCCCTGAGAGAGGCCCACTGTGAATCCTCCGCGGGAGGAGGAGCAGCGCTCCACCTTTCTCGGCCTTGGCCGTCGGGCTGGGTGAGGGTGAGCTTTTCAGCGGCTGCAGGTCTTGGTCGCAGAGTGCAGCGAGGGTGAGGGCAGGCAGAGATCAGGCAGGAGAGGCTGTGCTCACTGAGGACATCCCCAGGGAAACAGGAACTCTCCAGGGACACACTGGGGACACCAGCACACAGGCAGGGACAATATTATGATGTTAGGGACTTCCGGGGGGACACCAGGACTCCCAAAGGGATGTCACTGGGACATTAAAGACACCCACCGGGACACACTGGGACACAAGAACACACGGGGAGACACCACGGCGATATATAGAATGGCCTGGTAATATCCGGACCCCTCCAGGGACACCACTGTGAGATTTAGGAATTTCCCAGGGACGCCCCCTGGGACATCAGGGACCACCCCCTCACCTTGCCCGGGGACACCAGGACCCCTCCAGGGACAGCACTGGGACATTAAGGACCCCCCTTTAACACAGCCCTACCCCAGGGACAATGTAGGGGCATTAAGGACTCCTCCCAGGATACCAGGACCCCCACAGGACCAGAAGTGCACAAGGGACATACTGGGGACACAAGGACATTCCTGGGGACATCACTGGGACATCAGGGACACCAGGACCGCCCCAGTGACACCACTAGGACATTAAGGACCCCCACAGGGATACCTTGCCACACAAGGACATCCTGGGAGACACCACTGGGACATCATTAGAATAGCTTTTAGGACATCAGGACCCCTCCAGGGACACCACTGTAAAATTATGAATTTCCCAGGAACCCCATCCTGGGACATAACGGACTACCCACTCCCCTCCATGGGGACACCAGGACCACGCCCAGGGACACCCCAGAATGTCCCAGGGACACACTGGGACACCAGGACCGCCCCCCACCCCCACCAACAACCCCCCCCAGGGACACCATTAGGACATCAGGGACTCCCCCGAGGACACCGCTAGAACGTTAAGGACCCCCAGAAGGACACATTAGGTCACATGCACCCACTGACAGACACCACTGGGACATCTAGAATGGCCTGGGGACATCAGGATGCCTCCAGGGACACCACTGTGACATTAATGACCCCCACCAGGGACACATTGTGATACACAAGGACCCATTGAGACACACCACTGGGACATCTAGAATGGCCTGGGGATACCAGGACCACCTCAGTGACAACACTGGAACATTTAGGACCCCCCTGGAAACACACGACCTGCATCCAGGGAAACTGTAGGGGCATTAGGAACTCCCCCTGGGACACCAGGACCCCCCCAAGACACACTGGGACACCCAAATGCCTATAGGGACACCTGAGAACACTAGGACATCCCTGGAGACATCCGTAGGACACCAGGGACACTCCCGGGGACATTAGGACCCTCCCAGGGACACCCTAGTGACATTAGGGACAGCTTGGAAGCAGAAGGACCCCCCACAGAGCACTCCTGGGACATCAGGATCCCCCCAAGGGGACCCTCCAGCAGGTCACTCTCCTGCAGTTGTCACGCAGAAGCTCCCCCTCGATGGAAGTCCTTAGCAGCAGGGCAGCCCTCAGATCTGCACTGTCAATGAAACGGAGCCCAAAAAACAGACCCCTCCCCATCCCAAAATGGGAGGACCCCCTCCCCACATGACACTTGTTAGTTTAACATTATGCTAGGGGCCAACCAATGCCCTCCTTTATCTTCTAGTGCCGTGACGACCATGGGTGGTACATGGATGGTCACCTCCTGCCCCATGGTGAACTTAGGGGCCTCCTGCATCAGTAGCACAGGTGCTTCTCCTGCTTTAGGGCATCCAGGCCATCCTGAGCTCACCCCATCCAGCTCTTTGCAGGAGCAAGCTACAGCCCGCCCCTGAGGCCCTAAACAATGTGCCAGAACTCCGAAGGCAATGCCTTTCCTCTCACACTTAAAAAGTGCAAAGGTCTTTGTCACGTCAGGTAATCCCCACGTGGGGGCCTCCACCAGAGCTCACTTCAGACGCTTGAAAGTGGCTTTACCCTCCTCTGTCCCGCCAATAGACCCATGGCAGGAGGTTTTCAGTAGCTCGTGCTGAGCTTTCACACATAAAACACAATTGCCTACCCAAAGTCGACACCATCCCACCATGCCGAGAAATCTTCATAGTTCCTCGAGAGTTTGAGGTTCCACGAGGCAGCGAATAGCCTCCTTCTGTTGGGATCCCAACTGTCTCTGGCCTTCCAGCACTTCAAACCCCAAACGTGGAAGTGACTCCTGGATAATTCCATATCCACTAATTCTCAAGACATTTAGAAGGCTTATCGTCAGGGAAAGACACAGCTCCCAAGTCCCTGCTGCAACCAGAATATCATCCTACGATCGCAGAACTCTTCCCTGATCATTTTCTGTTCTCCAAATGTCAAACTGCTTTGCCAACTGATTCCCAAAGATTGTTGGAGTATTTTGAAAGCCTTGTGGTATAACCACCCAAGTGTATTGCCTTTTCCTTCCTCTTTCTGGGTTTGTGCATTCAAAAGCAAAAGGCTTCTGACTGTCAGTGCCCCGGGGAACACAGAAAAAGGCATCCTTCACATCAAAAACTGTAAACCATCCCTGTTCCCCTGTAAGGGTGGTTTAGTATCCGTATGGATGTGCTACTACAGGATAAATACCTTGAGGTATGTGATTTATTGCTCTTAAATCCTGCACCAAACAGCAATCTTAACCCTTGGCCTTTTTCACTGGCAACACAGGGGTGTTGGATTTCGACACACACCCCACCAGCAGGCTGTACTTCAAGAATTTCTGAATTATCGCTACTGACCCATTCCTAGCTTCCAGCTTCGGGCGACACTGTTTCATTCTCAGCGGGGATGATCCAGGCTTTAAGTCAATCCTTACAGGTTTTGACCTGTTGGATTTTCGAGGATCCTCTCCGGCTCGTACAATAGGAATCACAGCATCTCTGACCTCCGGGCGTATTTTTCTCCTTTCAAGGCAGCATAGCCTGTAATAACAAAGCTGCTGCCTCGACACAAAAAGTTTCTGGAATTAAGATTTCTATTTCCTCGTTTTAAAATCAGATTTCTGCTTCCAATTTTTTGGAGTAGATCTCTCCCTAAACAACGCTTCTGGAGAATTTGGCTAGTATAAAAACTGATGAGGAACCCACTGTTTTCCCAGCTTCATTGTTAAAGGTTTCAAAAATGGCCAAGTTTCATGGGTCTCTGTCGTACCAGCAATGCTTATATTCTTATTGCTTAGTTCCCCTCTAAAGTCTTCTGAACAGAGAAAGTAGCCCCAGGATCTACCCAAAGCTCAACTTCTTCACTTCCCAGCTCCACTTTAACCAGAGGCTGCTCTGGGGAGAGACTCCTCTGCGGCGAATGAAGAGACGGGACGTGGCTTGATGCAAGCAAATGTCGATTTAGTGTACACAATCACGAGTTTATATATGTTTTCAGAAGCTGCGTGCTTTAAACAGATTGGTTCTTTAAGCTAAGAATTACATACTAGGCAATCCCTGATTGGTGGTTAACTACAAAGGACACTTTCATCAATTAACAGCAAGGTGTTACCTTTCCTTGGCGCCATCCTTGGCGCCATCCGTCTCCCACTCCCCTGTGCTCTGCAAACATGCCTCATCATGTTAATTGCTGTCTAGACAAGCTCGAGCACATTCCCCTCAGCTAACCGATTGCCGCGCATGGTCCTAGTTTGCAGACCGCTCCTGCACTCCTCCGCTCCCCCTCATTCCTCGCTTACTGGGAGCAAGGGGGCAGAGGGACTCCAATCCTTAAGCAGATGGTCTTCTTCCGAACGCCCATCCCTTTTGCACTGTGCACACTGATTATCACCCAACCGAGGGCTGGGCCGCAGTCCCCCTCTGGGGGCTCTGCCCTGTCCTCAGGACCTTCCCCTCACCCTACCATTTTACTCTGATACCGCCAACAAGCGACAATTTACTCTTTCCTTTTGACTCTCTCTGTGTCAATATGCAATCCAAGCAACACCCAACAGCTTTCCCCTATCTCGAGCAATCACTTCCTTGTAGCTTTTGTAATTTTCTTCCAATACCATCGCAGGATTGGCCCACCAATAGAGGGGCTGATTGATCTCATCCCTCTTAAGATTCAGGGTCAGCACTTGTAGAGTTGCGGGCTACCTCCTTCATTCTGTTCTGCAGATCTGGGGGGGGCTCTTGGCTTTCGTGCCTAGCCTCGTACCGTTCAGACATGGTTATTGCCTTAGCCACAGCATTTTGAATGCCAAATAGAATCCCTTTCTGACACCGAGTCCAAAGTTGCCTGGGTCCGTTAACATGCAGGTCCCAGTTTGGACCAACAGAGGGGAAATGATGCTCCACAGTTCCTGTTTTAACCTCAGCTTCCACATGTATTCTAGCCGCTTGACAAATCATCTCCTTCTCACTACTATCAAATAAAACCTGCAGTACTGCCGCTATATCCTTACACGCTGGATCATCCTGTGTTTTAACCATCATTATTTCAAAAACACCAGCCGCCTTCTCAGGGTCGTCTCGGTAATTTCCTGCGGTTGCTTTTCAATTCTTCAACTCCGTTACTGAAAATGGGACCCTCACCATAATGGGTCCTTCGTTTCCCACAGCCTGGCACAGGGGAGTCTGTATCACTTCCCCTGGTCTGGCCCGCTCCCACCCTGCGGCTGGGCTAAAACCTTCTCCCTCTTCACAGCCACTTTCCCTGCCACCAGCCTCGTCAGCTCGCCTGCCACCACTTTCTCTTACCCTGCTCACATCACTAATATCAGCATCAGAACTCTCTCCCCATCTCTGCTGGGCTTCAACCATTAACTCTAAACCATTGTCTCTAAACCTCCTTCTTTCTTGTAGTCGTTACAATTTTAAACGCCTCTGTCTTATACTACAAGCAGAGCAGACCCTTTTCAATGACCTCTTCTTATCCTTTCCCAAAGCCAAGAGAAAAGGATCTCAGGAAGGTAAATTTATACCACACTGGTTTTGCCATTCAGAATGGGTCTTTACAGTGGAAGAAAGATCAGCGTATCAAACTCTGTCCCTTTTCCTTTCCTGCCTTCAAAACAACATCAGCGGTAACATCATACAATAATGCAAACTGCCATTTTCCCCCGTCGCCCAGTTTATACAGAGACCACCCCTGAGTACAGTATTGCACTAGGGTGCTTTTAGTTACATTTCCCTCAGAACTACCCCTTGATTCTTCCCAGTGTCCCAAAACACATCCCAGGGGAGACTGCTGTAAAATACCACGGCCGTGTACACTGACCAGGGCCCACTTTCTTTTAGCATCCTGAACACTTTATCATATACATGTATAGAAGTATCTTCAGATGTTCCGAGCGCACTCTACTAGACACACACACACACACAACATTAATATACTTGAGTATGCCAGGCAGAAATTTTACCAGACACATTGTTTGCAGGAGAGCCCTCAATAACCCAACCCAGCAGGGCTTTTGCCTCTGCTTAGGGGCAGGTATCCCAGACCACCAGGAATGCCTGACATCTTACCGGGGGAACGTTGCTTTGGAGTCGTTGGTCCGGGAATCAGAGGTCTTCCCCAAGAGTCCCTCAGTGCCGGCTGGAATTGCTGTGATCCGCAGCTCCACCGACGCTCAACAGCAGAGTCTCACCTGGGTCACCAGAAAATGATCCCGTAAAGGCGGTCACGGTGAAAAACCCTCTCAGACCTGATGTGAAGTTTCAGAAGGCGGGCATTCTTTATGACAGCGCTGGGAGCACGGGGGAGTGCTCCCCAAGTTACTCGAGGGTACACATTACATACAGCAGAGTACTTGCACGCTCACAGTGCACACGCACACGCACACTCCACCAAGTTGTCTCCTCTTGCGGCCAGAACTTCCCCACTCAGAACTTGCCTGCACACGTCTTTCTCCCAGGATGGACCAGGCACAGACAACCACTGGGGGAGTGTGCTCAGCTTTTATTGACCTCAGAAAGTGTCCAGGGTGGAGAGGAGTCTGGCAGCACAATGTCCTCGTGGCAGCTGAAGGTGTTGGGCGCCGTCCATGCACCCATGCCTCGCGTGCCTCCCTGTGCCACACCCTCTGGGTACCGCACAGGATCAGGGCCAGCTGCCATCTCTGGGGACCCTTCTGCCAGCACGGCGCTGCTGCTCTCGCTGTGGCCTGATGCAAGTACAGCAGAAAGCCTTGCGCAGAGCCCTGAGCGCCCTGCGGAAGAGGGAGGGCCGTCGCTGTCGAGCTGGGGCATGCGGGAGGGCAGCCATGCCTGTGGAAGGAAGAGATGTGTAGGCAGGGGGCTGGGCAGGTACCGGGCAAGATCCTGCCTGCTCCCCGCCACCGAGAGCTTTCCCCAGGGAGTGGTGGCCAGGGAACGGCCAGCCCCCATGCACGCAGTCCTGCTTTGGCCTGGGTGCACATTGCCGGGACGGCTGGGCTAAGCCTTCCCTTGCCGGGCCAGCGCTACACGCAAGGATGTACCTGGCTCATCCTCGGGCTCATCCCTGGGCTCGGAGCAGGGCCACGTGTTATCTGGCTGCCTCTCCTGAAAACCACCACGGGGCTCCTGGCAGAACTCCAGGAATGACGGGTTGACCCAGATGCTGTAGATGATGATTCCCGCTCGGCACAGCTCTATATCATCATGTTCCCAGTTTTCCTCCTCAGACAAGAACCTTGGCGCACCCTATAAAAACATTAAGGGCAAAAGGAGACCTAAGCATCTGTAACTGGGTGCCGGGGGAAACACAGGCGCTTAGGGATATGGATTAGTGGTAGAATATGCAGTGCTATGTGTCAGGTTGGTTAGGATTATGGTCTCTGCAGCCAGAGGAGGGCTGTGCGTCACCTCTGTGCTGGGAGGCCACTTACACGGGGAGAAGAAGAGCACAGGCAGGGGATGGAGGGGCTGTCAGCGGGATGACACGGACAGTACAAGCCATCTCCCTGTCACACATGCCCTGGACACTGTGCCTGACTGCAGTACCTCGTGATGCAGCCTGCTGTTGGGCTGGGGGTGGGCATTTGCCTCCTCATGCGTGGGCATCTTCGGCGGCGCCTGCCGACGACCCACCCAGGGGAGATGCTGCCTCCTGAGGGAGTGGCTCTCCTGGGAGTGGGCACCCCAGGGCTCTGGCTCCTTAAATACCCGCGGGGTCACCGTGGGGACCCGCATCACAATGACCTCTGGGCACGCTGCGCCGCCTGCATCACAAAGCCCTGGCGATGCTGTGGAGCCTGGCGGGGACTGGCTGTGCCCGGCTGTGCCCGGCGTGGGGCAGCCCCTGCTTGCCCCTCACAGAGGCCCCAGCAGGCCCGAGCCCGCACCTCCCACATCCCCCCGGTGCCAGCAGCCTCTGCAGAGCTCAGTCCTGTGTGCGTGCAGCAGCTCTGGCTGCCACCGCCCGGGGCCTTGTCCCCACGCATGGCTCCCACACAGGGCGCCCAGGCCTGGGGACGCTCCGGTGCCCGCCTACAGCAACGCAGGGGAGGCCCGCAGGCCCGTGCCCAGAGGCCACTGGCCACGCCGAGCTGCTCCCGGCAGTCGCCATGGGCCGCGGGGTGACCAGCCCTCTCCCCAGCCGGCTCTGGGAGGTCCCTCCCAGGCTGCTCTTCTTCAGTGCCTTTCCTCCAGAGGTGGAGCGTGCACGGGCTCACACCCACAGCCAGGACGAGGGAGCAGGGCTGCCTCCCTGGGGCTGACGCTCTGTGCTCCCCTTCCAGCTGGAACGAAAAGAAAAGCCGCCTTTGCTCCCAGTTACAACACAGAGAAACACCCGTGTCTCGTGCACGTGCCTGCACCTTTTCTGACAGAAAATGGCTTTGGGGTACTATGGAAACTCCTGGGGAGAAAAAAAAACCCAAACCATTAAAACAAACGCTGCTCAGCTGGTGTTGGAGACCTTGGTATTAGACACCCAGACCTGTTCTCCTCCACGCAGTTGTCACTCCTGCACCAGGAACTGCTTGCTAGTGGGTGAATCTGACGGCAGCAGCTCCCAGGCAGAGCTGGGAGCAGCCCCTGGGGACACCTTTAGGCTTTACAGCAGTGTTTGCTGCCCCAGCACGGGTCCCCTGCCCCCTGCAGGGACCAGGCAGGAGGCTGGAGGGAAGAGTCCCACCAACAGCTTTGGCCTCCAGGCTGGAGAACCCTGTCCCAGGCTCAGGCACCGCTGCCTCCGGGCTCCCCTACCCCATCCTGGGGCAATGAGGCAACTCTCTTCCTTCTACAGAACAACACTCAAAGCTTAAGGGGAGGAGGAAAAGCCTACTTCCTCCCTCATGCAGGTTTCCCCCAGGCCTAGAGGTTGCTGCTGTCTTCTGCTCGGCTGGGAGAGGGGTTGGAGCCTTTCTCCACCTCTCCTCGACCGCCTCTCTCCTGGGCTGGGCTGGAGGGTGGGGAGTCCGAGTGCCTCCAGTGCCGAGGGCCTGCCAAGGAGCAGACGCTCTCAGCAAAGCAGACGGCAACCACCCGTGCTGTTTCCCAGAGGACCTCTTGAAAGCAGCCTGCAGCGGGACCGGGCAGCCAGGAGACCCAGCACTGCGTGCCTCTTATCACGGCCGATTTTGTCGCTTGCATCCTGCTGCCACTCTCTCCCTCACCAGCATGAGCAGGCAAACCCCTGCCCTGCAGCTGGGTGTCTGTCCTGCTCCCCCGCTCTGGAGACCTGCCGCCCTGGTAGCCCCGAAGGAGAGGGTGGCTGCTGCTCTCAGCGGTGTCAATCGCTGCCCGTACCTGGGGTTGCTGTCGGTCCTTCCCCGCAGACCAGGCTCCCCACGCCGCCCACTCTGCCTTTGCTTGCTCGAGCTGCTCTTGCCACTTGGGCCTCACTTGCTCCCACTCTGCAGGCAGCTGCCAGACCTCCTGGAGGGGACGGCAAGGCAGCAGAAGGCAGGGTTAGTCTCAGCGCCTGGAACAGGTGTCCTTCGGGTCTGACCCGTGTTGCCGCCCCTTGCCTCAGCTGGTCGGTTGGCAGGGCTTTGCCCCTAACACATCGGGGGCTCTGGGGTCATTCTAGGCTCCTGGCAAACACAGCTGCGACCAAAGCCCTCCACTGTGAACAGCCGAGAAAGGACTTGGGCATCTCCCATAGCCCCTGGGCCAGGAGAAAGTGTTTTGTGACAACCCAGGGGGCAAGGAAGATCTGAAGGAGGTGACAGACAGCCGACAAGGAGCGCACGTCCAGGGGTCCTTTCAGGCTGGCTCTCTGCACAAAGAGGCTTCTGCCGAGTCCCCAGCAGCACGGCAGCTACAGCAAGGCACGCACCTGCAGCGCTTTCTGGCAGTCGTCTGAGGATGGGAGTGTAGAGGTGGGTTTGGCTGGAGAAGCCGGCTCCTGCCTGCCTGCCTCCTTCATCCTGGGGGAGCTGCCTGGACGTGGGGGGAGCGCACTGCAAAGAGGCACCAGGAGCAGTCGGCATGAGCACGGGGCAGTTTGCTCTCCCACCTTCGCCTGGCACCAAAGCTCCCCAGGCTGGCAGAAGCAGTGCGCGAGGTGGGGCCATTTCTGCTGGCAGCGGGGAGCCTTTCCTGAGCCCCCTCAGATGGACGGGGGAGGTCTGCACCTCAGCTCTTGCGTGAGGGAACCACAGGGACGTGGGGTGCACTCAGCATCCGCCACCTTCCCCAGGGAGGGGCCCACAACAGGGGAAACAAGCACATAAGAGCCATGCGGCACGTGTCAGGGACCTTGCCGCGTCCCTGCAGCTGGAGTGTCCGGAGGGGAGGTCTCTCCTCCACGGGTGCAGGATCCCTTTCATCCCTTCCCACCAGGGTCTCACCTCTCAGAAGTCTTCTTGCCCAAGTCTTTCTGTCTTGTGCCTGGCCCCTGACTTGGCAGTGCAGCAAGGGAAAGCTTCCTCCGTCTCTGCAGCAGCTTGCCATGCGCCTCTGCACCTGGCAAAGGAGGAAACTCAGCAGAGCAGCCCCCTGGGGAGTGCCTTTTGACGGAGCTGTGGTCACCCAGCGCGGGGCAGGGCCTCAGCTGGGCAGCGGAGACCTGTTCCCACACCTTGTCTGAGCCTGGACTTTGCTGCAGCCTTCTTGGCCCAGGCGGACAAAGCCTTGGCCACTGCTCTGCTGACCACCGTAAAGCGAAACCTGGGCAGGAAACGATGACACAGGCTTGAAGAGTGACCCCTACCCTCTGCAGCTTCCCAGCACTAATCCTCACGACTCTCGTGTGAGGCACAGCACCTCTCTTCCTCGTGGCCATGCAGCCATGAATGGGTTTAATTAGCAATCTATCTCCCCCCAACACCAGGCGGCGTAGCTTAAAGCCCTCCCTGTGTGCAGCTGGCTCTCTCTGACGGGAGTGACGGGCAGGCTGGGCATGAGAAACGCAGTGACGCTGCCCGGCCACTCCAGGAGAACACACGTGTAACCCCAACTCATCGTAAGTTAACCAGAAACCAGCCCCTTCAGGTCAGGCCCCCTCCCAGACTCAACGTGCAACGCCAAGCCCCGGCAAGGCGCACTCCTGATCAGGAGCTGGGAATCCGCCCGCTCGGTCAGTCGAGGGCTGCAGAGGAAACGCACTCACCTGGGGAAGGCGTGGGCAGGAGCAGCCTGCATCCCCCGAGTGCTGGTCGCTCCACCGGAGACAGCTGCACCGGGCATCCTCAGCCTCTGTAAAGTGACACAGAGCTGCTAGAAGGTTTCCAAGGCACTTTGCTCTTGGCTCCCAAAGGAAGCAGACCTGTCTCCTGCTCCAAAAGGAAGCCACTTTTCCAAACCCCTCCTCCAAATCTTCCGCCGTGAACAGGAGCCCTTGCTCTGCTCTGGAGAAGCTGCACAGCAAACACTGAGACTGCGCAGTAACACTGCCAGCCTTTCTGTAGGGCAAGAACTCAGAAGCTCAGAATAAAACTTCTTTTCCAATGGAGAACTCAGCGTGGGCGAGCACGTGGAAAGGTGTCGGACTGGCCTGCCACGTGCAGGCTGCCCAACGACCATCGGGTTGCTCACCCTTCAAGAGGCTTCCCAAAGTCACTGCATCACCCTCAAAGCCTGAGCAGCTCGCAGTGTTGAGCAGCGCAATCCAGCTGGCCTTGCTTTCCAGCCCTGTGACGCAGTCGCAATAGAACTGCATGCACAAGACATCGTCGGTGAAGGACAGAACGCCAATGTCCTTGAAGGCAAAGGCAAGGCGCTGCCTGTTCCTCAGTTGGAAAGAGTGCAAGAGTATGGTCTCTTGCACACAGCTCTGCACCACGTGCCATGGGAAGGAAGTGGCTTGTGACAGCCACCTGTGGTTCAGCGGCTCGATCTTGACATCCTCTGCAAGCAGGAGGAACATCGTCACTGGCAGAGCGGGCTGAATTTCTATGTAAAATTAGAAACAAAATGCCAGAGAAAAGGTTGTTTACGGAAACGGCTCTTGGGGAGTGGTTAGTTTGGGAGGAGCTCAAGCTGTCCGCCTAACTTTGGAGGGAATTCTCTCCAGAGAAATTCTGAAGTCCTCATTTCTCTGCGCCCTTTCTGAAGGGCAGAGAGCATGCACCCCAGTCCCAAACAGGGCGCGGGAAAGTGGAGGGCGGCCGTTGCCTTCTCACCAGGAATAACCTCTGTGAGGAACGCGAGCTCCCGCAGGGATAACTCACCAATGTCCAGCTGGGAGACGGGTCTTCAAACCGCGTACACCTCTTCCTCACCTTGGAATCACTCTTGGACCATAGCAAAGGTCCCGAGTCCTGTGACCAGGACCCCCTGCCCAGGAAAACGGCACAAAGGCTGACCACAGGGAAGAGCGAAACTCTATCACGTGCCAAAAGCTTTCTCAGACTAGATCTGGGCACGCTTTCTCCCCTGGTTGACCACGAAGCAAGAGCAGGAGAGCTGCTGAGGGACTCCCTGAGAGAGGCCCGCTGTGAATCCTCCGCGGGAGGAGCAGCAGCGCTTCACCTTTCTCGGCCTTGGCCGTCGGGCTGGGTGAGGGTGAGCTTTTCAGCGGCTGCAGGTCTCGGTCGCAGAGTGCAGCGAGGGTGAGGGCAGGCAGAGATCAGGCAGGAGAGGCTGTGCTCACTGAGGACATCCCCAGGGAAACAGGAACTCTCCAGGGACACACTGGGGACACCAGCACACAGGCAGGGACAATATTATGATGTTAGGGACTTCCGGGGGGACACCAGGACTCCCAAAGGGATGTCACTGGGACATTAAAGACACCCACCGGGACACACTGGGACACAAGAACACACGGGGAGACACCACGGCGATATATAGAATGGCCTGGTAATATCCGGACCCCTCCAGGGACACCACTGTGAGATTTAGGAATTTCCCAGGGACGCCCCCTGGGACATCAGGGACCACCCCCTCACCTTGCCCGGGGACACCAGGACCCCTCCAGGGACAGCACTGGGACATTAAGGACCCCCCTTTAACACAAGCCCTACCCCAGGGACAATGTAGGGGCATTAAGGACTCCTCCCAGGACACCAGGACCCCCACAGGACCAGAAGTGCACAAGGGACATACTGGGGACACAAGGACATTCCTGGGGACATCACTGGGACATCAGGGACACCAGGACCGCCCCAGTGACACCACTAGGACATTAAGGACCCCCACAGGGATACCTTGCAACACAAGGACATCCTGGGAGACACCACTGGGACATCATTAGAATAGCTTTTAGGACATCAGGACCCCTCCAGGGACACCCCCGTGACATTAGGAATTCCCCAGGAACCCCGCCCCGGGACATAACAGCCTACCCACTCCCCTCCCTGGGGACACCAGGACCACGCCCAGGGACACCCCACAACGCCCCAGGGACACACTGGGACACCAGGACACCACCACCACCACCCCGCCCAAGACACCATTAGGACATCAGGGACATCCCTAGAACCTTAACCACTAGAGCGTTAAGGACTCCCAGAAGGACATATTAGGTCACATGCACCCACTGACAGACACCACTGGGACATCTAGAATGGCCTGGGGACATCAGGACCCCTCCAGGGACACCGCTGTGACATTAATGACCCCCACCAGGGACACATTGTGATACACAAGGACCCATTGAGACACACCACTGGGACATCTAGAATGGCCTGGGGATACCAGGACCACCCCAGCGACATTCAGGACCCCCCTGGAAACACACGACCTGCATCCAGGGAAACTGCAGGGGCATTAGGAACTCCCCCTGGGACACCAGGACCCCCACAGGACACACTGGGACACCCGAATGCCTATAGGGACACCTGAGAACACTAGGACATCTCTGGAGACATCCCTGGGACACCAGGGACACTCCCGGGGACATTAGGACCCTCCCAGGGACACCCTAGTGACATTGGGGACATCTTGGAAGCAGAAGGACCCTCCACAGAGCACTCCTGGGACATCAGGATCCCCCCAAGGGGACCCTCCAGCAGGTCATTCTCAGTTATCGCGCAGAAGCTCCCCCTCGATGGAAGTCCTTAGCAGCAGGGCAGCCCTCAGATCTGCACTGTCAAGGAAACGGAGCCCCAGAAACAGACCCCCCACCCCAAAATGGGAGGACCCCCTCCCCACATGACACTTGATAGTTTAACATTATGCTAGGGGCCAACCAATGTCCTCCTTTTTCTTCTAGTGCCGTGACGACCATGGGTGGTACATGGACGGTCACCTTCTGCCCCATGGGGAACTTAGGGGCCTCCTGCATCAGTAGCACAGGTGCTGCTCCTGCTTTAAGGCATCCAGGCCATCCTGAGCTCACCTCATCCAGCTCTTTGCAGGAGCAAGCTACAGCCCGCCCCTGAGGCCCTAAACAATGTGCCAGAACTCCAAAGGCAATACCTTTTCCCTCACGCTTAAGAAGTGCACAGGTCTTTGTCACGTCAGGTAATCCCCACGTGGGGGCCTCCACCAGAGCTCACTTTTTTTCAGATGCTTGAAAGTGGCTTTACCCTCCTCTGTCCCGCCAATAGACCCATGGCAGGAGGTTTTCAGTAGCTCATACTGAGCTTTCACAAATAAAACACAATTGCCTACCCAAAGCCGACACCATCCGACCACCCCGAGAAATCCTCGTAGTTCCTTGAGAGTCTGAGGCTCCGCGAGGCAGCGAATAGCCTCCTTCTGTTGGGATCCCAACTGTCTCTGGCCTTCCAGCACTTCAAACCCCAAACGTGGAAGTGACTCCTGGATAATTCCATATCCACTAATTCCCAAGACATTTAGAAGGCTTATCGTCAGGGAAAGACACAGCTCCCAAGTCCCTGCCGCAACCAGAATATCATCCTATGATCGCAGAACTCTTCCCTGATCATTTTCTGTTCTCCAAATGTCAAACTGCTTTGCCAACTGATTCCCAAAGATTGTCGGGATATTTTGAAAGCTTTGTGGTACAACCGCCTAAGTGTATTGCATTTTCCTTCCCGTTTCTGGGTTTGCGCATTCAAAAGCAAAAGGCTTCTGACTGTCAGTGCCCAGTGGAACACAGAAAAAGGCATCCTTCACATCAAAACCTGTACACCATCCCTGTTCCCCTGTAAGGGTGGTTTCATATCTGTATGGATGTGCTACTGCAGGATAAATACCTTGAGGTATGTGATTTATTGCTCTTAAATCCTGCACCGATCGGCAATCTTGACCCTTGGTCTTTTTCACTGGCAACACTGACGTGCGGAATTAGACTCTATAACTCGAAAGTTATAAAGTAGGTATGTTTATTGCACGCAGATGCACGGGGGATCGCTCCTCCACAAGCGTGCATACCCGAAGTGACGAACCATCTCACATTTATACAATGAACAAATGAATATTCAATTAACGCCTATACATATTTGTTACCTAAACCCCGCTTCGTATGTTAATTAGCTTATCAGTCCGTTTCCTGGAATGTGGTGGTCTTGCAGGTTTGTAGGTGATTCATGTTCTTGTGACCATCCGATCTTCTTCAGGTGATTCATGTCCTTGTGACCACCCGATCTTCTTCAGGTGATTGTGACCACCCAATCTTTTCCAGCAAGGAGACTTAGCACTCCCTCCCTCTAGATAGCATTTGAACGTCTCTCATCTTTTCTTATTCTCTTTTAAATAGCCCCTTTGTTAGAGGAAGAGGGGCAGGCGTCTCCCCGTCTCCCCTTTGTTAGAGGAAGAGGGGCAGGCGTCTCCTCAAAACTGTGGTTGTCACCGCACCCATGACTAGTCACCATACCCACATTCCTTAAGCAGACACATACAATCACAATCCATGTCCATTATCCCCATTTCACATTATTTCTCCATATCAACACAGGGGTGTTGGATTTCGATACACACCCCACCAGCAGGCTGTACTTCAAGAATTTCTGAATTATCGCTACCGACCCACTCCTAGCTTCCAGCTTCAGGCGACACTGTTTCATTCTCAGCGGGGATGATCCAGGCTTTAAGTCAGTCCTTACAGGTTTTGACCTGTGGGATTTTCCAGGAACCTCTCCGGCTCGTACAATAGGAATCACAGCATCTCTGACCTCCGGGCGTATCTTTCTCCTTTCAAGGCAGCATAGCCTGTAATAACAAAGCTGCTGCCTCTCGACACAAACAGTTTCTGGAATTAAGATTTCTATTTCCTCGTTTTAAAATCAGATTTCTGCTTCCAATTTTTTGGAGTAGATCTCTCCCCAAACAATGCTTTTGGAAGATTTGGCTAATATAAAAACTGATGAGGAACCCACTGTTTTCCCAGCTTCATTGCTAAGAGTTTCAAAAATGGCCAAGTTTCATGGGTCCCTGCCATACCAGCAATGCTTATATCCTTACTGCTTAGTTCCCCTCTAAAGTCTTCTGAACAGAGGAAGTAGCCCCAGGATCTACCCAAAGCTCAACTTCTTCACTTCCCAGCTCCACTTTAACCAGAGGCTGCTCTGGGGAGAGACTCCTCCGCTCCCCCTCATTCCTCGCTTACTGGGAGCAAGGGGGCAGAGGGGCTCCAATCCTTAAGCAGACGGTCTTCTTCTGAACGCCCATCCCTTTTGCACTGTGCACACTGATTATCAGCCAACCGAGGGCTGGGCCGGAGTCCCCCCTCGGGGCTCTGCCCCATCCTCAGGCCCTTGCCCTCACCCTACCATTTTACTCTGATACCGCCAACAAGCGACAATTTACTCTTCCCTTTCGACTCTCTCTATGACGATCTGCAATGCAAGCAACGTCCAACAGCTTTCCCCTACCTTGAGCAATCACTTCCTTGTAACTTCGGTAACTTTCTTCTAATACCATCCCAGGATTGGCCCACCAATAGAGGGGCCGATTGATCTCATCCCTCTTAAGATTCAGGGTCAGCACTTGTAGAGTTGCGGGCTACCTCCTTCATTCTGTTCTGCAGATCTGGGGGGGACTCTTGGCTATCGTGCCTAGCCTCGTACCATTCAGACATGGTTATTGCCTTAGCCACAGCATTTTGAATGCCAAATAGAATCCCTTTCTGATACCGAGTCCAAAGTTGCCTGGGTCCGTTAACATGCAGGTCCCAGTTTGGACCAACAGAGGGGAAATGATGCTCCACAGTTCCTGTTTTAACCTCAGCTTCCACATGTATTCTAGCCGCTTGACAAATCATCTCCTTCTCACTACTATCAAATAAAACCTGCAGTACTGCCGCTATATCCTTACACGCTGGATCATCCTGTGTTTTAACCATCATTATTTCAAAAACACCAGCCGCCTTCTCAGGGTCGTCTCGGTAATTTCCTGCGGTTGCTTTGCAATGCTTCAACTCTGTTCTTGAAAACGGGACCGTCACCGTAACGGGTCCTTCATTTCCCACAGCCTGGCGCAGGGGAGCCTGTATCACTTCCCCTGGTTTGGCCCGCTCCCACCCTGCGGCTGGGCTAAAACCTTCTGCCCCACTAAATCGCTCTCCCTCTTCACAGCCACTTTCCCTGCCACCAGCCTCGTCAGCTCGCCTGCCACCACTTTCTCTTACCCTGCTCTTATCACTAGTATCAGCGTCAGAACTCTCTCCCCGTCTCTGCTGGGCTCCAACCATTAACTCTAAACCATCGCCTCTAAACCTCCTTCTTTCTTGTAGTCGTTACAATTTTAAACGCCTCTGTCTTATACTACAAGCAGAGCAGACCCTTTTCAACAACCTCTTCTTATCCTTTCCCAAAGCCAAGAGAAAAGGATCTCAGGAAGGTAAATTTATACCACGCTGGTTTTGCCATTCAGAACGGGTCTTTACAGTGGAAAAAGATCAGCGTATCAAACTCTGTCCCTTTTCCTTTCCTGCCTTCAAAACAACATCAGCGGTAACATCATACAATAATGCAAACTGCCATTTTCCCCCGTCGCCCAGTTTCTACAGAGACCACCCCTGAGTACACTATTGCACTAGGGTGCTTTTAGTTACAATTTCCCTCAGAACTACCCCTTGATTCTTCCCAGTGTCCCAAAACACATCCCAGGGGAGACTGCTGTAAAATACCACGGCCGTGTACACTGACCAGGGCCCACTTTCTTTTAGCATCCTGAACACTTTATCATATACATGTATAGAAGTATCTTCAGATGTTCCGAGCGCACTCTACTAGACACACACACACACACACACACAACATTAATATACTTGAGTATGCCAGGCAGAAATTTTACCAGACACATTGTTTCCAGGAGAGCCCTCAATAACCCAACCCAGCGGGGCTTTTGCCTCTGCTTAGGGGCAGGTATCCCAGACCACCAGGAATGCCTGACATCTTACCGGGGGAACGTTGCTTTGGAGTCGTTGGTCCGGGAATCAGAGGTCTTCCCCAAGAGTCCCTCAGTGCCGGCTGGAATTGCTGTGATCCGCAGCTCCACCGACGCTCAACAGCAGAGTCTCACCTGGGTCACCAGAAAATGATCCCGTAAAGGCGGTCACGGTGAAAAACCCTCTCAGACCTGATGTGAAGTTTCAGAAGGCAGGCATTCTTTATGACAGCGCTGGGAGCACGGGGGAGTGTCACCTCTGAGCACGCTCACCAAGTTACTCGAGGGTACACATTACACACAGCAGAGTACTTGCACGCTCATAGTGCATCACACACGCACACTCTACCGACTTGTCTCCTCTTGTGGCCAGAACTTCCCCGCTCAGAGGCTTTTTTGTGCATCACTCCAGAGAATGAAGTTCTTTTCCCCATCCGCTCTTTGTTCCATGGCCTTCCCAAGGCTGACTCCCCAGGTCAGTCATCCCTTTGTTCATCACTTCCAACAACTTTAGAGAGGTAGCTTAGCTAAACTTTGTGCCTAGATTTCTTTCACATAGAGCCAAACACAATATTAGAGCTTGGAAACTGGGGAGTTTAGACATCTGGTCCCGTTGCTGAGCCAGCAACCTTCCCTGAACAGATTCCTTGGACAGAAAGGTATATACAGTGCTATCTATACAGTGCCATCAAAACCTTCCCCTGCATACCATGGCTGTCCCTAAAATCCTTCCATCGAGCACCCCAGTCATGCCCAAGGGCCTCCCCATTGCCCCCATCCCATTCCCAATTTCTTCCCTCAAGCAACCCCCCACCCCGCACCCCAGCTCATTTCTAAAATCCTCCCCCGTGCCTCTCGGACTGTCCCCCAACGATTTCCCCTGTGCCCCCAACCCCAGCAGTCCATCTCTACAATCCTTCCCCCACCCCCCTCCTTTGCCCCCACAACCTTCCCCCTGTACCCCCATCCCACCCTGAGAACCTTCCTCAACACCCCAACCACCCCCCTCCGTCGGGCCCTGCAGTGATTCCACTTGCCCCCAGCCTGGCCCTAACATCCTTCCCCTCACTCCCGTCCTGTCCCTAAAGCCCTTCCCCCCCGACCCTCACGGCCATTCCTAGACTCCTTTCCCCCGACCCCACACTTCCTCCCGTCACTCTTTCTCCCCAGCCCCTGCCGGTCATGCCCTACACTCCTTCCCACAGCCCCCCCCTCCCCTCTGTCCCTAAAATCGTTCCCCTGCCCCCCGGCAGCCCCTAAAACCCTCCCTGGAACCCCCCTCTCACTACCTACAGGCCTCCCCCGACCCCTCGGTCCGTCACTAAATCCATCCCCCCCCCCCGCCCCCCCCAGGCCTGCTAGAGACTCCTTCCCCCCACCCCCCGGTCCGTCCCTGAAATCTCTCCCCCGGCCCCACGGCCTGTCCCCAACAGCCCCCCCGGCCCCAGCAGGGCTGGCTCTTTACCATCGCGGTGGGAAAGGCGCTCAGGTTCTGCCAAGCATCTCTGCAGCTGCTGCTGTTGGAGGTCACCCTCAGAGGGAGAGGAGGACAGGACAGCCAGTGCCACCAGGGCTCAGCTGCTGGGAGCCCCAGCTTGTGTGGCATCGGGTGGGCCTCCCGCCACGGCCCAGCACAGCCTGCAGGTCCCCTCCGTCGAAAAGTCACCTCCTCTGGGCCATGGCCGCTCTGACAGGGCTCTTCCCAAAGCAGCCAACTCTGTTCCTCATGCCGACCGTCAGGCACAGGGGACGCTCACCTGAGAGCAGCTCCTGGCTGCACTGTGAGAGGGCGGCGAGGCCCGGCAGGAGGCCTCATAGCCCTGCGCACAGGATCCCTCTGAATTCAGCTGTTCCATTGCCTCAGGCAGCCAACACAGAAAATGGTGCCGCCGGGCATGCGGTGCCACGGTTTGAAACTCCAGTGCCAAGCCAGAAGGGGGGAAACTGTCAACCCGCTTGGTCCTTGATGTCAGAAAGAGCTCCCTTGCCTAGTTTCTTACCCGTTGCAACTCTCAGCTACACCACATGCTTGAGGTTTTTCTGGGCTTCTCTCAGGGAAGGAAAAGGATGCCCAACTGTGTGGATAACTGGCTAGCTGAAAAGGGTCACATAGACATAGTCCAGCTGGCTGCAAAAATGCACATCGCTCTCAGCTTATCTGAAGTAAAGCAAAATACACTGTCTTTGGCTGTCCTTGTTACACAATAACAGGAAGATTTTGGTGGGAAAAGAATGTTGCAGGTGGGAACAGAAAACTACAGAAGAGAAACTAGGGGCGGGCTTGGTATTTAGGCAACTAACCAATAATGAGCTTAACTTTTGTAATATGCATGAGCTAATTATAACAAGGCATAAAAGGTGACTGTAAGGTTCAATAAACGAAGTCTGCTGATCACTCATATTGAGTGACTGTGTCTTCCCTCCGTCGCGACATTGTACAACATACAGCTCCAGCTGACAGTCAGACCAGAATGACCTTCCTGCAGTGCAGGCGGGCTGCATATCTCCAGTAGCACCCACAGCCCCAGCCTGCACTGCTTTAGAGACAGCAAAGATCCGCACTGATGAGAAACGCTCTCATGCACATGGCATTTCACCTTGTCCACGGATGTGAAACACGGGTTGCTTCGCGAAATTTAATTGTATGGTTTCGTTCCAAGGCAAAACAGACTGTCCAACAACTTTTGACTTACACTAAAAACCATAAATCTTCACCTTCCATATGAACGGCTACATGCCAGGATATGTACTGCTGATGAGTTTTTCCGCATGTTGCTGGGGAGCAATACCTGCACGTGTTCATCATCCACCTCTACTGGGATTCCCTCTAGCTGGGTACGTTGCATCTCAGGGTTGTATGGAGGGGATTACCTCCAAGCAGCGGGACAGATCACCCCTGTCGCTCCTAAACTGCCTCTGCTGAGCATCTCGGTGCCTCCCACAGTGGTGGCTTGCTCAGGAAGAGGTGGCCTGTGATGGCTCCTCTCCAGTGCACATGCCCACAGGACCACCGAGCAAAGGACTATCCCACACCATCCTCCCCCTCTCTGAGAAAGAAAGCACGTACCTATCTATGGCTAATCTCCCTTCTGAAGCAGTACAGCTCAGCTGAGACCTCAGACTGCTTTTCTGCAGCACCTGGGATTCTTACCAACACTGTCTCCATGGACTCTACCCGGACTCAGTTTTGTGCAGAGGAGGTGTTTACTGCCGCATGCGCAACAGCAACGGCAAGGGCAGGCAGCGCAGCGATCTCCTGTTACCGAACGTGCTGCTCTGGGACTCCCAAACAGGCGGTCAGTTATAGCCCTGGCAAAGTTCTCCAGCAAAGCCACCCCCGATTTGTACCCACCTCAGCTGTACAAACACGGTGTAACCAGACGCGCAGCGGCTCTTTACCTCCAGCACTGTATGTCCCTTTCCTTCCCGTGTCACCACCACCTGCAAAAGCGCTCACGGAAATGAGCAAACCCCACCCGCCAGAAAGAGGCAGGGCTTTCAAAGGGAAGGAGGGTATTCAATGGAAGCTGCAGATGTGCCCTGCCTGGAGAAGGCACCACTGGCAACCCCTCCTCTGTGAGAGCTGGGGAGATGCAGAGGGGGAGGAAGGCAGGCGTCGGGGAGTAACTAGAAGCCCTGGTTTGCTACTGCTGCAGTAGCCCTGGCTGTGGGGACAATAGAGCTCGCCATGAAATGACGATCAACCAAAATATTTCAGAGGGGCACAGCAGGGAGCACAAGCTGCTGGGCGTCAGCAAAGGGCTGTGCTCAGCTTCTCTGCGGCAGGTTGCCATAGGCAAGGTGAACACGAAGCACAGGGAGGATCTGCAGTTCTACCTGCCTTGCAGGGGCTTGGCCTGAGCTCCCCCTTTGCAAACCAAGTCACCCTCCCACCACACCGCACAACCTCTGCTTCATGTATGTCCCAGCAACTGGGGTACCAGATGCAGAGAAATCTGAGAGGTCCCCCCTGGTCACAGCTCTAGTCATCACTGGTTCCAACACCTTCTGATGCTCAGGGTGTCCCCTGCGCCAGGGGTCCTCCCTCCAGGCGCCCCTCCTCCTCTCCATTTGCCCTGGAGTAGACAACATCACACCCATCCTGGGGAGATTTAAGCCCCAAAGAGCTCAGAACTGCCTGAAGCCAGCACAAAAGCCTATCTTCTCTCTGAGAGTTGCAATGTCCTTACACCCTCCCTGTCCTTCCCGTCTCGATCAGAAACCAAACAGGGGAAGCGGTGCACGCAGATACACAGAGAATACTGAATGGGACACACTGGCTCCTCTTCCAACTCCTTTATTGTCTCAAAGGTGTTTTCATTCTGTTGGAGGAAAAAGAGAGAAGTATGTAGAGTCCCCAGGTTTATCCCTGGTAAGCACTTTCACATGTTCATTTAGTAAGGCAGATTAGATTGATTCCTCAGAGATTTTTATTTGGGGGGGGGGGGGGGGAGGGCGGGGGAGGAGGGGATTATAATGAACTCATTCAGTTTTTAAATCAGGCTTAGGAGCCACGACTCACTGGCTACGAATACATGTACACACATGCGTGTACAGGACAGCACAGAATACTCTATTTACTCATATGCCTCTGAAAAGACATTTTTTTTTCTATTATTTGTTGTTCTCTGCATCATTTATGGCTGGACTGCATGGACAAGATGGTTTTCTTAATTCTGTGAAAACACTTGCATCTATTGATGCCTGCACCTCTAAACATAGTGATATGGTCATACAGCCAAATCTGCAAAGCGGATTACTGTTCTTACACCATTCTGGGCATAGCAGGCATACTCATAGAAACACCCCTGATGGCCTAATGGTCATGCCTATTTACACATTTATTTCTGCTATTTCATCCTCTGTAAAGAACAAGTGCTCCTTTCCTCGACCTGTCTCAGAACAAATCTGAATACTTAAGGAATTAAAACAGATGAGTCGGCCAAAGGAAAATTTAAACATACTTACTTTAACAATGCCAAGGAGTTATTACTAAAATGCAGGCACTTTGACAGCAGGTATCTTACCAGTGCTGTGCAAAGTGACACAGAAAAGCCTCAAGAAAAATCTACTAGAGTTTGGGTCAATACACTAAATCCCAGCACAATGGCTCAAGGGTAAGGGCACTTCAAAACAGAATGTGTCCTGAATCAAGTTAGGAAGAAGACAAAGAACATATCCTGCTGGGAAGATCATTAACGATTAGGAAAACTCGACCAGGCTACTATAAATTTGTCCCAGGTTAGAAAAGGCCAAGAATCTTTCAAAGGACACTACAAAAAAATAACATTTAAGACAAAAGGCAGTGTAGGAGCAAATGGAATTAAAAGGAGTCCTAGAAAGTAAATCTTTCAGTAATAAGCAAGCAAGGCTAATAACAATCTAGGGCACAGAAAAGATTAGCTCAGCACCAGGATGCACAGCAGATAGGAGAGCAAATTAGTTCTGTCTTACCAAAAGGTAAATGGGGGGGGGGGGGGTGTGTGTGTGTGGAAATGCAGTACTTAGTGTTTCTCTTTATTTTTCCTGCATCTAATTTTTAACTGTTAAGAGAAATAACACAAAAGCTTTATTTTTGCTAATGCCAGGCAACCAGAATCTGGAATTTAAATTAATCCTTTACACACTGCCATTTGGGGATCATTTCTACCAGATCCAACAAGGATACAAGGGATAGGACAAGAGGAAACGGCCTCAGGCTGCCCCAGGGGAGGTTTAGATTGGACATTAGGAAAAAATTCTTCACTGAAAGGGTTGTCAAGGCCTGGAACCAGCTGCCCAGGGAAGTTTCAGGGTGGCCTCACCACCCCTGGAGGCATTTCAAAGAGGTGTAGATGTGGTGCTCAGGGACACAGTTTAGTGATGGACTTGGCAGTGTTGGGTTAATGGTTGGACTCAATGATCTTAAAGGACTTTTCCAACCTAAATGATTCTATGATTCTATGCTGTTCAAAGTGACCTGCAATCTTCCTTCAAAAAAGAGGGTTTATACTGCTGTTTCAATTGTTCTGGTTATCGGGTAATCCAGCCTCATAGCACTCTTTAAATTAAAGTTTACAAGCACCGAGTTATTCCCCAGTGACTGCACTTTAGCTAGTTTGATATTAAGCTATACATTTTTCTTAACGTGATTAGCAGCATACCTCAAGCTATGTTTGAACATATATTCTTAGGTGAATGGGAGATACTACCAGCTTTTCATTAGACAGAACATATGAGTATTTTAAAAAGCCAAACTCTAACAGAATACACAGCACAAGCATGTCTTTCTGCCAAGATATTTTCTATTAAGTAAATCAAATGCATATGTTCGGTCTCTCCCTCTTCTGTCCATACTTAAAATCCAGGCAAATTTGCAGAACAGCGCAAAGAGCAAGGTGTTAGAACTTAGAGAGAAGACCCACAACTTCTCTCGCACATGCTCTTCTGCTACCGGTAGCTACCTGCTTACCTTTGCACTCACATTTGTTACACAGCACACTTTGGTGCCCGGGAATTTGATTGATTTAGATTCGCCCTGACAGAAGGAAACCTTTTTTCTTAACCGTTTGACCTTGTTTCACTTCTAACTGGAAGATCAGTCCTGCCAGGAAGGAGAGGTGAAACCTCACGACAGCTGGAGGGTGAATAATCTCTCTTCAAACTCTAAAACTCTGCGTATCAAGTTTCCTTTACAATTTGTACTCCACCGGGCTATTAAAAATCTATGAAAAGCACAGCAAGAAATCAAGCCGCCCGCCAGTACAGAAGGTGCCAGCAGCTCCTCCTCATTTCGCGAAAATCCAGCCCTCACCCTGAGGCTGCGGGACCAAATCCTGTGCAGCTGGAAGCGGCAGCGAGCCCTGGCCCCGGGGAAGGGCAGCTCAGCACCCTGCAAGGACGAGGCGCATCGCTCCGCTCCCCGCCACCCCGGGATGCCACACAGCCCCGGCGCCGGGCAGCGGCGGCAGCACGGGCTCGCTGACGGTAACGGCGACCCTCCTGCCTCCCCCGAACGCGTAACGAGAGGCGAAAGCACCGTCCGGGCCGGCGGCCAAAGCACCTGGAGCCGCATCTCCCACCCCGGCAGGCCCGCCACCCGCCGGGCCGCCACCCCCCTCGCACCCAGACGGGGGGCGAGCCCCGGGAAGGGCCGCTGCCGCACCGGGACGTCGCGCAGCCCCTCCGAGCGCCGAGCCCGGCCGGGGCTGGCAGCGACCGTCTCCTCGGGACCTGATGCTGCCGTCCAACGGCCGGATCCCATCGCCCGCCGCGCAACGGATCGAGCACCCGCACGGCCGAGGGACCAGCTACGCGTGTCTGCGGGGACGGGAGCTGGGGGGCAAACCCACAAAGCTAGCACAGCTCTTCGCGACAGGAAAATACTTTATACCCCTGGAAAAACCGTTTACGATGACCTTTAGTCACACTTAATCCTCACTGGGTCTTACGAGCCTCGTCCCCATTTAAAGGCACAGCGGTCTTTACTTTCACTCAAGTGTTCATGCACAGTTCAAGTAATTTCTGTTTGGTCCCATTAACCAACTGGTTCTCCTTGAGCTTACCTCGTGCCCCAGCTTGCCCCATGGCGTCTGTTCCCCCTCCCGAGGCCGTGTGCTGCCAAGCGCCTGCGACACGCGCTGTCCCCCGGACCCGCTCCGCTGCTTCGCTGCAGACACATCTTTCCTCTACGCTGCCACTTAAGGCGCAGAGCTGCCTTCTGCTGACCACCGACGTGCAAGCCGTCGGTCCGCAACGCTTCCCGGGGCGCCGGGGGCTGCCTGCGGCGCGGCGCGGTGCGGGGCCGGGGGCGGCTCTGCGGGGGCTGCCGGCGGCTGAGGCGGAGCCGCGAGTGCGGAGCCGCGGCGCAGCCCCCGGGTTCGCCCCCTGCGCAGGGCTGCCCGCTCCCTTCCCTGCGCGCTCCCCGGCGCTCGCCGCCTCGCTCCGGCCTCTCCCGGAGAAGGGGTCCGCTCTCCGGCTGGCAAACGGCTCCCCCGAGCCGGGCACGGCCAGCGCCGCCGTCGCAGGAGCGTGTCGGGCCGAGGGGCGGCGGCGAAACGTCTCGAACCTCGGCAGCGACAGCCCCGACCGCGCGGAGACCCGGCAGCGAGCCCGGGCCCCCCGCGGGAGGCGGCTCCGGCTGACCGGCACCTTCACGCCGCACTCGCGGCCTCTGCCGCGGTCGTGCCCGTCCTCCGCAGCCGCTCGGGGGGCGCCCGTCACCCGCAGCTCCCCCGGCTCGCCCGCGCCGCTCCCGCAGCCGCCCCCGGGCAGGGCGGGGGGGGACGGCGGAGCCCTCCCCGGCTGCCGTGCGGGCTCTGCGGCCCGGGCACAGCGGCCCCGCCGGCGCACCCCGCAGCGAGCGCACCGCGGCGCGGGGGGGCGGGGGGGCGGCCACCGGCTTCCAGCCGCCGGCTGGCCCCGACGGAGGGGCGGGCGGGGTCGCTCCAGCCCGCGGCACCGGTGCCGGACCGCCCGCCGGCCGGGAGGGGTGTCCCCCCGCCCCGGGTGGCCCCGCGCCCCCCGAGCCGCCCCCCTCTCGCAGCCCGGGCTGCTGCCGAGCTCCGCTGCCGAGAGCCCGAGCGAGATCGCTGCCCCCCGGGCCCCGGTGCCCACCCGGCGCTGGAAAAGCGCAGCCCCCTGCGGCGTGCTTACAGGCACCAGGGGCTGGGGGCTGCCTCTGCCTGCCTGTGCGGGTGTGTACACCGCATAACCCAGCGCTGACCCTACCTGCATGCACACGTGTGTGTGGCGGGCATGCCCGCTCGGCACGCGTGTGCCCACTGGAACACACTTCCTTGGCCGGAGCCGGGGCGGGGGCTGCAGCAGCCTCCCCTCTCTCCTGGGCTGGTACTGTAATAAGTAACTAAAGGTAATTTGCTGACCGACCAAGGTAAGCAAGAGGAAGGAACCCATCGTGGTGGCCTTAAGAACGTCCTGTTTAACAAGAAGAGACGTTTCCACAATGTTATCTTGCTGCACCAAACATGGGAACGTCCTGTCTGACGAGAAACCAGGATAACAGAAGCAGCAGAGGGGCTACTGAAGGTGTCAGAAGCGACCTCGGGGAAGATAAAACGAGCTGCTCAGCTTGCTTGAATTTGCGCGCCGCTGGTGGAGCAGGAGACCCCCCGGCCGCCCAGCGCTGTTTTGCTTACTTGTCGCTTGCTTTAATAAATCACATTTTCTAATTGGCCAGTCTCTGTCATTTCATTGGACAGGTGAACTCTAACAATTTTGGTGCCGTGACTCGGATAAGGGCAATCTGGCCTGAGGTCCGTGGCAGGGGAGGCGCCCCGCTGGATAAGCGGCCCTTGTCAGGGTGCTTCTACGCCAAATCCTTTACCGACGAACCTCAAATGTGACAGTACGCAAATAAAACCGGTTACCCCATAACCTTTGTGCACGAAGCCCGAATGAAGACGCAGGACGCGTGAGTATAGGCCGGTTCACCGTTCGGTTGGGGTTGGGTATCCTGAAGCGTGCTTGTGTGCGACGCCCAGGGAGGGCGAAGTGAGTGCGGACCCTCAGTAGTGCGGTTTCCAGACCCCGCGAGGGGCTGCGCCACGAACCAGGGGAAGCGAGTGCGTGAGTGAAAGAAGGCGCCTCGGAAGACGGGACAGAGGAAAAGCAAGCCCTCTGATCCCATGGGTGGTTCTGGGGTCCAGATTAGGCTCCCACAGATACCACCGGAGAGTCCGCTAGGACTCATGATAAAATTTTGGGATGCGTACCCTTCTAGGCAGGGTAAGAGTAAAGTAAGATTGATACACTACTGTATGGAAGTTTGGGGTGGGAAACAAATCAGAGGCGACCACCTCTACCGACCAGTCTTCGGGGCACCTGAAGACTGGATATGCCGGGCTTTGAATAGATATGTGAATTCAAAAGACCCCTTTTGCCCGGAGGAAAGTGAGTATGCTTCCTTATGGGTAGGGTCTGAAACTAGGGCCCTTTTGTTCCCGTTAAAAGAAAACAACGGGGGGAAAAGAAGAAGAATAGAAGTGAGGATGAGATCCCTACCTCTCCCCCTGCGTATATACCTCCACCGCCCCCCCCTGCCCCCCCCCCCCGCAGCAGCCCTTACCACCTCCCTCCCTCCCCTCCCGCCGCTATCTAGACCCTGTGAAAGTGTTAAAGTATCGGGGTGAGTTTGTACAAAGCCCCGTCGCCCCTCGAAGGTGCGGCTGAGCCCTGCGGGACGCATGGCAGGGTGTTTGCTGTTTGCCTGCGAAGGCATGGTATGTAAGAACGCAGACTTAAAGCAACAAGGAGCAGATTTGCATTCAGGGTCAGAAAGAGTTAAAACAGAAGTGCTGTAGCAGAGGCAGGCTTGTGTAACCTGCAGAGCAGGAAGAGCATCTCCTGCCCCGAACCCCTCTGCTGGTGGGGAGGAGGGGGTTGCTCTTGCTGACAATTGAGCAGAAGGACCTGACAATGTCACCCCGATTGCTGCAGCATTTGCAGCACAACAGGACCGGTAACGGCCCCTCTAGGGCAGGCAGCGGGTCTGAGGAGAGTAGAGGTGAATCTCGGATGGGGAAATTTAGATGTTGGAAAGTTGGTTGTGAATAGGCCTGGATAGAGGTTTGAGTTGATTTTCACTAAGGTAATCGTGATGTAGAAAAGTTGATAGAAGGAACAGGGGACGTGTACAGAAGGTGAGAGAAGAAGAGCTGGGTCGTGCTGACGTGCGGAATTAGACTCTATAACTCGAAAGTTATAAAGTAGGTATGTTTATTGCGCGCAGATGCACGGGGGATCGCTCCTCCACAAGCGTGCATACCCGAAGTGACGAACCATCTCACATTTATACAATGAACAAATGAATATTCAATTAACGCCTATACATATTTGTTACCTAAACCCCGCTTCGTATGTTAATTAGCTTATCAGTCCGTTTCCTGGAATGTGGTGGTCTTGCAGGTTTGTAGGTGATTCATGTCCTTGTGACCATCCGATCTTCTTCAGGTGATTCATGTCCTTGTGACCACCCGATCTTCTTCAGGTGATTGTGACCACCCAATCTTTTCCAGCAAGGAGACTTAGCACTCCCTCCCTCTAGATAGCATTTGAACGTCTCTCATCTTTTCTTATTCTCTTTTAAATAGCCCCTTTGTTAGAGGAAGAGGGGCAGGCGTCTCCCCGTCTCCCCTTTGTTAGAGGAAGAGGGGCAGGTGTCTCCTCAAAACTGTGGTTGTCACCGCACCCATGACTAGTCACCATACCCACATTCCTTAAGCAGACACATACAATCACAATCCATGTCCATTATCCCCATTTCACATTATTTCTCCATATCAATCCCCCCTTTTCTATTAAATTAAGTAAATTCTTTTACTTAAGCAGCCTTCCCGAATGATATAAAGCATCATACATAAGTGTTACTCTTTTAAACATTCTCCAAACCCACAAATATAACATAATGGTTAGTATTAAGGAAATTCCTAAACTGATCAATAAGATCACAATGGGGTGTACCAGAGTGTTAAGAATTCCTGTTGCAGAGGGTGACCAGCCAAAGAGAGTATCCCACCAATTATGGTTTCCATCCTGTTCTACCTTTTTTAAAACTTTCTTGATCCCCTCTACATCATGATGGATCATAAGAAGAGTTTCATGTCCCTTTTCTTTGGTTTCTTCCAGTATACGTTGTAAATCTGCATGTTCTAATAGTTCTTTTATACTGCTTATATTTAGTCCTATGGGGGTAGGAATTATTATCTGTGATAGGGTAAAACTGGATTTTAAGAATTGATGAGACACTACTGGGGCTGAGTAACTAAAATCGCATCCTGTGATAGTAGTAAAATTACAAATACAATAATTTGAATACTGTGCAGTCTCTTTTACCTCCCCATCTATGGTTATTGTGTTACACTTAGTTCTCAAACACGCACATCCCTTCCCTGCATATATAATTACTGTTTTCAAGTTTGCATTTGGTCGGGCCTCGAAATGACATATTTTCTGATCTGTATCTAAACAAGTATCCTGAGCCATTATAGTATTGCTTTCACAGAGGAAGCCCTGCTGTTCTCGCATAATACAAGATTCTAAATCTACTGTTTGCCACTTGTCGCCTATCTTTCTGGCCCATGTTCTATGTTCAAAAGGGTATAGGAGCACCCCATTATGGTTAATTCCAAGGGCTACAATGGGGGGTATGTTAATTATTACTGCATTATGTATGGTTAACACAAAAGCTGTGATGGTGTGTGTGTTGGGGTCATAGGTAAAGTTCACCATATTCCACCATGACTGGAGTTTTCTTTCTACCTCCGTAGCACTGTCCCAAACCATCTTTCGAATTTCTGTAGGAAATATGCCTTCCTCTCCTTCTCTTATTATGGATGCAGCTATTGATTGCATCCACATTTGGGCTTGGATGCAACTTAGAGCCAGGGCGACGTCATCCTGTAAACCACCTAATGCCTTAGTGATGAGTTGATGATCTTCCATGTTTATTTGTTCCCACCTGGGGAGTACCTTCGATATCAACCATTGATGTGCCCCTAATGCCAATAATGAAGATTTTAGTGGTTGTTGTAGTTTTGATAGATCGGCCGTGGTGGCGGCTAGTTTATTCATTATCACCTCTGAGTCTATGGAATTTAATACTCCGAGTCCTGTTCCCAACATTCCAGTTACATCTCTCACTATTCTGTTTCGATAAATATTTCCCCTTTTTCTTAACCAAGTTGTCCATCCCTCATAAGAGGTTCGTAAGAAGGGGGAACAGGATGGCTTAGCATCAGAAACATTGACTTGTATTTTTAACTCTATTCTTTTAAGAGACCATTCTGGGTTAAACAACATTTGTTGCTGACCTGTATTTCTGATTACATATGGTCCAATTGTATTAAGATCAAGTGTTAATGGGGTTGTTGTAACTGTGGTGGTGGTAGGAACAGTGGTTAGCATGATTGTTATTTTGATCTTATAAGTCAGAGCTGTTCTTGGGGATTCCTTTCCTAGGCATATTATAAAGATGGGCTCGGTTAAGGTAAAATTGTGCCAACATTCCCGTGAATTAAAGCACACGGTTGTATTTAGAAGGGTAAATTCCTTATCTACCTTTCTGACATTAATCTGGGTGTCTCCCGAAATCTTGGTGTTATCCTTTTCATTATATGTTTGACATCCTACTTTTATCTTATCTCCTAATTTTCCCCATAATCGGTCGACTTTGTGTACATCCTCCCGATCCCATTGATTCCTTTGGTACACCTCATTTTCAGAAAAAAACACCATAGCTAGTTTCGTCTTTGAGTCCACCTTTCCCATTATTCCAGTGTATTTTTCTGAGCATGATTCCAAGGCCAATTATCAGGCTCTTGGTTGTAGGTAAGAGAGAGGGTACAAAAAAAACACAAATGGTTTAAACCCACTATTGATCATTTTAAGAATCTAAACGTTAAAATCTGTTTTGATCAAAAATATCTTTGTTTGAGTTGGGGCTTACTAATAACAAGTTGGGCGAGCCTGACCACTGGCTCAGTCCCCGACTCTTGTTCTATATTGTTTGTTGTGGTGCCCTTCCCATATGGTGGATCCGCAACTGCTCAGGTTCACTTACTTGCCACCCACATTGTTCCCATTTGTCCGAGTAAATTTGAGTTTCAGTTCTTTTTTATCTGGGGTTACTTTCCAAGAAGTTGCAGGGGCTTTCTTAATCCGGGTATGGTGAATCCAAGAATTCTGTCCCTCAACCTTGATTGCAGTGTAGGTGGTGAGTAGGACTTGAAAAGGTCCGGTCCACTGTGGTTCCAGGGTTTTATCTGCAAAACACTTAACGTATACATAGTCTCCTGGTTGTATATCGTGAACAGGTCCATCCAGACCCCTACTGCGTGTTCCCATCACATGCTTCTCAATTCTTATTAATTGTTTGTTTAGTGCCACCATATAGGAAGTCATTGTTTCTTCACCAATCTGTGAAGACATCCCCTTTTGTACCCCATAGGGTCGTCCATATAAAATTTCGAATGGGCTAAGCCCCTCTTTTGCTCTCGGTCTAGTTCGAATTCGTGTAAGAGCTAATGGCAAAGACTGGGGCCAAGTTAGATTTGTTTCTTGGCCTAACTTGACAATCTGTTGTTTGATTAGATGATTCATCTTTTCCACCTGGCCACTCGATTGTGGTCGGTATGAGGTATGTAATTGCCAATCTATTCCTAGATGGTGGCTAATTTGTTGCACTATTCTGGACACAAAATGTGGTCCTCTATCCGAGGACATTACCGCTGGGACTCCAAACCTAGGTATTATCTCTTGGAGTAGTATTTTGGTCACTTCCCGGGCTTTAGCAGTTCTGCACGGGAAGGCTTCTGGCCAACCTGAAAAGGTATCCATTAGTACCAATATCGATACCCCCCTTTTCTAAGAAGTTCCGAGAAATCGATCTGCCAATGTTGCCCTGCATAATTCCCTCTGCTAATGTTCCCTAGTTTTATTTTATTTGCTGTATTGGGATTATTGTGTAAACACATTTCACATTGCTGAGTCACCTGTTTTATTACAGTATACAAGTTTCGCCCTTTCAATTTCTGATTTAGACTTTTATATAAAGTATCAGCTCCCCAATGAGTCTTATTAATAATAGGGCTGTGGTCCATATTAAATTGGATGGTACCACTATACAACCATCCCTTAAATAAATCCACTTACTTAATTTTATTTTATAATTCATGTCCTGAATTACCTTTAAGTTTTCTTTAGAATAGTTTGGCTCTTGATCTGTACTTACAGTTTGGATTTTATCATCTGGTATTAAGGATAATTCCTCCTTTCCTACCTCCTCTGTTACTTGTCTGGCCTCATGGTCGGCCAGGCAGTTTCCAATTTCCAAATCAGTGCCTCAGAGTGGGCCATGCCTCACATCAAGGTCTGGCATGGCATATGTTCCCACCGCTCAACGCCTACTGGGTTGCAGCCAACAGCGGAGCTCAAGATTCTTCTTGGTGGCAAACACAGAGGCCAACCCAGTCTTGCCCTTGACTATGGTAGGAGGCACCTGACCAACCTTATTCCTTGTACTTCGTTGTCAATGCAGTTTCATCTGCACATCCCATAACAAGTCACTGTCATGGCAAAACACACAGATTTACATTAGTAGAACTACTACAGAGTGTATTTTATTTCACTTTTTCTGCCAATATCCCCACAGCCTTGCTGACCAAGGGATATTGTTTTTATCTGAACTGAGCAAGCCTCCCCCTTATCATTTTACTGTATCAGGTAAAGCATTTTTCACCTTTCCTGGAATTTATTTTCAGATACACCTGGTTAAAAATTTCTCTTACTTCAGGGAGGTCCTCTTTTCCTCTTTTCTGCTGAATTAAAGATAAGCTCAATATTTCAATTACTTGATCATATTTAACTTTTAATTTCATTTCCCCTTCTTTAAACGTCTAGATGTTCTAATAAATCTCATCCCAACAAAGATTTTAGTGAATTTGGCATTCTTATTTGTTTTTTTTTTTTTTAGTTTGTACTTTAAAGGTTTCAGGATGTTTTCCTGGTGGCCAGCAGCTCCCACAACTGTAACAATTTTTTTTTTTTTTTTTTTTTTTTTTTTACTGAAGTTTAACAAGTAAGTTGGTTTTGTATTCACTAAAATTCCACCTCATACCCATTCCCTGCCCTAGAAGGGCCGTTACCGGTCCTGTTGTACTGCAAATGCTGCAGCAATTGGGGTGACATTGTCAGGTCCTTCTGCTCAATTGTCAGCAAGAGCAACCCCTCCTCCTCACCAGCAGAAGGGTTCGGGGCAGGAGATGCTCTTCCTGCTCTGCAGGTTACACAAGCCTGCCTCTGCAGCAGCACTTCTGTTTTAACTCTTTCTGACCCTGAATGCAAATCTGCTACTTGTTGCTTTAAGTCTGTGTTCTTACATATCATGCCTTTGCAAGCAAACAGAAAACATCCTGCCATGCATCCCAGCATGATTCAGTTGCACCTTCGAGGGGGTATGGGGGTTTGTACAAACTCACCCCAACACTTTCACAAGGTCTTTGATTCTTCACACACACACGCATGCCTCAGGTTTTACATACATCAGTACAAGTTTTTATATCTTACAACGTGTTTCATTCTGGTTGCTCCACAGAAGGAACCGCAACCTGAGCTTTTTAACACAAAATTTCAACAAGAACATCTTTCTAGTTTAGGTCTCAGTTTTTCCTATCCTTTTCTAGAGCCACAATCAAAGATCAGGTGATGTTAATCCCGCACTCTTTCTAGTGCTAGTACCATAGGATCCCGAGGGGGGTACTAATCCACAGTCCTTTTGCCACTCAGGTTTGTCCTGGAGGACGAAGAACATGTCTGCATACGATACTTCGTCCCATTTTCCTTCTCTTCTCAGACACAACATTAATTGCAGGAGAGTGTTATAATCTAACGTTCCTCCCTCCTGAGGCCATTTCGCATCGCTCTCCAATGTATACAAAGGCCACCACTGATTACAATATTTAACCAATTTCCTTCTATTTTCGGTACCACCCCGTCCTACGATATCACTCCAATGTTTTAATATACAACCCAAAGGCGATTTTTCACAGGGCATACTCCTTCCATTTCCCATTTTGCAATTTTAATTACTTTGTTTTTCTCCGGCCGCCTTAGCCACCCAAGGTTGGAAACGCGGATAGAGCTTTTTACTCGTTTTGCACTCAAACGCCTGTCTCAAGCACTCTTGCACTCACACTTAGTCAAAATAATTAAGCTATACACGGAAAATCAAAATGCGCATCTCAATCACACCATTCACACTCTCCGGGCAGCCCGCAGTCACACAAGCAGTATGTTATACGGTACCGTGCACTTATGTACAAACTCTTAGGAACACTAACAGTTCACAAAGTATGCATTTCAATGAACAATTGCCAAAAAACAAACAACAAACAAAAACCAATTTTTCCTGGTCTTAAGCAGAGTGTTAAGTTTTCCGCTATTTGCCACAAATTACCAGAATGTTAGTATTTTTCAACATACATTTCTTAACTCCGAGTTTTGAACATATAACAAGACAACACATAGAACAAACAAGACACAGAGCGCTATTTCAGTTGTTACATTCCAGGAATTCCCCAATTCTTAAAACAACCTAAAGGAAGTTTTTAGCTTCCTCTTTTTCCTACGCAAAAGTTTCCCTTTTACTTTTGCTGTGAGGTCCCTCTTGTTCCTGTGAGATTCCGCCTTATTCCGTCCCGCCCCCCGCTTTCCGTCACGAGGCCTCCGGGCTTTTAGGAATGGCAGTAACCTCGGGTTTGCTCGATCTGCCCTCAAGATCGCTAGCGGCCACCCCTTGGTCAGCAAACCCCCTCCCAAGGTACCTTTCCTCCTGGGGACTACGCTGCGCGCCGGACGTCTCCGTGCGTCTCACCAGCCGCCCCGTTACTAAACATACCGTTTTATCCGCAGATCCAGGGGTTTCTCTTCTGCTCCCGGGTGAACAGCTGAGAAGAGGAGGCTCCTCCGAGGAAATCTCCCGGGGCGCGCCTAGGAGCGTCCGCTCCGCAGCTGGTCCCTCAGCCGAGCAGAAATCCTCCTGCCTGGCTCGCCAAACTGACGTGCGGAATTAGACTCTATAACTCGAAAGTTATAAAGTAGGTATGTTTATTGCGCGCAGATGCACGGGGGATCGCTCCTCCACAAGCGTGCATACCCGAAGTGACGAACCATCTCACATTTATACAATGAACAAATGAATATTCAATTAACGCCTATACATATTTGTTACCTAAACCCCGCTTCGTATGTTAATTAGCTTATCAGTCCGTTTCCTGGAATGTGGTGGTCTTGCAGGTTTGTAGGTGATTCATGTCCTTGTGACCATCCGATCTTCTTCAGGTGATTCATGTCCTTGTGACCACCCGATCTTCTTCAGGTGATTGTGACCACCCAATCTTTTCCAGCAAGGAGACTTAGCACTCCCTCCCTCTAGATAGCATTTGAACGTCTCTCATCTTTTCTTATTCTCTTTTAAATAGCCCCTTTGTTAGAGGAAGAGGGGCAGGCGTCTCCCCGTCTCCCCTTTGTTAGAGGAAGAGGGGCAGGCGTCTCCCCGTCTCCCCTTTGTTAGAGGAAGAGGGGCAGGTGTCTCCTCAAAACTGTGGTTGTCACCGCACCCATGACTAGTCACCATACCCACATTCCTTAAGCAGACACATACAATCACAATCCATGTCCATTATCCCCATTTCACATTATTTCTCCATATCAGTGCTAAACTGGTAGAGGAGATGAAGCAGAGGCTGAGGAGGAGTATCAGGCAGAAGCGAATGAGCATATTGTAGGGAAAGTGGACACTGGAAGCGAGATTGCCCTGAGCTAAAGAACCAACAAGGGGTTCTGGTGAACTAGGGACTAGGAAAAATGAGGTGGAATTTTTAGTGAATACAAAACCAACTTATTTGGTGTTAAACTTCAGTGAAAAGAATTTGTTACAGTTGTGGGAGCTGCTGGCCACCAGGAAAACATCCTGAAACCTTTAAAGTACAAACTAAGAAAACAAGTAAGAATGCCAAATTCACCAAAATCTTTAAGTGGAAAAGAAATCTTTAACCAGGTATATCTGGAAATAAATTCCAGGTAAGGAAAAAATGCTTTACCTGTTACAGTAAAAATGATAAGGGGAAGGCCTGTCTAGTTCAGGTAAAACAATATCCCTTGCTCAGCAAGGCTATGGGGAATATTGGCAGAAAAACTGAAATAAAATACACTCTGTAGCAGTTCTACTAATGTAAATCTGTGTGTTTTACCATGACGGTGACTTGTTATGGGATGTGCAGGTGAAACTCTGCAGCAGCAGAGGAGGTAGGAAAGGAGGAATTATCCTTAATACCAGATGGTAAAATCCAAACTGTAAGTACAGATCAGGAGCCAAACTATTCTAATGATTCTCGATTTCCTGCTAGCCGAAGAAGGAAGTGTTTGTGGTAAATGAAATGTTTCCAATTGCTGTTTGAAAATTGATGGCAATGGTGAGGGAGTTAAACAAATCACATCAGAGACAGGGAAGTTAGCCCATGTTCCCGTCCGAACTTGGAAAGACTGGAACATTGACTTGCTTTCCTGGCTTCTCGGGAGCCCCTGGGTAAAACGAATCCTATTTTATTTGTTATGTGGATTAGCCACCTTATTGTTTTTGCCATGTGCTGTTCCACGTTTTATAAGATTAATTCAACACGTTATAACTAACATGCAATTTGCTACTATGATTTCACCCAATGGCGTTAAACAAATTCGAGTAGTACGCCGAAATGTACAGTCGACAATACAGATTATATAGTTAGCACAATAACAATTTAATAGCAAACAGGAATCTGGGAATAATTAACTATTAACAATTCATACAACAATGTAGGCTGATGAAGAATACAAGTAGAATAGCAAAGAAAACAACAGTCAGGAACACACAGATGGGGATGTGGTAACGTCTTTTATACTTTTCCACCTCCGCCATAAGTTCTTGACGTGTGACAGTAGAAAAACGCACCCTCTGCCTAAACAACGAGAAAAAAAAAAAAAAAAGGGGTTTGATTCCCCTTTATAATGAACCATACAGGTTAGACGTTTAAGAAACACTCACCTTACGGGATGTTCAGAGGGGGAAATGCGCACTCCAGAGCCTTCCTCCCTGGCAGGTGACGTGGCGGTCTGATGGTGAGAAAACATTGCATTGAAAGCAAGGACCTGTCATTTGGCCATAGTGCCACAAATGTTACCATTAACAAACTTACCGGAGTGGTAAGCTCGGGAAATGGGTCCAGGACTTCATCTGGACACTCAGCAGCCATCTTTTATCGTGTATGCCTTTGAACATGCGCATGCGCAATTTTAAACCCCACAGAATGTACTGGAACAATCTGGAAAGACCGCGCATGCGAAATCCCTATAGTCTAGCCATGATAGTAACGCATATATATTAATAAAAAAAGAATGTTTAAAGAAACTATAGTATTTATAGTTCATTTATTACTTAAGTGGCATGTATAGTTATAAGTGTTGTTTATAGGTTTTGTTTTTGTAGGTTATTATATGTATTACCCAACCCTTTTGATCTATTTTGAAAACCGTGTGTTAGATGTAAAGTAAATTCAATGAATCGTTTGACAACCAGTAAACAACAAATAACAATTTCTTAACAAACATGAACTAGAAGTTGAATAACAGAATAACAGTCCAGCAAAGTCTCATGTGAGGTGGAAAACAGGCTTCTTCACTCGTGAGTCCAGCACGGTCCTGAATAATGTCGGGGTGGTAACTCCCTCTGTTCCCTCCACGATAGTCTGTCTGGTCCTTGGTATTCTTCTTCACGAGGTAACGAAGATGAACAGAAACAAATAACAAGTCACGTGGTAACTGCTGGAGATCAACAGTTTTCTTTTGTTTATGTAACAGTCTCTTGCACTCTGCTTTGGTATCCCATGGGTTCCACTACTCGGGGCGGATTGCGAGGAAGAGATCCCACTCTTCTGTACCGGCGTGACCAAAAACACTCACAAAAGCACATGCTGATGGTTACTGTAGTCACGATGAGACCAAGGCTGAACAGCAAAACCGTACAGAGTGTGTCGTCTCCTGCTCCCATCCTTTCCAAAATGATAAGGATTGTTTGTGGCGAGACAAACAAATTGGTCCGTGACCCTCCTGGTCAAGATTCAGGCTAATGCCCTGACCAAAACTGCACAATGAAAACGCATGCGCAGCCTAACCTTAAAGGGGCATGAAAATTTACCCCTTTAAATGCCCACCTCTTGGCTCTTGATTCTTAACCCCCACAAACAAACCTTATATATGCTAAGAAATGTTGTATTGTGTTTTGTTATGTCATCCTGTTATGATAATGTTTTGAAACTAGCTTATGACATGTTTGAGTTTTGAATTGTTAGCTAACGTTTGTTAGGGATTTGTAGTTCTTGTTAGTCATTTGTAGTTATTGCCTGTTATTGTTTATTGATAATGGCAAATGGGTTTAATGCTTAGATAAAGATTGTTAACCTCCTTTGTATAGTTGGCAGAATCTTTTCTCTATCTCTACCTATGCCACCCACGGAGCAGCACTGTTGAGCCACGGGGCGGTGTGAAGGACCTTATTGGGACATCGCTATCTGTCTCACCATTGCTGGCTGACCGCAAAACAACACAGAGACGGAGATACCCGAATCACCCAGAAGAGGAGATCTCCGGGGAATACCCTGCTTAAAGCACCCCACTTCCGGACATTCATGCTGGGTTGTTTGCCGATGTCTAAATTGTGAGAGGGATTGGTCCTGTGTTTCATTTAAGAGACAACCTTACTGTATGAAATGTCACAATGATTCGATACGTACCAGGGGACCAGAGGATCAAGTGGAAATTCGTAAATTATTTTGTGGATGGGAACTGTCAGTACCTGAACTTTGGGAAGTACATGAAACAGACTGGTGCAGAGTTTTAAGACAGTGTACTATAAGATTCGCCTGGAAACGGGCACAACAAGCAAACAGGTGGAAATATATTTAAGAGATAACTAACTCTTTAGACCTTGGAAATTATTGACAGGATAACAGCAAAATTCCCCTCAAGACTACCTGCTGCTGCCGAGAAGATATTGATATCCCGTTGCTCTCTGCAAAAGAGTAGACGAGGAAGGCAGAGAGGTACTGAACAGTGGGGAAATGAAAGCTAGTATCCTATTAATGGTATTGGTTACCATGACTTTAAAAAAAAAAAAAGAAAATGAGCATTACCCTTCAATTGGACCATAGGTTGATGGGAAGATTCAATAGAAGTTCGGTATAACGTGACAGCCGGATCCCCAAAATTGCAAGTTAAATTGGAAGATTTAGTCTTTTATGAACTAGACCCACCCAGTCAACGAGAAAGAACAATAAAACCTTTTTATCTCTGCCCCAGTTCGAATCCAGGGAAAAGCTATTGCAATTTCCCTAATCACTATTACTGTGCATATCGGGGATGTGAAACCATAGCTTCAAACTGGGACGTAGCCATTAAAAATAGATTCTTAAATATAACATGGGGACCCAGAGGATGCAATCTGCCAGCTCCTAGCTGGGATAGACACACAGAGGACCCCCATCTTGGCAGCTGTAAGCACGTTATGTACTAGAAATCCTGCAGCCTAATGACCACGGATGGCTATTAGGACGAACCTGGGGAATAAGATATTGGGAACCTGGTGATAGAGGGGTCTTAATATTTATTCAGAAACATGAACTAAAAATGCCAGAAGCAGTGGGACCCAACAGAGTTATTAAAGAACAAAAAGGTAAAAAGGAAAAGCTCAAGGTAAAGACTTTTACAACCACAGTCACCCTGGCTGACTACTTTAATTTCTACTTTGGTGGGACCCCTCATAATGTTGTTATTGGTTCTGACTTTCGGACCCTGTATCATTAATAAATTTGTAACTGTTGTGAAAAACAGGTTGGAAAAAGTGCAGCTAATGGTGATGAAGCAATCGGAACTAGAGATGAAAATCATACCAAATGAAAATCCCGAATTAGATGCAGCTTGTGAGGTATTGTCTAGGTTTGATCAGCAAATTACTTATAAATAAAAGAAGGGGGGAATTGTAATAAGTAACTAAAGGTAATTTGCTGATCGACCAAGGTAAGCAAGAGGAAGGAACCCATCGTGGTGGCCTTAAGAACGTCCTGTTTAACAAGAAGAGACGTTTCCACAATGTTATCTTGCTGCACCAAGCATGGGAACGTCCTGTCTGACGAGAAACCAGGATAACAGAAGCAGCAGAGGGGCTACTGAAGGTGTCAGAAGCGACCTCGGGGAAGATAAAAAGAGCTGCTCAGCTTGCTTGAATTTGCGCGCCGCTGGTGGAGCAGGAGACTCCCCGGCCGCCCAGCGCTGTTTTGCTTACTTGTCGCTTGCTTTAATAAATCACATTTTCTAATTGGCCAGTCTCTGTCATTTCATTGGACAGGTGAACTCTAACAATACCTCTGGCACGACCGATTTCCCTCCAACAACGAACATTAAAGGTAATGCTGGGGAGAGGCAAAACAGCTCACCGACTTACACCCAAGCTGGTATTTCTCCTGCAAACGCCTACTCTGTTTCAGTCATGATTTCATGCCATCACACCTCAAAAGCATCATTTTCCTGAAGCCAAATCACGACCAAACACACACAAAACCGACGCTGACCTTAACGCCGAGCGGCTCTGCCTTCCGGCAGGCAAGCTGTCGCGCTCAGGGCTGTGCCCCCCCGACCCCAGACCGCGCGGTGCCCCCCGAAAGCCGGGCTGCAGGCAGGAGCCGCCCCGGGGCCAGCAGCCGTCGGCAGGCGGGCAGGAGCCTCCCTGCCTGCAGAGAAGGGCTGGGGCTCGGCCCGCTCAGCGCCTCGGGGGGCAGCCAGGGCAGGGGGAGCTGAGCCCCACCGGCGTGGGAATACGGAGCCTGCTGCAGGGGCCTGCGAGCCGCTGGAAGAAACGGGCTGCTGAAGGGGTAAGGCTCAAGGACACCGGGGTACAATCACTGTGGTGGGGGAGATCCCGACCCCCTACTCAAATGGCCCCCCCGAAGAGAGCGAATCCCCCCGCCCGGGGAGCACGGGGAGTAAATTTAAAATGAACTCTACCTTTAAACTGCAGCGAGAAGGCAACTAACCAATAATTAGCTCGTAGGTGTAGGCTTTGGGCAGAACTAACCAACTTCACTGTGTAAACATGTATTGTGAGTAAAACTACGTGTGCAAGTCAGGAGGAGCGACCCCCCTTGCACCCGGCACCGCAATAAACACCCCGCTTTATAACTTACCCCAAGTTACGCAGTTTAATTCCGCACGTCAGACGGAATAAGCAGCCTTTTCACTAAGCAATTAGTTCTTCACCTACCATTTCCCCAGCCACTCTCTCACCTGAATGCGCTCAAACATCGACCTGCAGTAAAACTCTCCTGCAGAGCCTCTGTGCCTGCTCTGCAGCCTCAGGATTTCAGGCAGGGAGAGCAGTTAGCTGCTGCTCCTCTCCTGCCCCTCCAGATGCCTTTGCTCCTGCTGCTCCCTGCCTGCTGCCCGGGGGGGATGGGGGGTGATGGCTCGCTCCCACCCACTGCCCTGCAGGACAGAGACATCCACCGCATCACAGACAGGGTCGGCCCGGCGAGTCTCTGCCTCCTCTTTCGTGAGGGCAAGGGTGTCGCATAGTAAGTTTTCACGGTATCAACATTTCTCTTAATACAGGAGATAGGACTTCAGTAAGTTCCATGCTACTGCCAACAGTGTTGCACTGCAATTAATCTGAGAGAATTTGAGAGAAATCTCAAATAATATCCTGCAGTAGGAGAGAAATTATTTTAAAATTTGTTTTGATTGTGCTCAGCTTATTTATTCAAGATTTTGTCAGCAAGCAAGCATTGCTGTTTTTCAGTCCTTGACAAAGCGGAGCTCTCCTATTACCATTCCTCCGTCAGAACTCCAAGCAAGGATTACAAAGTTGGGGAGAGAAAAAATCCTTTAATAGACTGAAGTGACAGGATTTTTTTTTATGTTTTCTCTTAAAATATAGATATACAGTGAAGGCCTGATGAAAAGGCATATAATAAAAGGATTACTAAAGTTAGCATCACATTCAAAAAACAATCAAACTCTTTTCTCTTTCTCTAAGCATTAGTTCATATAGTTGCACTACTTTGAATAAAAATGAATCTTGACAATAGTAATACTATAAACACTGGAAATGCTTATTATTTTTCTTGTGCTCACTGGAATCCGTATATAATACAAAACACTAACAGTCAGACCACAGAGGATGCCAAGTGATTTGACATAATGAGTAACTGCTTTAGCTGTCTTTGTCCAGGTGTTACTGTACAATACAAAATTTGCATCTGAGTCCAAAGAACAGCAGACATTGGTGTTGGGATGCTGCATATTCAATTGTTCCACTTCAATAATGAGCTAAGTCGATGTCAGGAAGAATTTCTCCAGATAAAACCTTAAATTTACCAGAGGAGGGACCTAATTTGGCAGACTTTTAGTTACCACTCATCCTTTGTTTTTTTCTGTGTTCCCAAAGCCTTGCTGATGTTACAGATTTTTTGCACTTGAACATGATTGTGAACAAGAGTTGGCCATCAGGCCACAGATCAATAGGCAGTACTAATGAGAGCAAGAGTCAAGTTGATGTTGGTTCAGTCAGATTAAGCTTGCTCTTTGCTTAGCATGGTAAATGTTGATCTGCATCGATCATCAAGTTGTGTTCAGCAATCCTCTCAATTCCTCAGGACCGCTACATTCAAACAGACTTTGTGCAGGAATCTTCAAACAAACCAACCCAAAACCTCCAATCCAAACAAAACAAAACTTTCATCACTTCCAACTCCCTAACGTTTGGAGATTGTGTTAAGATATTTTTAGATCTGTGGGTGAAAAATTGGCACAGTGGCGCAGAGCGTCATCACAGATGAGTTATCTTATATGTCTGATTTATTTTTTATTTTTTTTTTGGTCTGCTTGCAATTTCAGATTTTCCAGAAAGGAAATTGGTTCAGTATCTCTTCCAAACATTCTTGCTACTTGACACAGTGCTTTGCAAAGAATGATGAAAACACAGTCTATGCCATAGGGGGCAGATGATTAAAAAGAAAAGAAGCTTTGATCTGTTACTTCTGTGTCATTCAAGAGTAATACCACTGTAAATACTACTAAGATGTTACAAAAGTGTATATGAAATCAGAATATGCTACAAATATCAGAGGTAGAGACACAATAAAGCATCAAAGAGCAATGAGAAAAAGGGAAATTGATAAATGTAAAAAGAACTTTTGAGATAGACTAATGTTAGCACAAAGCAGATTAGTAGTTCTTAAGATGGTGGGAGAAAAGATTCTGTTTAGTAGTATAGCATGTTCCAAAATAGAAATATTTTTGTGGCTACAATTTAAACTCGGTAAAATAGATTCATTAGAGCTATTTGTTCATCTATGTAAGTGCTTTGTGAGCCACGTAATTTTAAAAAAAAGCTTGATAGATATCAAATATATCTTGAACCTATGAGTTAGTAAGATCTATCCGATAAGTCACGTGTACCTAATTGCATACGCGTAGTTTAAACCAAGCCTCATCATTGCTGTTGGGGCAATGCACAGGACCTTAACGAGCTGCAGGTGAAACCCCAGGATGAGTTGTGGAGTTTGTGTTTGCTTTACAGAGTCCATGCTGACTACCCAAACATCCCAGCTATTTCTGCAAAGCAGTGTTGGGGTACGCTTCCAACAGAAACCAGCCTAATGGGTATTTTCTCGGGTAACAGAGAGAGCGGCGTGTGATAATCAGCCGCCACTTTCTGAAACTCATTATAGTTTAACAGCTACGTTGGTAACTGATTCCAAATCTTTAGCTGCTGCTTCTGAAATGCTGAACTGCATTTCAATCTTTTGCACCTTGTTAGCAGCTCCATCTTCATCGTGGTACAGGCCAACAAATGCCCAGATACAAAGTTAAATCTCCACTAGTAGGTACGGGAAGCATCCTTTCTTTTTCTTTTTTAAATCTGCAGATCCATTTTTCCAGAAAATATGGTTCTTGATTTTTTATTCCTAATCCTATCAATCAAGTGAAATATTTTTCCCACTCCTTATTCCAACAATTTAAGGAAGTGATCATGAATAATTTATGCTGGCAACACACATTCCTTGACAACAGAAGTTACTGTCCATATGCGTTTGCAGTAAAATATGTCTACCTTACAGAACACAGGAAATGAATCTTTTTCATCTTCTCACATTGAGCAAATCTCACGTGAAATATTTAAAGAGGTACATTGGAAAAGGATCTTGTTGAAGTAATCCCTTCCAGGAGGATGTGATCATTACCTGGAGGCCACCCCCTTTATAGAAATACCTATATAGATTTCCACATATATATATATGTGGAATATATACATATATATTACACACACACACACATATATTTCCGCAAAGAAATCTACAGGTACACACGGCTTATATCACAAGCACATATAGGCACAAAAGTTCAAGGGGACAAGGCACTCCCTCAGATTACAATAGCAATGATGGTAGCGAACCTGATTCTAAATATGTTATACTTCCTGCATACTCTAACTTTTTGTAAAACTCCATCCTCGTACACGCTTAGGCAATGTTGGCTGCTCTAAGTGACATAGTTTAACATTAGCAAACGTATGCAGGCAGAGTATGAAATTATTGAAGGGGATTCAAGGAAAGAATGGGCTACACTATGCAGAAAATGCGGAGAAGTAGGGGAAACATGCAGAATTATTCACAGGGTGAAAAGGGGAAGCTATTTCAGGCACTCTGTTTCAGAGACAATTCAGAGAAATATTTTAACAGTCTGCTTTGATAAATAACATCAAGCATACACACATAAAAAGCACACTAAAAAAACACACTCAAACATACTCCTGGAAGAAGATGCATTTTGGACTTTCATACCTCAAACAGCCACACATACGTTAGTAATTACATATGCATTCTCAAGTTCATATGCGTTCTGCTGTGTTTTGGAGGTTTACCTGATGAACTCACTATGAAAAAAAGGTATCATATAGGGGCTGGGATCTGATCTTTATTGTTTATTGTGATAACATAGTGTATTTTCACAGAGGTGTCTGGTTTTGCACTTTCTTAAGAAAGTCTCCAAACTATTTCGACTAATTTTGTTTTTCTAATCATCCTTTGTTACGACTTGTAAACAGATCCCTAGCTCCAAACATAATTTAAATATATTGGGCTGCAAGTTCAAAATAATCATAATAAAAAAAACCCCAAACAACCAAAACCCCCCAAAAAACCCCAAAACTGCAAGGAAGGAAAATTGAATTTCAGATAGTCTTTACTTACTACTAGACAAGGACTGTTCATCCAGCTTTGAGCAGAATAGTGGAGTAGATGGCCTACTGCAGTTCCTTCAGACCTGAATTACCCTATAGTCTTACAAGATTCTTGGGTTTGGGTATGTTTTCAGAAGTCCCTTATGATTTAATTTACATGGAATATCTTATTACTGGCTTCCTTCAGACTGAGTGGAAAGTCAATGGCTTTGTGACCTGTAAAATCACTCTCAATGTATTGTTGGAAATGATTTTAATCAGTTCTCTGGGATGTACATCTTATTTTTCTTGGATGAAAGCCCATGATTAGGAAAAAAAAAAAAAAAAGACATGGACCTGGAGGAATCAAGACTCAAAGTCTAAAACTCATAATAGAAGAATGAGAATTCTTAGCCTGTACAGACTAATCTTCAAGTGTGGTTCTCAAAGGATATGGCAATGAGAATTCTTTAACCACTGTGCCCGAAGCCAAAAAACCCCCACAACAAAACAGGTTTATTAATATGCAGACTTCCCTCAAACACTGCATTTTGATGCAGTTTACACTGTGTACAAAAAAGTTATTTAAGCTATTATTAGCAGCAGAACATATATTAGTGCAATTGTATATGACTTTACCTTATCAGGAAATGCATAACTAAAAGCAGCAAAAGCTATAGTTCAGATGGCTACTTAATTACTTGCTATGAATAGATCCATAAACAGCTTTGATTCTGATTTGTTTGAATATGTTAATTGATCAATTTATCCCTGAGCAGGAATGATTTTGCAAAATGCTATGATCCCCAAGAGACAAAAAGGTGCAAAAAGTTGAGTTGCTGCACTATTTTCTGAATTTTCTGTTCTCTCTGATGCAATTTTATACAAAAGGGCTAGTCTGTTCTAAGTGGTTGGTTGAACATCTGAAAGTTGTAACAGAAATGGTTCAACCTAGAAAAGCACCGGTGGTCAAGGCCACAAATGCTATCCTGACCCCAGGAAATCTGTAGAGGTTTTACCACAGGCTTCAATCCAACCAGGATTCTGCTTCCTGAGGAATACAAAAATGTAGATTTTTTTTTTTTTTTCATTTGCTTGTGTGGGCACCATAATGGAAAAATTTATATAGAAAGCTCTGTGGTGGAAGAAGCCATATGAGCACTCGGAGCGGTGCTGTGAGATGAATAAGGTGTCATATTTAGCAAATAAGGCAATCCTCCGGGGTGGGGAAAAAAAAAAAAAAAAAAAGAAACAGGTATGAAAAATTAGTTCCTTAGCTTAGAAGCTATAGACTGAAACCAAGAATACGTAGCTTAGAAAGAAAATGTATTGGCCTCTTCCCTATGAACACACAAGTCATTGCTGTACTATATGTACAAACTATTACAGGTGTTACACAAACACTGCGGTGCAATTTTTTGTTACTGTCTAGCTTAAAATGCTTTGTTGTTTCTTTCTCTCACTTAAAGAAAAAAAAAAGAAAAAACAAAAAAACCCCCCACAAACAACCCATCTCAGAATGTCTCCAGAAACCTACTTTCCAGCCCAAAAAGCTGGCTTAGAAGGAGTTTCTAAGACAATTTATCTTTCCATATAAAAGGTGAAGATGTGGAAAGGTATCTGCAAAATACACCCAACCATTTCTAAGAAGCTTAAAAATGCAAATATCTGGAACTGACTATTCCTTAAAGAAATCTTCAGTAAGTTATTATTTTGTGTGCTGCTTAATTGGTCTTTTAAATCTAGAAGCTAGGGCAAACACCTGCAATTACAGTATATATTTCTTTTATTATAATATAAATACATACTAACAAGTACAAATTGGTCCTGAAATAATAGTCTTATACATTTAGAGGAGAATCTAGAATCTAACCCTGTACTCCGTGCAAACGACGAGCTTTCTGTGAAAATCATCTCCAGCTCTGTCCCCAGGTGAATTCAACTTCTAAACACCTGCCAAAGATACATCCATATACTACTTTTTTGAAACATATGCAGGAGGGGAGCTTGTATCCATCCGCAGAATCTAATCACAATACTTCTAGTTTATTAACATGATTCAGGATCCTATATGTTAAGGCCCAAGAAAGAAGAAATCATTTTCCACTTGCAGAGTCTCTGTGCTACGCTAAATTAAGCAAAATAATAGCAACAGAGACAAACCATGCGTTAGAAATAGCCCACAAACAGCAGGGAGGAGGGAGAGGCGTAACAAGCATTACAGTATCTATTAACTAACGGAATGCTTATGGAAATAGGGATAAGGTGCACATGCATGCCAAATGAATCCTTATCTATAGCACCGTAAGAAAATATACCAAAATAAATTCATGAGGGAAAGCAGTTTAAAATATAAGACTGTAAGCACCCAGCCATTAGTTTCATCTGAAATGCATTTTAATCGCTCCCATCACAATGAACTCATTTCCCATCCATGAAAATGTGTTGTGTGTTTCCACTTATAACCCAGTCTTTGTTCAGTACCATTAAGGATTTATATAACATCAAATGCTATCATACACAATTAGAGCATAGAAGAAGTACTGGGTGCATATTAAAAGGGCTTCTAAAACTGGATTCCATCTTTGGCATCCCTCTTGGCCTGTGTCCCTGCTGCTCCTCTCCGTGGCTCTGTGCCTTTCCTGTGCCAGGCTGCAAGGGATGGCTTTTCCAGCTGAACCGAGGGATGCACCAGCCTGCTCCTGGCTACACATGTGCGTTGTCTTAATGCTTGTGAACACGTGCTTCAAAGCAGCTTCAAAAGAAAAAAGTCCTGCTTCTACTTGTAACCTTTCTGATTTGTGTCCTTGAAAGTGTTTACGGAGCCAAGAAACCCCTGGCATTTTAGGGAACTAACAGTCTCGTTGTTATTGAACTCATGGTGAGAACAAGGAATGGAATGGAATGGGAGTAGACTAGTTGTGTTGCAGGGTACCTACAACAGCCATCTCCTTGAACTGCCTGATGACTTCAGGGATGAGTAAAAGCAAAGCACGGTGTTATATAATGGTATTATATATTAATGGGCATTATCCAAATATCTCCTAATCACTGAAAGGAATGGGGTAATGTCCACTTGGCCAGGAAGCCTGTTCAAGGGTTTAACCACCCTCTTTGTGTTGTCAACGTAGCTTTGAGCCATTCCCAGGCATCCTGGCACTGGGCACCGGGGGAAACAGCTCAGCACCTCCTTCTCCATGTCCCTTCCTCGGGCAGCCGTAGAGATCACCGAGGTCACCCCACAGCTGCCTTCTCTCCAAACTAGGCAAACACAGAGCCCTCAGCCACTCCACAAAGGATGTGGGACATGCCTTCGAGCCCTACTTTGGGCACAACCAAGGACCTTAACAGCCTTCCTAAATGGGGGGGCCCTGCACACAATGCTCAAGGTGAGGCCGCCCCAGCACTAAACGCAGCGGGATGATCACCCTTTGGACGGGCCGGTGACGCTGTGCTTGGTGCACCCCAGGTGGGGTTTGCCCCCGTGGCTGCCCGGGCACACTGCTGACTGCTGCTGAGCCTCCTGTCAGCCAGCACCCCCAGAGCCCTTCCTGCAGGGCTGCTCTCCCGCCACTCCTCTCCCAAGCTGTACTTGTGGCCGGCTTTACTCCCTCCCAGGTGCAGGATCCGGCATTTGGTCTTGTTATATGTCATGCCACTGATGATTGCCCATTGCCCCCGTCTATCCAGAGCGCTCTGCAAATCCTGCATCCACGTCACTGACACAACTATTGAAGAGAACTGGCCCCAGAACTGAGCCCCGAGAAACACCGCTGGGGACTGGTCACCAGTCAGGTATTGCCCCGTGCACTACTAACTCCTTGAGCCGTTCATCCAGCCTTTCACCCCATGCGCTGTGTACCTTGTTGTTGAGGGTTTTCGTGCTTTTTTTCTCTTTCTTCTTCCTTTTTTCTTTTCCTCCTCCTCCTCCTCCTCCTCTCCTCCCCTCCATTCCCTTTCCTTGTCTTCTGTCTTTTTATTGTGCTTCTTAATTAGTGGACAAGTCTATTGAAGAAGTACAATGAAACCTTTGGCCCATTGAATTAATTGGGGAATCTTTTGTGTGTTCACTGGTTTCTTTCTGCACGTAATTTTTATGTGTGCATGTTTGGAATTGTTCAGATAGTATAGAAGAAATAAATACACGTTGTCATGCAAGTTTCAGAGCTGCATTTGGAAGTCTGCAAGCAGATGGATTTCTGTAGCTACACAGTATGCAATGAAGTCAGTAGTCTTCATGAAGTTTCAGTGTTTGGTTAATGGATTTCATCTTCTGTAGTGGGTAATATTTGAAGGTAAACAATGAGGATAATTTGTCATAGTGTAGGAAATTCTAAAACTGAATGTTGAAGTGTAAATAAATACATGTCTGTTGGGCAAGAAAAACTTCAGAGACCTCTTGGATGTCATTAGTTTAATTTGATCCATAGATAATTTAATGTTCTTGTGTTTACAGAGAACTCTAGAAATCAGAAGGTTGCCTGATTATAAAAGATGGTATCATCTGTTTCTCTTGCTCAAGGAAGTCAACTTTCTATTTGTTAAATATGGGGAAAGCTAATAAAATAAATAGGAAACTTGCTAATATTTAGACGGTTTCCGTTACAGTCAGTACTTCCACTTGAGACTTATATATTTTATTCCAGATGTCATCTTTTTATATTATGATGGAGAAATCCTTTAAAGTGCTATGTAAAATGTAGTCAAACAGCTAAACGTCCAGCAAAGCTGCATGAAATGCGAGTGTACGTGCCTAGAGAAAAGATGATGTATGTGTAAAGAAGAGTCATGGAGGGAGGCCAAAGTGCAGGCCCAGACTGAATATGCTGGAGCATTTGGGGAAGCTTTTGCAGTAATCCACTTGATCACATGTGGGACCTTGCCTGATCCAGCGTAGTATTCTCTATGATCCCTAAATATCAGGCTATCTCTTGTGAATTGCGGTGTTTCATTGCAAATAAAATTTCTCGTTGCTCTGGAAAGCAGTTAGCTGTTGTCATGGATGGCTTCTGTATTTCCTACTTGAAACCTCAGTAGGAGCAGAGATGGTGTAATGAATCTTGTCCCTGATAAGGATGGAACAAAACCACTTAGCCATTCAGTCCTCATGGAGCCAAGCTACGAAGTCCAACTATGCACAGTCACAATTGTTTTGGCTTCTCAGAAATACTAATTTAGAATATATCATCTCTGCATAATGAAATGTATGTTGAATATATTAATAGGTAGTGTTTTAGTTCTGAGTATTATTGGAGTAGATGGGACAGTATTTATAAGCCTTCAATGAAAAGGAAAGCAATATTAGACATAGTAAAGCATCTTTATTTTCATGTATTCCATCCTCTTCTCCGAATTCTGTGGTCGTTTCTGTGCTTGATCTGACTTCTTTATGAATGCATAAAAAGAGTATGCAGGAGAAACAGGTTTATGGAAATACACCTTTCTCTGCTTTTCTTCTCGTGAATCCTATGCCTGCTGATGCTAGAAAGAATCTGTTGGATATCTGCTAGCAGGAAGCCACGAGGCAGCTGGTACAACACTGAGGTTTCCTGGAGTGCTGTTTCTGCACAGCACTGTTGGAGGTACATGACACTCCAGGTAGCACTTTCACAGGATGCAGACTGCAAGGGTAGTTGGAGTTTCTGAGAATGCTGATTTGTGTTTCCTTAACAGAACCACTTGCATAAAAGCACTCTGTCCCTTCAGGTGGAAGTAGTGTCCCCTGCAATGAGTTCGGGTGTGTTTAATGATGGTTGTGTAGCTCCTGAGATGAGAGGGAAAGAGGTCACATTGTTTGGTTATGTGGAAGTGAAAATTTTAAAACATTCAAAAATCTCTGGAGGTTGAAAGTTTCTTGTCAGTCTAGCATGATCTTTATTCCTTTTATCGTAATTTTAATTTTTTTCATTAAAAGAATTAAACTTGTGACCTTTACTATTCGTATGTGGGACTTTTGTCTTAGGACCAAGCTATGCCTTTTTCTGTAATTTGGCATAATAAATTATGATTTCTCTCTTCTACCTTATGAGCTGACTGAGATAGAACCAGATGACAACATCCACACAAGGGAAAACTTTTAAACTGGCTTCATTAAAGATGCTTACTTTAACATGAAGTCTAATTAGCTTTTTCTTTTCTCATAATGTCATGTTTCAAACCACAGGTTTGCTAAAAAGCTATGTATAGAATGTGTTTTAAAACAATGAACGGGGTTTTTATGATAAATGAAATCACTGAAGTACTGTGATGTACTGTGGAGTTCTACGTTATGCTTCATTTGAGAGATTAGTAACAGAGAATCAAGACATCAAAAATTGTCTGTCACTCACAGTGTAACTAAACTGCATTCTTCTATCTTGTAGCATCTAATGGCAGTGGGGTTTGAATTTCCTAATGAACAAGTGCTGAAATGTCAAAACCACAAGAAACACGATATTACACTGAACTGCATATGATAGCGGTGTTTGCTATGTAGTTAGGCAATGCCTCAGGAAAACATGCTTAGGTTTACATGGCAGACTTCAAATGGATTCCTAAACGTAAGTGTGGCCGATGTGATTTGGGATAATGATGAAATTTTTACAAACTATCAGGAGTGTTCATTATAACTTTGAACTGTAACTTCTCCAATCCGGAGACACCTTTTGAAAGCAAAATGAAAAAGAATATTGGTTAGGAATGCAATTGTCCAGATTTCTCTTTCTAAGTGTTCAGTTGCAAATGGCCAAAAAGCCAGTATCAAAAGGAAGCTACGTTCTTGTAAATGAAGCAGGGTACTTAATGAAAACATGTGGGTTTTTTAATGCCTCACACCAATATTATTTTTTTTTATTATGAAATAATTCGAAAGGCGACCTCAGTGCACTATATTCCTTTTCCTGTCTCTCCAAGGAGAGGAGTTAGCAAGATGTGAGAGTGGAGGACATTGTTCTTGAGAGAATTAAGTTGGATCAGTGAAGACTATGTCGAGGAGTCAAGCACTCAAAAGCTGATGAAAGAAAAAAAAGGTGAAGTTTGTCTAGTGGTAACAGCAGTGGTAACAGGTAACTGCATTAGTCTTCTTTCTGCCTCTTCAGGAGAATAGAAATTAAAACTGATCTAATTTTTTAGTCAAGATAGTTCAGGAAATGGTTTCTTAAGGTTCAAGCTAATGCAGTGAAAGCTTTGAAGACCCCTTTACTTCAAGATAGCCTTTCAGATATTTTTTTTTAAACTGTGGTACCTTTTTTCAGTGATTCTAGGAAGCGCTATTTAGAATCATAGCTAAAGAATTGTGCTATGTTTTGTAAAAGAAAAAAAATTAGGCACTAACTGTTTTAAGTTCATATGCTGCCATGATACGATAAAATGAACTGAAAGACACTTTAAGGCAGACGCACGCATTTCATTTTTCCAGTTGTATAATACCAGGTTATAGATTAGTCTAGTCCTCAGAAGGTAGAATTAGTCGTCGATTCTTCAGTTATTGAACTGAAAAAAAAAAATAAAAAAAAATCCAAACTGCGGCGAATGAAGAGACGGGACGCAGCTTGATGCAAGCAAGTTGTCCATTTATTAGTGATTTTCTTACAATTATATACGTTTCTACCTTCTACATATTACACACTGATTGGTTAAATCTTAAGCGTAAAAACACTGATTGGTTGACATTTAAGGCACACCGTTAGAACAATAGGAACTGATTAGTTTACCTTGTCATAGCAACAATTCCTGTTCTAAGATTAGGGGGTTTCTTCCTACGTGACTTTCTTAATTAATAAAGTTCCTTATCGGCACTATCCATTCCCTTATCTGGCTACTTGTTCCCCTTTGTCTGTCTGGTTGCCTCCTCAACTGTGATGGCTCAGGGGTCTGCAGTTAGCTTGCTCCTTTGCTCCCAGGGCTTGTGCCCTACAAGTTCTAACAAGTCTCTATTCATCAGGCTATCAGTACTTGGACTCTTGTCCTTGAGGCCTTGTCCTCCATCTCCCCCTTCCTGTTGCACAAAAAGAACCCCTGAAATCGAATGAGTTATTAATTTTTGTAAGCATTGTAAAAGACAAGGTATAAGTAATAAAACAAACAAAAAAGCAACTAAAGCATATATAATCATCTTCACTAAACTTCTTAACCATCCTGAAATGCCCCAACCACTAAACAGTTTATCTAACCAATCCCAAGTATCACTTTGTTGAAGATGAGAAACTCCATCCTTCAGTCTTTGGATGCTAGCATGAATTGATTCCGAATGATCTGAAAGGTTCATGCAACACATCCCTTCAAACTCTTCACAACCGTGACCTTGTGCCAGAAGCAAAAAATCTATTGCAGTTCTATTTTGTAATGTCGCGTGGTGAACACTATCAACATCTAATAAAAGACCAGACAGGGCACTGCTTGTGGCATTAGTTTGCTTGGCAAGCCAACAGCCAAGCTTATCTAATGTCGCTAGAGCCTTTCCTGCAGCAGCTCCAGGCTACAGAAGAGATGCAGTAAAGCGTTGGCCAAAGGACCAAAATTGCACGTTATCATCACAATCGGAGGCAAATGCATGAACGCCGCGCTTTGTCCTTCGAGAGTAGCGATGTTGTAAAATCATAGATGTGTTAGGAGTCAGGACGGAAAGTCGCCCTAAACTACGCGGACCTCCTTTTATATGAGAAGTAATGACAGGCCATGCTCGATCACCACAAATAAAAAATACTCCAGCAGGTAGTGAGAGCGGAGCATTGCTAGATTTAGACAAGTTGTTAGCAGTGTAATTACACCAGATACTTGCACTTCTAAAAACAGGATGAATAGGGGAAACGTCCCATGCCCTAGATTGATTCTTTTCCGTGTAGTTAAATTTTATGCAAAAATCCATTTTTACTGAACCAAGGAGTTCAATTTCTTGTGGTTCCAAAGTGGCCAGTGGGAGATGGGGTATCCATACATCCTAATTGTCTGTCACATTTTTTGATACGTTTTTGGGTGGAAAAAGACTTTGAAGGTCCCTAATACAGGCCATTCATCTAATGGTAAGCCCACAAGACAGGTGGAAAAAGGCTGATCCGGAGAGGCCATAGCAAGACACAGAGTATCCTGTCCAGTCAAGTTCGCCAACGTGACCCAAACATTTACCTTTGGTAGAAAAGGGGGATAAGAGCTACCTTCAATAGGCCAAGGTCCAGATGTGAACATCATTATCCATATTACTGACAATGCTTGTTTCTCCTTTTCTTTTTCCATTGCCGTTTTACAACCAGCCATTCTTCTGGTCGTACTGTCCACGACCAAGGCACTGCAATTGATTGTCCACACTCTAATCCTACAATAATGTTCTTGTTAATAATATAAATTCTGCTTGCTAATGCAATATATTGAAACAACAACCGTGCAATAGCCCGTACTTCTAGGCTTTCAATCAATGATAAAAATTTGCAAACACTAAGTTTGACAAAATCTCAGAACCTAACCCTATAACTCCCTCTAATTCCAAAAGAGGTTTTCCCATAAAACATTCAGCCCACTGTATCTGATTAAACCTTAATATTTGATTATTACACTCAGAACACATCCGATGACCCCATCTGTCCTTTAGTCTTACAACTCGCCAGCGATCGCGATCACAGAGTTCACAATGAATCTTGATCCACGGTCGACAAGATGGTCCGTGTTCATAGCAACATAACTGTAGAAATCGAGACGCTGTCCAATCTGGCTCATGACAGTGTCGTTGAAAGTCGATGTAAGGGAAGATAATATCTGCTAGTGGTGCTGTCAGCGCGTTGGGGATCTGGTCTGGTCCAATCGTATTACCTTTGTTAAGTGGTTTAATCCAGGGCGATATTGTCCGTTCCAAGCGCTGTAAAAAGCGAAATCTAGATGCTATATCCTGAATTTGTTTACCTGACATTGATGCAAAACAGAAATCCTCACGCAGTTTTTATTTCATTCTGTAGGGTCGGTGTCGGTATCAGTTGTCTGCGGTAAAGGTTCACGGAAAGGTCGTACATTCTTTGCTGGGATCCATCTGGGTCCTTTTTCTGTGGAGACGCAAGCATAACCTTTTCCCCATGTAACAAGAGGATGTGGTCCCATAATTTTACCTGTTTCTGGATCTCGGACCAATACTGGGGCTTTAACCCGTGCCTCAAAAGAGGTATTTGCAGTGAAATGTCGAACTATCGGTGGGTTGTTATCTATTAAAGAACAATTTAAAAAATTAAAAACATACAATGCTTTCTGTAACCGTTCCTCCGGAATAGCCATTCCCATTCCCCCTTTTTGTTGTTGCAATAGACGTTTTAGAGACTGATGAGACCGTTCAATGAGAGATTGACCAGTGGGGGAATGAGGAATGCCAGTAATATGAGTTATACCCCATAGGGCAAAAAAGGTTTTTATAGTTGTTGAAATATAAGCTGGACCATTATCTGTCTTTATCTTTGAGGGAATACCCAAAGTAGCAAAAGCACGCATTAGATGTCTACGAACATCTCGTGCCTTTTCTCCTGTGTGACAAGAGGCAAACAAGGCACCTGAAAATGTATCAGTGGAAGAGTGGATATATTTAAGGTTACCAAATTCAGAATAATGTGTGACATCTGTTTGCCATAATGGTAGGCTTTGTAATCCTCTAGGGTTAACTCCTGCAGCAACTGATGGGAAAGAATGTTTTTGACAATCAGGACAGACAGCAATAATATTTGACGCTTGTTGAGAAGGAAGGTCAAACTGTCGTTTAAGAGCTCCAGCATTTTGATGGAAAAAAGAGTGACTTAGTTTAGCTTGTGCAATGCGGTCTGGCAGTACTTGAACTGGTAACGTCAATAGATCAGCTCGTCGATTGCCTTCTGCAAGAAAACCAGGTAGTGAGGTGTGAGATCTAATATGCATAACAAAATAAGGCGCAGATCGAGAGTCCAAAAGGAAAACAAGTTCCTGTAACAGGGTAAAGAGTTGTGAATGTGAAACACTCCGCAGCACAGAAGCTTCGGCTCGTGTAACAATACCTGCAACATAAGCGGAATCAGTAACAAGGTTGAGTGGTACGTTCCATTTTCGGAAAACACGAACAACTGCATTCAGTTCTACTATTTGAGGTGAACCGGAGACTGTCTCTATGTCCGAGTCCCATCGTCTCCGTTGATCATCCCACCATAGGAGAACAGATTTATGTGATTTGCCTGATCCATCTGTAAACACAGTAAGTGCCTGTAAGGGTTGTTTGCTTCTTTTGGGTTTTAACATCAGACGAAAGTCAATGTTAAACAGTTTGTGTGAAGGTGGATGGGAAGTTATTTCACCTGTATAGTTGGCAAGTGCCATAACAAAGGTGTCTGATTGCTGAATTCTTCATTTACAAATATGAGGCAGATTTCCTTAGTTGTTCTTCAAAAAAAAGTGAGTGTATGTAGGTAGGCCAATGCAGTGTGGCAACAGATAAGCTGCAAGTTCACATACTAGTTGCTCTTGGGTCTCTGTTTCTGTATGTGTGAATTTTGGTATCTCAGACTAGTGATGTGCGGATATACAAAAAAATATAAAGTACACTTTTCAAAGATTTGTGTGTGTGTGTGTGTGTATGTGTTGGTCTGTATCCATTTGTTATTTTGGTGTATACGGATTGCTTTATTCCAGGGATTACCTGTTTGTTGCATAGTGTTTAGCATAGTGAGGCACGTTCTTTGTGCCTAGTCAACGTGGTGATGAAAAATATGTTATTGGTAATTAAAGAAGCAGAAAAGTTTCACCTTCTTTTGATTTTGTAATTTCATTAATAATGTGTGTGAAGAAATAATGATGTACATGGTATTATCTTGGGAGAAATATTGGAGGCTTAGGAAGGTAGTATTGGAATGTAACATTTTCTTGGTATTTACAGGGAGAAATGACCTAACGCGAAAGACCTAATACAAAACCTTGTGAATATAAATTGGAAGTGCTACATGTAAAGGTAGACATGCTCATAGGTACAATATATAAGTAAATACGCAGTGCGGCATTTAGAAGTACCTTGCAAGTTACAGGTGACAAGATATAGATAAATATTTTGCATTTTCAGGAAAGTAAAATGTGTTGGTGTTTATGGCAGAATTATGGGGTGGTTTGGCTTCACCTGGCAGTGGTGAGGATAGGAGCTCATGTAATAATATATCCCCTTGCTGGCGGTGCAGTAGAGAGGTACAAGCAGCTTGGAGAGTGTTGTGCCTGGAATATGCCAAACGCATAGCAATGCATATTGATGGTGTCTTGGAGATAAGGAAAGAAGAGTTAGGCCTGGATTGGAAAGTAAATATGGGAGAGGACAAGGCTTTAAGATAGTTTCATTCCAATAATCGTAATGCCTTAAAAACATGATCTGTGCAGTACTTTTTTGATATGGAACAAGTATGTACCTGCAGAAACAGCCTCGTATCGTACATTTTAATTCTGGTAGGGTGGAAATGCTGAGATGTAATAATGAAAGAAAAATTCTTAAAAAATTGGCCATTACCGCCATTTAAGACTACTTTCCGTTCCAACAGCATGTCAAAATACTGAGACAAAAGAACAGCCCCTTGAGTAGCTTGGTGCCTGGGCGCATGTCTGAATCACCATGTGTCTGCCAGCCTAGGCGTTGGTTTCTGTCAGTCTGGCCTGTTATCAGAACATTCTCATTAATAAAAATTAATATCCCTTAGATATTATGATTCTATAACTTGATTTTTAGGCTGGTGATGTAATGTTTGTTTTATCTAGGCTGGTTTTACGCCATCTGATTAATGGTTAATGAGGGCTGTTCCCTCTTTGAAATTGCACCTTAGAGGAAAACATTTGTTCCCACACATCCATCCCCCACCCCAAGGGGCTGTATGGAGTGTATGGGATTACAACTGATAAGATCTTAAATGTTATCTGTTTGTTCCTTCTCATATCTTTTAATAAAGATGGGAATTGACAGTTGACCATAAATCCATATAATTTTTTTCTTCATTAAGATTATAACATGGAATTTGTATTCATCTTCCTTTGGACAAGTGACTAATGCTGAGCAGGAATGGTTAATCCATTTTTTAGTTTCATGAAGTATATCTGCAGAAGAAGGTGGTAATTAATGGCATTCAATGTAAACAAAGATTTTAAAAAATAATTGTCTAACAACCTTTTTTTGGACAGGTAAGTACCTGGCATAGCATTTGAAACTTCTTAGTAGCTGCTACTATAGTAGACTTAATACTCATTATTACGAAGCTCAAATGTTGTTTAGGTACCTTAACTGTGAATTTCAGAGCTTAATTTAAGCTTAGATTTTTTTTTCTAGGATTAAGGTTGCTGTCTAGAATCTTTCCACCATAGAATTTAACCCCTTAAACATGCAGAGTGGAAAATTTGGTTTATACTGTGGACTCTATCACAAAAGTACAGTATTGGGCTAATGAAAAGTTAAATAATGTACCACTATCCTATGAGTTAATAAGAGGAAAAAAAGCTGCTTATCAGTATGTTCTGTCTTAGCTTAACAAATGAAGAGACAGACTGAGTGACAGTTCACTTAACTAATTTTCTGTTAACTAAATTTTTAGCTGTCATCATCGGGAAGTCCCCATTCTCTCATATTCTGGCTGCTTGTGGTTTAGCCTAACAAACTGGAAGCAACCTTTATAAAGGAAAGTAAATGGTGTATCTAAATCTAGCTTTCATCATTAAAAAAACCAGAAAACACAGGAAATGGAAAAATTTAGTAAATAATTTATATTTTCCTGGATTTGTTTTACATAATGCTGATTAAAGACATTGAGTTGACCATGGTGTCCTCTATTTAAGACAGAGGCAGTACCAGACTTGCTACTGATTTGAAGAATCAGTCAGCAATACGCAGGCGAGCGGAGGTTATCTTTATTCGGCAGCGCTGGGTGCATGGGGGATTGCTCCGCCAAAGTCATGCACCCCGAGGTGACTTTTCAGTCCCCCCTTGATACAAGCTACTCAGACCTATTCATTAGTTTTCCAAGAAATTGTTTACATATTCATTCCAATTCTGGGAATTCATTTATGTATCTCGTGCCTGCAGAGTCTATTCCTCAGGGGCCATGTTTAAAGTCTTTGTCTTCGCCACGTTGCATGTACAACAGGAATCTAAGACAGAATGTCCCTTCTGAAGATAACCAACCCAAGGACTTAGCAGTCTGTGCATCCGTCATGTGGCAGTAAGGGTCCTCGGACATCTCCCGACTTTTAACTAAACGTAGGTGCGTCATCCTTTAGATAAGTGGTACAGCATTCGCTATTCATTCCCCCCTTTTCTAACAACTTCTGCAAATTCTTTTGCAACTACAAAAATCATTATGCCTTATGATCATTCCTTGACAGCACCAAACAAAACATTGAAGTAATATACATATTATTCCTAAAACTATTACAATAAGTATTATAACAAAAGCATGCTTTAACCATTCCAAATTAGGTAACCACGAAGTCAGTTTGTTCCATATAGTTTCAAAACTCCATGAGAAATTGTCTTTAGTAATTTCATGCAGGATCTGCACCGTGTTCCATATCTTACGGATGTCTGTTTAATCATTCCATCCATCAGATTGGGAACAAGTATTTTGTCCTGGCTTTCCAGGACATGTTCCTCCTGTCTTGTTTTAGCTTTCTAATGACAGTTATTATCACTTTTCATAACTACTGTGGTGGTTAGGTTTAATATTTGTAAATCAAATCTGGGACCCAACTTATAAGTTTTATTATCAAATAGGTAATATCCTCCACCATAGGTTGTTTTTTTCCAAAAGTCTGGCCATGTAGGCCATTTGCCATCTAGATAATTCCAGTTTTGGGAGGCCACCCCATACAGGGGTGTTATCAGGCCTCCCTTAGGAAGAGAGGTACGTATCCAGCATTCCTTAGCTTTCGTGGCATTAACAATTCTTTGGAGTGTTGAAGACGGGTATTGTTTATCCATGTTTCAGTTTCTAACATCTCTACAGCTATTACAATTAAGATCAGAATAACTCTACACAAATATCCCTGATCCTTTTGACAGTCCATTGTGTTTCTAGAAGTTATTAAAATTTAAAAAATTATTACTATTACAATTATGATCTAATAAATCGTAGTTTCATGGGTCCTGCTGAGGTGACAGCCCATGATTTCTCAGAAGCCTTCTTTGTCCAAGAGTAGTGAATCCAGGCTGGTTGTTCTCTTATCTTGACGGCGGTGAAGGTTGTCAGCAGCACCTGATAGGGTCCTTCCCACTTTTCTTCTAAAGGTTTCCCTGAAGAAGTCTTTATATACATATAGTCACCAGTTTTAAAGGAGTGGATTGGTTGATCTAACCCCCTGGCCCTTGCTCCCAATATCTGTTTATTTATAACCTTTAATTGTCCCTGGAGGGCCTTCACATATTCACACAAATATCCCTCTCCCAGCTGTCTCAGATCTTGTTCAGCAAATTGTAACTGATATGGTCTCCTGTATACTATTTCGAAAGGGCTTAAATTTTCCTTTGTCCTTGGCTTAGTTCGGATTCTTAATAATGCTAAAGGGAGAGATTGTAGCCAAGTTAGATTTGTTTCTTGCCTTATTTTTGCTATTTGTTTTTAATTAAACGGTTCATTTTTTCCACTTGTCCACTTGCTTGAGGCCTATAAGGAGTGTGTAATTGCCAATCTATTCCTAACACTGTACTCACTTGTATTGTTTTGTCACAAAAGTGTGAGCCTCTGTCAGAAGAGATTGTTGCCAGTACCCCAAAACGGGGAATAATCTCATTCAACAATCCCTTCATTACCTCTCTTGCTTTGTTTGACAAGGAAAAGCTTCTGGCCAACCTGAAAATGTATCAGTCATAACTAATAAATATTGGCACCCCCTTTTTCTTGGGAGTTCAGAAAAATCAACTTGCCACTGTTATCCTGGATAATTTCGTCTACTAATGTTCACTAGTTTTATTCTATTTGTTACATTGGGATTATTATGTAAAGACACTTCGCGTTGCTGAGTCACCTGCTTTATTGTACTGTATAAGTTTTGCCCTATCAATTTTTGATTTAGCCTTTTATATAAAGTATCAGCTCCCCAATGAGTCTTATTATATTCTGTTAGGGCTGTGGTCCATATTAAATTGGATGGTACCACTATACGGCCATCTGCCAAATAAGCCCACTTATTTAATTTTATTTTACGATTCATGTCCTGAATTAGCTTTAGGTCTTCTTTAGAATAGTTTGGTTCCTGATCTGCACTTACAGTTTGGATTTTACCGTCTGGCATTAAGGATAATTCCTCTTTTCCTACTTTCTCTGCTGCTCGTCTGGCCTCGTGGTCAGCCAGGCAGTTTCCAATCTCCAAATCAGTGCCTCAATGGGTCATCTTACGTTCTTCCTTCCTGGATGACCCTCTTATAACAGAGGGGGCCATTCCTCACATCAGGGTCTGGCATGGCACATGTTCCCACCGCTCAACGCCTACTAGGTTGCAGCCAACAGCGGAGCTCAAGATTCTTCTTGGTGGCAAACACAGAGGCCAACCCAGTCTTGCCCTTGACTATGGTAGGAGGCACCTGACCAACCTTATTCCTTGTACTTCGTTGTCAATGCAGAGTTTCATCTGCACATCCCATAACAAGTCACTGTCATGGCAAAACACACAGATTTACATTAGTAGAACTACTACAGAGTGTATTTTATTTCAGTTTTCATGCCAATATCCCCTACAGCCCTGCTGACCAAGGGATATTGTTTTACCTGAACTAGACAGGCCTTCCCCTTATCATTTTTACTGTAGCAGGTAAAGCATTTTTTTTGCCTTACCTGGAATTTATTTCCAGATATACCTGGTTATAGATTTTTTTTACTTCAGGGAGGTCTTCTTTTCCACTTTTCTGTTGAATTAAAGATAAGCTCAAGATTTCAATTAATTGATTATTTTTAGCCTTTAGTTTCATTTCTCCTTATTTAAACGTCCAGATCTTCTAATAAATCTCATCCCAACAAAGATTTTGGTGAATTTAGCATTCTTATTGTTTTCTTAGTTTGTATGTTAAAGGTTTCAGAATGTTTTCCTGGTGGCCAGCAGCTCCCCCACAACTGTAACAAATTCTTTTCACTGAAGTTTAACATCAAATAAGTTGGTTTTGCATTCACTAAAAATTCCACCTCATTTTTCCTAGTCCCTAGTTCACCAGAACGCCTTGCTGGTTCTTTAGCTCAGGGCAATCTCGCTTCCAGTGTCCACTTTCCCTACAATATGCACAGTGATCCGATCCCATAGGAGAGGGATTCACTCTTTCACTTCTGCCCAGCTCTTCTTCTCTCACCTTCTGTACACGTCCCCTGTTCCTTCTATCAACTTTTCTACATCACGATTACCTTAGTGAAAATCAACTCAAACCTCTATCCAGGCCTATTCACAACCAACTTTCCAACATCTAAATTTCCCCATCCATCCGAGATTCACCTTCACTCTCCTCAGACCCGCTGCCTGCCCTAGAGGGGCCGTTACCGGTCCTGTTGTGCTGCAAATGCTGCAGCAATCGGGGTGACATTGTCAGGTCCTTCTGCTCAATTGTCAGCAACAGCAACCCCCTCCTCCCCACCAGCAGAAGGGTTCGGGGCAGGAGATGCTCTTCCTGCTCTGCAGGTTGCACAAGCCTGCCTCTGCTACAGCACTTCTGTTTTAACTCTTTCTGACCCTGAATGCAAATCTGCTCCTTGTTGCTTTAAGTCTGCGTTCTTACATACCATGCCTTCGCAGGCAAACAGCAAACACCCTGCCATGCGTCCCGCAGGGCTCAGCCGCACCTTCGAGGGGCGACGGGGCTTTGTACAAACTCACCCCGATACTTTAACACTTTCACAGGGTCTAGATAGCGGCGGGAGGGGAGGGAGGGAGGTGGTAAGGGCTGCTGCGGGGGGGGGGCAGGGGGGGCGGTGGAGGTATATACGCAGGGGGAGAGGTAGGGATCTCATCCTCACTTCTATTCTTCTTCTTTTCCCCCCGTTGTTTTCTTTTAACGGGAACAAAAGGGCCCTAGTTTCAGACCCTACCCATAAGGAAGCATACTCACTTTCCTCCGGGCAAAAGGGGTCTTTTGAATTCACATATCTATTCAAAGCCCGGCATATCCAGTCTTCAGGTGCCCCGAAGACTGGTCGGTAGAGGTGGTCGCCTCTGATTTGTTTCCCACCCCAAACTTCCATACAGTAGTGTATCAATCTTACTTTACTCTTACCCTGCCTAGAAGGGTACGCATCCCAAAATTTTATCATGAGTCCTAGCGGACTCTCCGGTGGTATCTGTGGGAGCCTAATCTGGACCCCAGAACCACCCATGGGATCAGAGGGCTTGCTTTTCCTCTGTCCCGTCTTCCGAGGCGCCTTCTTTCACTCACGCACTCGCTTCCCCTGGTTCGTGGCGCAGCCCCTCGCGGGGTCTGGAAACCGCACTACTGAGGGTCCGCACTCACTTCGCCCTCCCTGGGCGTCGCACACAAGCACGCTTCAGGATACCCAGCCCCAACCGAACGGTGAACCGGCCTATACTCACGCGTCCTGCGTCTTCATTCGGGCTTCGTGCACAAAGGTTATGGGGTAACCGGTTTTATTTGCGTACTGTCACATTTGAGGTTCGTCGGTAAAGGATTTGGCGTAGAAGCACCCTGACAAGGGCCGCTTATCCAGCGGGGCGCCTCCCCTGCCACGGACCTCAGGCCAGACTGCCCTTATCCGAGTCACGGCACCAAAATTGTTAGAGTTCACCTGTCCAATGAAATGACAGAGACTGGCCAATTAGAAAATGTGATTTATTAAAGCAAGCGACAAGTAAGCAAAACAGCGCTGGGCGGCCGGGGAGTCTCCTGCTCCACCAGCGGCGCGCAAATTCAAGCAAGCTGAGCAGCTCTTTTTATCTTCCCCGAGGTCGCTTCTGACACCTTCAGTAGCCCCTCTGCTGCTTCTGTTATCCTGGTTTCTCGTCAGACAGGACGTTCCCATGTTTGGTGCAGCAAGATAACATTGTGGAAACGTCTCTTCTTGTTAAACAGGACGTTCTTAAGGCCACCACGATGGGTTCCTTCCTCTTGCTTACCTTGGTCGGTCAGCAAATTCCCTTTAGTTACTTATTACAGTACCAGCCCAGGAGAGAGGGGAGGCTGCTGCAGCCCCCCCCCCGGCTCCGGCCAAGGAAGTGTGTTCCAGTGGGCACACGCGTGCCGAGCGGGCATGCCCGCCACACACACGTGTGCATGCAGGTAGGGTCAGCGCTGGGTTATGCGGTGTACACACCCGCACAGGCAGGCAGAGGCAGCCCCCAGCCCCTGGTGCCTGTAAGCACGCCGCAGGGGGCTGCACTTTTCCAGCGCCGGGTGGGCACCGGGGCCCGGGGGGCAGCGATCTCGCTCGGGCTCTCGGCAGCGGAGCTCGGCAGCAGCCCGGGCTGCGAGAGGGGGGCGGCTCGGGGGGCGCGGGGCCACCCGGGGCGGGGGGACACCCCTCCCGGCCGGCGGGCGGTCCGGCACCGGTGCCGCGGGCTGGAGCGACCCCGCCCGCCCCTCCGTCGGGGCCAGCCGGCGGCTGGAAGCCGGTGGCCGCCCCCCGCCCCCCCGCGCCGCGGTGCGCTCGCTGCGGGGTGCGCCGGCGGGGCCGCTGTGCCCGGGCCGCAGAGCCCGCACGGCAGCCGGGGAGGGCTCCGCCGTCCCCCCCCGCCCTGCCCGGGGGCGGCTGCGGGAGCGGCGCGGGCGAGCCGGGGGAGCTGCGGGTGACGGGCGCCCCCCGAGCGGCTGCGGAGGACGGGCACGACCGCGGCAGAGGCCGCGAGTGCGGCGTGAAGGTGCCGGTCAGCCGGAGCCGCCTCCCGCGGGGGGCCCGGGCTCGCTGCCGGGTCTCCGCGCGGTCGGGGCTGTCGCTGCCGAGGTTCGAGACGTTTCGCCGCCGCCCCTCGGCCCGACACGCTCCTGCGACGGCGGCGCTGGCCGTGCCCGGCTCGGGGGAGCCGTTTGCCAGCCGGAGAGCGGACCCCTTCTCCGGGAGAGGCCGGAGCGAGGCGGCGAGCGCCGGGGAGCGCGCAGGGAAGGGAGCGCGCAGCCCTGCGCAGGGGGCGAACCCGGGGGCTGCGCCGCGGCTCCGCACTCGCGGCTCCGCCTCAGCCGCCGGCAGCCCCCGCAGAGCCGCCCCCGGCCCCGCACCGCGCCGCGCCGCAGGCAGCCCCCGGCGCCCCGGGAAGCGTTGCGGACCGACGGCTTGCACGTCGGTGGTCAGCAGAAGGCAGCTCTGCGCCTTAAGTGGCAGCGTAGAGGAAAGATGTGTCTGCAGCGAAGCAGCGGAGCGGGTCCGGGGGACAGCGCGTGTCGCAGGCGCTTGGCAGCACACGGCCTCGGGAGGGGGAACAGACGCCATGGGGCAAGCTGGGGCACGAGGTAAGCTCAAGGAGAACCAGTTGGTTAATGGGACCAAACAGAAATTACTTGAACTGTGCATGAACACTTGAGTGAAAGTAAAGACCGCTGTGCCTTTAAATGGGGACGAGGCTCGTAAGACCCAGTGAGGATTAAGTGTGACTAAAGGTCATCGTAAACGGTTTTTCCAGGGGTATAAAGTATTTTCCTGTCGCGAAGAGCTGTGCTAGCTTTGTGGGTTTGCCCCCCAGCTCCCGTCCCCGCAGACACGCGTAGCTGGTCCCTCGGCCGTGCGGGTGCTCGATCCGTTGCGCGGCGGGCGATGGGATCCGGCCGTTGGACGGCAGCATCAGGTCCCGAGGAGACGGTCGCTGCCAGCCCCGGCCGGGCTCGGCGCTCGGAGGGGCTGCGCGACGTCCCGGTGCGGCAGCGGCCCTTCCCGGGGCTCGCCCCCCGTCTGGGTGCGAGGGGGGTGGCGGCCCGGCGGGTGGCGGGCCTGCCGGGGTGGGAGATGCGGCTCCAGGTGCTTTGGCCGCCGGCCCGGACGGTGCTTTCGCCTCTCGTTACGCGTTCGGGGGAGGCAGGAGGGTCGCCGTTACCGTCAGCGAGCCCGTGCTGCCGCCGCTGCCCGGCGCCGGGGCTGTGTGGCATCCCGGGGTGGCGGGGAGCGGAGCGATGCGCCTCGTCCTTGCAGGGTGCTGAGCTGCCCTTCCCCGGGGCCAGGGCTCGCTGCCGCTTCCAGCTGCACAGGATTTGGTCCCGCAGCCTCAGGGTGAGGGCTGGATTTTCGCGAAACGAGGAGGAGCTGCTGGCACCTTCTGTACTGGCGGGCGGCTTGATTTCTTGCTGTGCTTTTCATAGATTTTTAATAGCCCGGTGGAGTACAAATTGTAAAGGAAACTTGATACGCAGAGTTTTAGAGTTTGAAGAGAGATTATTCACCCTCCAGCTGTCGTGAGGTTTCACCTCTCCTTCCTGGCAGGACTGATCTTCCAGTTAGAAGTGAAACAAGGTCAAACGGTTAAGAAAAAAGGTTTCCTTCTGTCAGGGCGAATCTAAATCAATCAAATTCCCGGGCACCAAAGTGTGCTGTGTAACAAATGTGAGTGCAAAGGTAAGCAGGTAGCTACCGGTAGCAGAAGAGCATGTGCGAGAGAAGTTGTGGGTCTTCTCTCTAAGTTCTAACACCTTGCTCTTTGCGCTGTTCTGCAAATTTGCCTGGATTTTAAGTATGGACAGAAGAGGGAGAGACCGAACATATGCATTTGATTTACTTAATAGAAAATATCTTGGCAGAAAGACATGCTTGTGCTGTGTATTCTGTTAGAGTTTGGCTTTTTAAAATACTCATATGTTCTGTCTAATGAAAAGCTGGTAGTATCTCCCATTCACCTAAGAATATATGTTCAAACATAGCTTGAGGTATGCTGCTAATCACGTTAAGAAAAATGTATAGCTTAATATCAAACTAGCTAAAGTGCAGTCACTGGGGAATAACTCGGTGCTTGTAAACTTTAATTTAAAGAGTGCTATGAGGCTGGATTACCCGATAACCAGAACAATTGAAACAGCAGTATAAACCCTCTTTTTTGAAGGAAGATTGCAGGTCACTTTGAACAGCATAGAATCATAGAATCATTTAGGTTGGAAAAGTCCTTTAAGATCATTGAGTCCAACCATTAACCCAACACTGCCAAGTCCATCACTAAACTGTGTCCCTGAGCACCACATCTACACCTCTTTGAAATGCCTCCAGGGGTGGTGAGGCCACCCTGAAACTTCCCTGGGCAGCTGGTTCCAGGCCTTGACAACCCTTTCAGTGAAGAATTTTTTCCTAATGTCCAATCTAAACCTCCCCTGGGGCAGCCTGAGGCCGTTTCCTCTTGTCCTATCCCTTGTATCCTTGTTGGATCTGGTAGAAATGATCCCCAAATGGCAGTGTGTAAAGGATTAATTTAAATTCCAGATTCTGGTTGCCTGGCATTAGCAAAAATAAAGCTTTTGTGTTATTTCTCTTAACAGTTAAAAATTAGATGCAGGAAAAATAAAGAGAAACACTAAGTACTGCATTTCCACACACACACACCCCCCCCCCCCCATTTACCTTTTGGTAAGACAGAACTAATTTGCTCTCCTATCTGCTGTGCATCCTGGTGCTGAGCTAATCTTTTCTGTGCCCTAGATTGTTATTAGCCTTGCTTGCTTATTACTGAAAGATTTACTTTCTAGGACTCCTTTTAATTCCATTTGCTCCTACACTGCCTTTTGTCTTAAATGTTATTTTTTTGTAGTGTCCTTTGAAAGATTCTTGGCCTTTTCTAACCTGGGACAAATTTATAGTAGCCTGGTCGAGTTTTCCTAATCGTTAATGATCTTCCCAGCAGGATATGTTCTTTGTCTTCTTCCTAACTTGATTCAGGACACATTCTGTTTTGAAGTGCCCTTACCCTTGAGCCATTGTGCTGGGATTTAGTGTATTGACCCAAACTCTAGTAGATTTTTCTTGAGGCTTTTCTGTGTCACTTTGCACAGCACTGGTAAGATACCTGCTGTCAAAGTGCCTGCATTTTAGTAATAACTCCTTGGCGTTGTTAAAGTAAGTATGTTTAAATTTTCCTTTGGCCGACTCATCTGTTTTAATTCCTTAAGTATTCAGATTTGTTCTGAGACAGGTCGAGGAAAGGAGCACTTGTTCTTTACAGAGGATGTAACAGCAGAAATAAATGTGTAAATAGGCATGACCATTAGGCCATCAGGGGTGTTTCTATGGGTATGCCTGCTATGCCCAGAATGGTGTAAGAACAGTAATCCGCTTTGCAGATTTGGCTGTATGACCATATCACTGTGTTTAGAGGTGCAGGCATCAATAGATGCAAGTGTTTTCACAGAATTAAGAAAACCATCTTGTCCATGCAGTCCAGCCATAAATGATGCAGAGAACAACAAATAATAGAAAAAAAAATGTCTTTTCAGAGGCATATGAGTAAATAGAGTATTCTGTGCTGTCCTGTACACGCATGTGTGTACATGTATTCGTAGCCAGTGAGTTGTGGCTCCTAAGCCTGATTTAAAAACTGAATGAGTTCATTATAATCCCCTCCTCCCCCGCCCTCCCCCCCCCCCCCAAAAAAAAAAAAAAAATCTCTGAGGAATCAATCTAATCTGCCTTACTAAATGAACATGTGAAAGTGCTTACCAGGGATAAACCTGGGGACTCTACATATTTCTCTCTTTTTCCTCCAACAGAATGAAAACACCTTTGAGACAATAATGGAGTTGGAAGAGGAGCCAGTGTGTCCCATTCAGTATTCTCTGTGTATCTGCGTGCACCGCTTCCCCTGTTTGGTTTCTGATCGAGACGGGAAGGACAGGGAGGGTGTAAGGACATTGCAACTCTCAGAGAGAAGATAGGCTTTTGTGCTGGCTTCAGGCAGTTCTGAGCTCTTTGGGGCTTAAATCTCCCCAGGATGGGTGTGATGTTGTCTACTCCAGGGCAAATGGAGAGGAGGAGGGGCGCCTGGAGGGAGGACCCCTGGCGCAGGGGACACCCTGAGCATCAGAAGTTGTTGGAACCAGTGATGACTAGAGCTGTGACCAGGGGGGACCTCTCAGATTTCTCTGCATGTGGTACCCCAGTTGCTGGGACGTACATGAAGCAGAGGTTGTGCGGTGTGGTGGGAGGGTGACTTGGTTTGCAAAGGGGGAGCTCAGGCCAAGCCCCTGCAAGGCAGGTAGAACTGCAGATCCTCCCTGTGCTTCGTGTTCACCTTGCCTGTGACAACGTGCCGCAGAGAAGCTGAGCACAGCCCTTTGCTGACGCCCAGCAGCTTGTGCTCCCTGCTGTGCCCCTCTGAAATATTTTGGTTGATCGTCATTTCATGGCGAGCTCTGTTGTCCCCACAGCCAGGGCTACTGCAGCAGTAGCAAACCAGGGCTTCTAGTTACTCCCCGACGCCTGCCTTCCTCCCCCTCTGCATCTCCCCAGCTCTCACAGAGGAGGGGTTGCCAGTGGTGCCTTCTCCAGGCAGGGCACATCTGCAGCTTCCATTGAATACCCTCCTTCCCTTTGAAAGCCCTGCCTCTTTCTGGCGGGTGGGGTTTGCTCATTTCCGTGAGCGCTTTTGCAGGTGGTGGTGACATGGGAAGGAAAGGGACATACAGTGCTGGAGGTAAAGAGCCGCTGCGCGTCTGGTTACACCGTGTTTGTACAGCTGAGGTGGGTACAAATCGGGGGTGGCTTTGCTGGAGAACTTTGCCAGGGCTATAACTGACCGCCTGTTTGGGAGTCCCAGAGCAGCACGTTCGGTAACAGGAGATCGCTGCGCTGCCTGCCCTTGCCGTTGCTGTTGCGCATGCGGCAGTAAACACCTCCTCTGCACAAAACTGAGTCCGGGTAGAGTCCATGGAGACAGTGTTGGTAAGAATCCCAGGTGCTGCAGAAAAGCAGTCTGAGGTCTCAGCTGAGCTGTACTGCTTCAGAAGGGAGATCAGCCATAGATAGGTACGTGCTTTCTTTCTCAGAGAGGGGGAGGATGGTGTGGGATAGTCCTTTGCTCGGTGGTCCTGTGGGCATGTGCACTGGAGAGGAGCCATCACAGGCCACCTCTTCCTGAGCAAGCCACCACTGTGGGAGGCACCGAGATGCTCAGCAGAGGCAGTTTAGGAGCGACAGGGGTGATCTGTCCCGCTGCTTGGAGGTAATCCCCTCCATACAACCCTGAGATGCAACGTACCCAGCTAGAGGGAATCCCAGTAGAGGTGGACAAAAAGATGAACACGTGCAGGTATTGCTCCCCAGCAACATGCGAAAAAATTCATCAGCAGTACATATCCTGGCATGTACCCGTTCATATGGAAGGTGAAGTTTCATGGTTTTTAGTGTAAGTGAAAAGTTGTTGGACAGTCTGTTTTGCCTTGGAACGAAACCATACAATTAAATTTCGCGAAGCAACCCGTGTTTCACATCCGTGGACAAGGTGAAATGCCATGTGCATGAGAGCGTTTCTCATCAGCGCGGATCTTTGCTGTCTCTAAAGCAGTGCAGGCTGGGGCTGTGGGTGCTACTGGAGATATGCAGCCCGCCTGCACTGCAGGAAGGTCATTCTGGTCTGACTGTCAGCTGGAGCTGTATGTTGTACAATGTCGCGACGGAGGGAAGACACAGTCACTCAATATGAGTGATCAGCAGACTTCGTTTATTGAACCTTACAGTCACCTTTTATGCCTTGTTATAATTAGCTCATACACATTACAAAAGTTAAGCTCATTATTGGTTAGTTGCCTAAATACCAAGCCCGCCCCTAGTTTCTCTTCTGTAGTTATCTGTTCCCACCTGCAACATTCTTTTCCCACCGAAATCTTCCTGTTATTGTGTAACAAGGACAGCCAAAGACAGTGTATTTTGCTTTACTTCAGATAAGCTGAGAGCGATGTGCATTTTTGTCCAGCCAGCTGGACTATGTCTATGTGACCCTTTCAGCTAGCCAGTTATCCACAATTCCCCCGTTTTTATTTTGGGCGACATAGGCTTGGTTGACCATTTTCAATAACAGCGCTTTAACACAGGAAAATACACAGCCAACTTATAAAATCTCAGTTCAGAAGTATAATTCCAGAAATACTTGATAAATAAAGTTAGCTTGAAGCTTTAATTTAGATGCTCTTTCTGTTCCAGTGATACAAAAAGTTTAAAAAATTCAAAGGTAATTTTAAAGTTCTGAACATGGACTAATGCAAGCTCAAAACCCAAAAAGAAACCAAACTGATGTTTGACTAGGAATATTTGCAAATATTTTAGTGGAAAGTCCCTGACCATTAACAATTTTCTGTCCAAATAACAGCTGCCCTTATGCAACCAACCAGTCCATACATTTTCTGAAGAATACCTCATTGATATCAAAGAATTAACAAAGGGGAAAAATTAGTTCTAAGCTATATACATTCATAAGTGGATTTTTCAATAGTTACATACAGATTTACACACTAAGCCATAATGGCTTGTAGGTGATACACACAAGAAGAGTACGTTGCTTATCTGTCTGAATGTCTATGCTAAATTTGACAACTATGCCACAAGCCAAGCCTACATGGGTGCTGTGTGTTATGCACGTTCCTTAACAAACAGAAGTATAATAGACAAATTCCCAAGATCTAGTCCCCAACCTAATTATATTATTTTGTAGCCAATTAAGGAAAATAACACAAATGTGCATATCTACATGTGCACACACCTTTTAGTTCAGAACCAATCTGTGATAAAAGGCCTTTAGCCTTATGGCATCATCGAATCTTAACGAGTTCAGTAATTAAAAATGCAGTCTTACTGTAAGTGCGATTTATGCTGACATTCCCTCAAATGCTACACGTGAGTATTTCTCACTCAACTGCCTCAAGTTAAAATAGTAGTATTTGTTAATATGTATTAAAAAATTATTAATTCTCTACAATAGCAGTTGACTTCCATAACACTATGTAAGCAAAAGAGGCTTAAGATGGGTTTTCTGAATACTAACAACTTCTTTTAGACTGTCTAAACTCAGGTCTTGAAAGATTTCACTCTGCCAGACATAGAAACACTGTTGCACTCCAGTTGTGATAGCCCTTTTCCCAAGTTGTCACATGCACATCTGGCTCAAGCAACATTATTGTCAAAGTTTCTCTCTGCTACATAAAAGCATATTGCACTTGTAGACATAGAAGACAGCACCCTTACTTAGATTATTACCTTATTACCTCATAACTCTTAGTATACCTTGTATCTCTGATTTCATCACTTCAAAAATTCACCAGAAGCAGATAAAACCACTGCCTCAGACTAAACTACACCTTAACTGCTGATTCAAATAAAGGCATTCTCTTCAGATATGCCTAATGCTTACAAATAATTTTGGCTGGTTTTGATCAAAAAACTATTATTACAATAATGATCAAAAATAATAATCCCGTTTGCAAAATGCCTTTAAGCCAGCCTCCTAGTCCCAACCAATTTCCACATTCAGAATACAGCATAAATACAGAATACAGAATAAATTATCTCCATCAAGGCAAAAAGGCTTCTTTTTAAACACAGAGATGTTTGCTAGTTCAAAGCAGAAACCCATTTCTTGTAGGTGACATCTGAAGCACTTTTTTTTTTTTTTTTTGGGGGGGGGGTGGGGGTTGGTGGGTTTGTAATCAATTCCGTATTTTTCCTTGAGAAGCTTAAGCTGTTCCTCTTGTTTCAGGAGTGTTTCCAACTCTGATTTGTCGAATAGGTCCGTATTTCCCAAATAAATCATACATTTCCTCCGCTGTGATTTTATACGGCAGGTTCCGAATATAAAGGGTCCGATTGACCTCTGGGGGCAGCCGGATGTCAGCTCGCTTGGCCGCTTGCATCGCCATGGCGCCGATCGGAGGGGGGGGGATGGTGCCGCCTCGGAGAGAAACCGCGGCCGGGAAGGGGCCTGCCGGGCCGCACGCCGCCGCTCGCCGCTGCCGCGGGGGTCCCGGATGCTATCCCATACGATAATAACCCGAGTAATGCCTTTTTACAATCTATGTCCCGAACGCTCCGCTTTTCTAAAAAGCATATGAGCGAATCGTACGTCGCTTGTCTCTCCATACCGTCGTCAGCGCTGTTGCAGCCTTTGCGAGACTTCGGCGACGCGTGGCCGGCGGGACCCTCTGTAGGTGCTCCCGGGCGCGGGGACTGTGCCCTTCCGCCTCCTGCGCTGCTTTCAGGACCGGTACCCGAATCTCCGTCGAACCGTGGCTCGCAGGTTCAGCCCTCTCTAGGGTCCCTGTTCGGGCGCCATTTGTCGCGACGGAGGGAAGACACAGTCACTCAATATGAGTGATCAGCAGACTTCGCTTATTGTCTCTTACAGTCACCTTTTATGCCTTCTTATAATTAGCTCATACACATTACAAAAGTTAAGCTCATTATTGGTTAGTTGCCTAAATACCAAGCCCGCCCCTAGTTTCTCTTCTGTAGTTTTCTGTTCCCACCTGCAACATTCTTTTCCCACCAAAATCTTCCTGTTATTGCGTAACAAGGACAGCCAAAGACAGTGTATTTTGCTTTACTTCAGATAGGCTGAGAGCGATGTGCATTTTTGTCCAGCCAGCTGGACTATGTCTATGTGACCCTTTCAGCTAGCCAGTTATCCACACAGTTGGGCATCCTTTTCCTTCCCTGAGAGAAGCCCAGAAAAACCTCAAGCATGTGGTGTAGCTGAGAGTTGCAACGGGTAAGAAACTAGGCAAGGGAGCTCTTTCTGACATCAAGGACCAAGCGGGTTGACAGTTTCCCCCCTTCTGGCTTGGCACTGGAGTTTCAAACCGTGGCACCGCATGCCCGGCGGCACCATTTTCTGTGTTGGCTGCCTGAGGCAATGGAACAGCTGAATTCAGAGGGATCCTGTGCCCAGGGCTATGAGGCCTCCTGCCGGGCCTCGCCGCCCTCTCACAGTGCAGCCAGGAGCTGCTCTCAGGTGAGCGTCCCCTGTGCCTGACGGTCGGCATGAGGAACAGAGTTGGCTGCTTTGGGAAGAGCCCTGTCAGAGCGGCCATGGCCCAGAGGAGGTGACTTTTCGACGGAGGGGACCTGCAGGCTGTGCTGGGCCGTGGCGGGAGGCCCACCCGATGCCACACAAGCTGGGGCTCCCAGCAGCTGAGCCCTGGTGGCACTGGCTGTCCTGTCCTCCTCTCCCTCTGAGGGTGACCTCCAACAGCAGCAGCTGCAGAGATGCTTGGCAGAACCTGAGCGCCTTTCCCACCGCGATGGTAAAGAGCCAGCCCTGCTGGGGCCGGGGGGGCTGTTGGGGACAGGCCATGGGGCCGGGGGAGAGATTTCAGGGACGGACCGGGGGGTGGGGGGAAGGAGTCTCTAGCAGGCCTGGGGGGGCGGGGGGGGGGGATGGATTTAGTGACGGACCGAGGGGTCGGGGGAGGCCTGTAGGTAGTGAGAGGGGGGTTCCAGGGAGGGTTTTAGGGGCTGCCGGGGGGCAGGGGAACGATTTTAGGGACAGAGGGGAGGGGGGGGCTGTGGGAAGGAGTGTAGGGCATGACCGGCAGGGGCTGGGGAGAAAGAGTGACGGGAGAAAGTGTGGGGTCGGGGGAAAGGAGTCTAGGAATGGCCGTGAGGGTCTGGGGGGAAGGGCTTTAGGGACAGGACGGGAGTGAGGGGAAGGATGTTAGGGCCAGGCTGGGGGCAAGTGGAATCACTGCAGGGCCCGACGGAGGGGGGTGGTTGGGGTGTTGAGGAAGGTTCTCAGGGTGGGATGGGGGTACAGGGGGAAGGTTGTGGGGGCAAAGGAGGGGGGTGGGGGAAGGATTGTAGAGATGGACTGCTGGGGTTGGGGGCACAGGGGAAATCGTTGGGGGACAGTCCGAGAGGCACGGGGGAGGATTTTAGAAATGAGCTGGGGTGCGGGGTGGGGGGTGGCTTGAGGGAAGAAATTGGGAATGGGATGGGGGCAATGGGGAGGCCCTTGGGCATGACTGGGGTGCTCGATGGAAGGATTTTAGGGACAGCCATGGTATGCAGGGGAAGGTTTTGATGGCACTGTATAGATAGCACTGTATATACCTTTCTGTCCAAGGAATCTGTTCAGGGAAGGTTGCTGGCTCAGCAACGGGACCAGATGTCTAAACTCCCCAGTTTCCAAGCTCTAATATCGTGTTTGGCTCTATGTGAAAGAAATCTAGGCACAAAGTTTAGCTAAGCTACCTCTCTAAAGTTGTTGGAAGTGATGAACAAAGGGATGACTGACCTGGGGAGTCAGCCTTGGGAAGGCCACGGAACAAAGAGCGGATGGGGAAAAGAACTTCATTCTCTCGAGTGATGCCCAAAAAGGCCTCTGAGCGGGGAAGTTCTGGCCACAAGAGGAGACAAGTCGGTAGAGTGTGCGTGTGTGATGCACTATGAGCGTGCAAGTACTCTGCTGTGTGTAATGTGTACCCTCGAGTAACTTGGTGAGCGTGCTCAGAGGTGACACTCCCCCGTGCTCCCAGCGCTGTCATAAAGAATGCCCGCCTTCTGAAACTTCACATCAGGTCTGAGAGGGTTTTTCACCGTGACCGCCTTTACGGGATCATTTTCTGGTGACCCAGGTGAGACTCTGCTGTTGAGCGTCGGTGGAGCTGCGGATCACAGCAATTCCAGCCGGCACTGAGGGACTCTTGGGGAAGACCTCTGATTCCCGGACCAACGACTCCAAAGCAACGTTCCCCCGGTAAGATGTCAGGCATTCCTGGTGGTCTGGGATACCTGCCCCTAAGCAGAGGCAAAAGCCCCGCTGGGTTGGGTTATTGAGGGCTCTCCTGGAAACAATGTGTCTGGTAAAATTTCTGCCTGGCATACTCAAGTATATTAATGTTGTGTGTGTGTGTGTGTGTGTGTGTGTCTAGTAGAGTGCGCTCGGAACATCTGAAGATACTTCTATACATGTGTATGATAAAATGTTCAGGACACTAAAAGGAAACGGGCCCTGGTCAGTGTACACGGCCGTGGTATTTTACAGCAGTCTCCCCTGGGATGTGTTTTGGGACACTGGGAAGAATCAAGGGGTAGTTCTGAGGGAAATGTAACTAAAAGCACCCTAGTGCAATAGTGTACTCAGGGGTGGTCTCTGTAGAAACTGGGCGATGGGGGAAAATGGCAGTTTGCATTATTGTATGATGTTACCGCTGATGTTGTTTTGAAGGCACGAAAGGAAAAGGGACAGAGTTTGATATGCTGATCTTTTTCCACTGTAAAGACCCGTTCTGAATGGCAAAACCAGCGTGGTATAAATTTACCTTCCTGAGATCCTTTTCTCTTGGCTTTGGGAAAGGATAAGAAGAGGTTGTTGAAAAGGGTCTGCTCTGCTTGTAGTATAAGACAGAGGCGTTTAAAATTGTAACGACTACAAGAAAGAAGGAGGTTTAGAGGCGATGGTTTAGAGTTAATGGTTGGAGCCCAGCAGAGACGGGGAGAGAGTTCTGACGCTGATACTAGTGATAAGAGCAGGGTAAGAGAAAGTGGTGGCAGGCGAGCTGACGAGGCTGGTGGCAGGGAAAGTGGCTGTGAAGAGGGAGAGCGATTTAGTGGGGCAGAAGGTTTTAGCCCAGCCGCAGGGTGGGAGCGGGCCAAACCAGGGGAAGTGATACAGGCTCCCCTGCGCCAGGCTGTGGGAAATGAAGGACCCGTTACGGTGACGGTCCCGTTTTCAAGAACAGAGTTGAAGCATTGCAAAGCAACTGCAGGAAATTACCGAGACGACCCTGAGAAGGCGGCTGGTGTTTTTGAAATAATGATGGTTAAAACACAGGATGATCCAGCGTGTAAGGATATAGCGGCAGTACTGCAGGTTTTATTTGATAGTAGTGAGAAGGAGATGATTTGTCAAGCGGCTAGAATACATGTGGAAGCTGAGGTTAAAACAGGAACTGTGGAGCATCATTTCCCCTCTGTTGGTCCAAACTGGGACCTGCATGTTAACGGACCCAGGCAGCTTTGGACTCGGTGTCAGAAAGGGATTCTATTTGGCATTCAAAATGCTGTGGCTAAGGCAATAACCATGTCCGAATGGTACGAGGCTAGGCACGATAGCCAAGAGCCCCCCCCAGATCTGCAGAACAGAATGAAGGAGGTAGCCCGCAACTCTACAAGTGCTGACCCTGAATCTTAAGAGGGATGAGATCAATCGGCCCCTCTATTGGTGGGCCAATCCTGGGATGGTATTAGAAGAAAGTTACCGAAGTTACAAGGAAGTGATTGCTCAAGGTAGGGGAAAGCTGTTGGACGTTGCTTGCATTGCAGATCGTCATAGAGAGAGTCGAAAGGGAAGAGTAAATTGTAGCTTGTTGGCGGTATCAGAGTAAAATGGTAGGGTGAGGGCAAGGGCCTGAGGATGGGGCAGAGCCCCGAGGGGGGACTGCGGCCCAGCCCTCGGTTGGGTGATAATCAGTGTGCACAGTGCAAAAGGGATGGGCGTTCAGAAGAAGACCGTCTGCTTAAGGATTGGAGCCCCTCTGCCCCCTTGCTCCCAGTAAGCGAGGAATGAGGGGGAGCGGAGGAGTCTCTCCCCAGAGCAGCCTCTGGTTAAAGTGGAGCTGGGAAGTGAAGAAGTTGAGCTTTGGGTAGATCCTGGGGCTACTTCCTCTGTTCAGAAGACTTTAGAGGGGAACTAAGCAGTAAGGATATAAGCATTGCTGGTATGGCAGGGACCCATGAAACTTGGCCATTTTTGAAACTCTTAGCAATGAAGCTGGGAAAACAGTGGGTTCCTCATCAGTTTTTATATTAGCCAGATCTTCCAAAAGCATTGTTTGGGGAGAGATCTACTCCAAAAAATTGGAAGCAGAAATCTGATTTTAAAACGAGGAAATAGAAATCTTAATTCCAGAAACTGTTTGTGTCGAGAGGCAGCAGCTTTGTTATTACAGGCTATGCTGCCTTGAAAGGAGAAAGATACGCCCGGAGGTCAGAGATGCTGTGATTCCTATTGTACGAGCCGGAGAGGTTCCTGGAAAATCCCACAGGTCAAAACCTGTAAGGACTGACTTAAAGCCTGGATCATCCCCGCTGAGAATGAAACAGTGTCGCCCGAAGCTGGAAGCTAGGAGTGGGTCGGTAGCGATAATTCAGAAATTCTTGAAGTACAGCCTGCTGGTGGGGTGTGTGTCGAAATCCAACACCCCTGTGTTGCCAGTGAAAAAGGCCAAGGGTTAAGATTGCTGTTTGGTGCAGGATTTAAGAGCAACAAATCACATACCTCAAGGTATTTATCCTGAAGTAGCACATCCATACAGATATGAAACCACCCTTACAGGGGAACAGGGATGGTGTACAGGTTTTGATGTGAAGGATGCCTTTTTCTGTGTTCCCCGGGGCACTGACAGTCAGAAGCCTTTTGCTTTTGAATGCGCAAACCCAGAAACGGGAAGGAAAATGCAATACACTTAGGCGGTTGTACCACAAAGCTTTCAAAATATCCCGACAATCTTTGGGAATCAGTTGGCAAAGCAGTTTGACATTTGGAGAACAGAAAATGATCAGGGAAGAGTTCTGCGATCATAGGATGATATTCTGGTTGCGGCAGGGACTTGGGAGCTGTGTCTTTCCCTGACGATAAGCCTTCTAAATGTCTTGGGAATTAGTGGATATGGAATTATCGAGGAGTCACTTCCACGTTTGGGGTTTGAAGTGCTGGAAGGCCAGAGACAGTTGGGATCCCAACAGAAGGAGGCTATTCGCTGCCTCGCGGAGCCTCAGACTCTCAAGGAACTACGAGGATTTCTCGGGGTGGTCGGATGGTGTCGGCTTTGGGTAGGCAATTGTGTTTTATTTGTGAAAGCTCAGTACGAGCTACTGAAAACCTCCTGCCATGGGTCTATCGGCGGGACAGAGGAGGGTAAAGCCACTTTCAAGCATCTGAAAAAAAGTGAGCTCTGGTGGAGGCCCCCACGTGGGGATTACCTGATGTGACAAAGACCTGTGCACTTCTTAAGCGTGAGGGAAAAGGTATTGCCTTTGGAGTTCTGGCACATTGTTTAGGGCCTCAGGGGCGGGCTGTAGCTTGCTCCTGCAAAGAGCTGGATGAGGTGAGCTCAGGATGGCCTGGATGCCTTAAAGCAGGAGCAGCACCTGTGCTACTGATGCAGGAGGCCCCTAAGTTCCCCATGGGGCAGAAGGTGACCGTCCATGTACCACCCGTGGTCGTCACGGCACTAGAAGAAAAAGGAGGACATTGGTTGGCCCCTAGCATAATGTTAAACTATCAAGTGTCATGTGGGGAGGGGGTCCTCCCATTTTGGGGTGGGGGGTCTGTTTCTGGGGCTCCGTTTCCTTGACAGTGCAGATCTGAGGGCTGCCCTGCTGCTAAGGACTTCCATCGAGGGGGAGCTTCTGAGTGATAACTGAGAATGACCTGCTGGAGGGTCCCCTTGGGGGGATCCTGATGTCCCAGGAGTGCTCTGTGGAGGGTCCTTCTGCTTCCAAGATGTCCCCAATGTCACTAGGGTGTCCCTGGGAGGGTCCTAATGTCCCCGGGAGTGTCCCTGGTGTCCCAGGGATGTCTCCAGAGATGTCCTAGTGTTCTCAGGTGGCCCTATAGGCATTCGGGTGTCCCAGTGTGTCCTGTGGGGGTCCTGGTGTCCCAGGGGGAGTTCCTAATGCCCCTGCAGTTTCCCTGGATGCAGGTCGTGTGTTTCCAGGAGGGTCCTGAATGTCTCTGGGGTGGTCCTGGTATCCCCAGGCCATTCTAGATGTCCCAGTGGTGTGTCAGTGGGTCCTTGTGTATCACAATGTGTCCCTGGTGGGGGTCATTAATGTCACAGCGGTGTCCCTGGAGGGGTCCTGATGTCCCCAGGCCATTCTAGATGTCCCAGTGGTGTCTGTCAGTGGGTGCATGTGACCTAATATGTCCTTCTGGGAGTCCTTAACGCTCTAGTGGTTAAGGTTCTAGGGATGTCCCTGATGTCCTAATGGTGTCTTGGGCGGGGTGGTGGTGGTGGTGTCCTGGTGTCCCAGTGTGTCCCTGGGGCGTTGTGGGGTGTCCCTGGGGGTGGTCCTGGTGTCCCCAGGGAGGGGAGTGGGTAGGCTGTTATGTCCCGGGGCGGGGTTCCTGGGGAATTCCTAATGTCACGGGGGTGTCCCTGGAGGGGTCCTGATGTCCTAAAGGCTATTCTAATGATGTCCCAGTGGTGTCTCCCAGGATGTCCTTGTGTTGCAAGGTGTCCCTGTGGGGGTCCTTAATGTCCTTGTGGTGTCACTGGGGCAGTCCTGGTGTCCCTGATGTCCCAGGGATGTCCCCAGGTTTGTCCTTGTGTTCCCAGTATGTCCCTTGTGCACTTCTGGTCCTGTGGGGGTCCTGGTGTCCTGGGAGGAGTCCTTAATGCCCCTACATTGTCCCTGGGGTAGGGCTTGTGTTAAAGGGGGGTCCTTAATGTCCCAGTGCTGTCCCTGGAGGGGTCCTGGTGTCCCCGGGCAAGGTGAGGGGGTGGTCCCTGATGTCCCAGGGGGCGTCCCTGGGAAATTCCTAATGTCACAGTGGTGTCCCTGGAGGGGTCCGGATATTACCAGGCCATTCTATATATCGCCGTGGTGTCTCCCCGTGTGTTCTTGTGTCCCAGTGTGTCCCGGTGGGTGTCTTTAATGTCCCAGTGACATCCCTTTGGGAGTCCTGGTGTCCCCCCGGAAGTCCCTAACATCATAATATTGTCCCTGCCTGTGTGCTGGTGTCCCCAGTGTGTCCCTGCAGAGTTCCTGTTTCCCTGGGGATGTCCTCAGTGAGCACAGCCTCTCCTGCCTGATCTCTGCCTGCCCTCACCCTCGCTGCACTCTGCGACCGAGACCTGCAGCCGCTGAAAAGCTCACCCTCACCCAGCCCGACGGCCAAGGCCGAGAAAGGTGGAGCGCTGCTGCTCCTCCCGCGGAGGATTCACAGTGGGCCTCTCTCAGGGAGTCCCTCAGCAGTTCTCCTGCTCTTGCTTCGTGGTCAACCAGGGGCGAAAGCGTGCCCAGATCTAGTCTGAGAAAGCTTTTGGCACGTGATAGAGTTTTGCTCTTCCCTGTGGTCAGCCTTTGTGCCGTTTTCCTGGGCAGGGGGTCCTGGTCACAGGACTCGGGACCTTTGCTACGGTCCAAGAGCGATTCCAAGGTGAGGAAGAGGTGTACGCGGTTTGAAGACCCGTCTCCCAGCTGGACATTGGTGAGTTATCCCTGCGGGAGCTCGCGTTCCTCACAGAGGTTATTCCTGGTGAGAAGGCAACGGCTGCCCTCCACTTTCCCGCACCCTGTTTGGGACTGGGGTGCATGCTCTCTGCCCTTCAGAAAGGGCGCAGAGAAATGAGGACTTCAGAATTTCTCTGGAGAGAATTCCCTCCAAAGTTAGGCGGACAGCTTGAGCTCCTCCCAAACTAACCACTCCCCAAGAGCCGTTTCCGTAAACAACCTTTTCTCTGGCATTTTGTTTCTAATTTTACATAGAAATTCAGCCCGCTCTGCCAGTGACGATGTTCCACCTGTCTGGTGTTGGAGGAAGATTGCTAATAAAACCCATTCATGGCTGCATGGCCACGAGGAAGAGGGGTGCCGTGCCTCACACGAGAGTCGTGAGGATTAGTGCTGGGAAGCTGCAGAGGGTAGGGGTCACCCTTCTTCAAGCCTGTGTCATCATTTACTGCCCAGGTTTCGCTTTACGGTGGTCAGCAGAGCAGTGGCCAAGGCTTTGTCCGCCTGGGCCAAGAAGGCTGCAGCAAAGTCCAGGCTCAGACAAGGTGTGGGAACAGGTCTCCGCTGCCCAGCTGAGGCCCTGCCCCGCGCTGGGTGACCACAGCTCCGTCAAAAGGCACTCCCCAGGGGGCTGCTCTGCTGAGTTTCCTCCTTTGCCAGATGCAGAGGCGCATCCTGGCAAGCTGCTGCAGAGACGGAGGAAGCTTTCCCTTGCTGCACTGCCAAGTCAGGGGCCAGGCACAAGACAGAAAGACTTGGGCAAGAAGACTTCTGAGAGGTGAGACCCTGGTGGGAAGGGATGAAAGGGATCCTGCACCCGTGGAGGAGAGACCTCCCCTCCGGACACTCCGGCTGCAGGGACGCGGCAAGGTCCCTGACACGTGCCACATGGCTCTTATGTGCTTGTTTCCCCTGTTGTGGGCCCCTCCCTGGGGAAGGTGGCGGGTGCTGAGTGCACCCCACGTCCCTGTGGTTCCCTCACGCAAGAGCTGAGGTGCAGACCTCCCCCATCCATCTGAGGGGGCTCAGGAAAGGCTCCCCGCTGCCAGCAGAAATGGCCCCACCTCGCGTGCTGCTTCTGCCAGCCTGGGGAGCTTTGGTGCCAGGCGAAGGTGGGAGAGCAAACTGCCCCGTGCTCATGCCGACTGCTGCTGGTGCCTCTTTGCAGTGCGCTCCCCCCGTGTCCAGGCAGCTCCCCCAGGATGAAGGAGGCAGGCAGGCAGGAGCCGGCTTCTCCAGCCAAACCCACCTCTACACTCCCATCCTCAGACGACTGCCAGAAAGCACTGCAGGTGCGTGCCTTGCTGTAGCTGCCGTGCTGCTGGGGACTCGGCAGAAGCCTCTTTGTGCAGAGAGCCAGCCTGAAAGGACCCCTGGACGTGCGCTCCTTGTCGGTTGTCTGTCACCTCATTTAGATCTTCCTTGCCCCCTGGGTTGTCACAAAACACTTTCTCCTGGCCCAGGGGCTATGGGAGATGCCCAAGTCCTTTCTCGGCTGTTCACAGTGGAGGGCTTTGGTCGCAGCTGTGTTTGCCAGGAGCCTAGAATGACCCCAGAGCCCCCGATGTGTTAGGGGCAAAGCCCTGCCAACCGACCAGCTGAGGCAAGGGGCGGCAACACGGGTCAGACCCGAAGGACACCTGTTCCAGGCGCTGAGACTAACCCTGCCTTCTGCTGCCTTGCCGTCCCCTCCAGGAGGTCTGGCAGCTGCCTGCAGAGTGGGAGCAAGTGAGGCCCAAGTGGCAAGAGCAGCTCGAGCAAGCAAAGGCAGAGTGGGCGGCGTGGGGAGCCTGGTCTGCGGGGAAGGACCGACAGCAACCCCAGGTACGGGCAGCAATTGACACCGCTGAGAGCAGCAGCCACCCTCTCCTTCGGGGCACCCAGGGCGGCAGGTCTCCAGAGCGGGGGAGCAGGACAGACACCCAGCTGCAGGGCAGGGGTTTGCCTGCTCATGCACATGAGAGAGAGAGAGGCAGCAGGATGCAAGCGACAAAATCGGCCATGATAAGAGGCACGCAGTGCTGGGTCTCCCGGCTGCCCGGTCCTGCTGCAGGCTGCTTTCAAGAGGTCCTCTGGGAAACAGCACGGGTGGTTGCCGTCTGCTTTGCTGAGAGCGTCTGCTCCTTGGCAGGCCCTCGGCACTGGAGGCACTCGGACTCCCCACCCTCCAGCCCAGCCCAGGAGAGAGGCGGTCGAGGAGAGGTGGAGAAAGGCTCCAACCCCTCTCCCAGCCGAGCAGAAGACAGCAGCAACCTCTAGGCCTGGGGGAAACCTGCATTAGGGAGGAAATGCCTTAAGAGGAAACTCCCCTTAAGCTTTGAGTGTTGTTCTGTAGAAGGAAGAGAGTTGCCTTATTGCCCCAGGATGGGGTAGGGGAGCCCGGAGGCAGCGGTGCCTGAGCCTGGGACGGGGTTCTCCAGCCTGGAGGCCAAAGCTGTTGGTGGGACTCTTCCCTCCAGCCTCCTGCCTGGTCCCTGCAGGGGGCAGGGGACCCGTGCTGGGGCAGCAAACACTGCTGTAAAGCCTAAAGGTGTCCCCAGGGGCTGCCCCCAGCTCTGCCTGGGAGCTGCTGCCGTCAGATTCACCCACTAGCAAGCAGTTCCTGGTGCAGGAGTGACAACTGCGTGGAGGAGAACAGGTCTGGGTGTCTAATACCAAGGTCTCCAACACCAGCTGAGCAGCGTTTGTTTTAATGGTTTGGGTTTTTTTTTCTCCCCAGGAGTTTCCATAGTACCCCAAAGCCATTTTCTGTCAGAAAAGGTGCAGGCACGTGCACGAGACACGGGTGTTTCTCTGTGTTGTAACTGGGAGCAAAGGCGGCTTTTCTTTTTGTTCCAGCTGGAAGGGGAGCACAGAGCGTCAGCCCCAGGGAGGCAGCCCTGCTCCCTCGTCCTGGCTGTGGGTGTGAGCCCGTGCACGCTCCACCTCTGGAGGAAAGGCACTGAAGAAGAGCAGCCTGGGAGGGACCTCCCAGAGCCGGCTGGGGAGAGGGCTGGTCACCCCGCGGCCCATGGCGACTGCCGGGAGCAGCTCGGCGTGGCCAGTGGCCTCTGGGCACGGGCCTGCGGGCCTCCCCTGCGTTGCTGTAGGCGGGCACCGGAGCGTCCCCAGGCCTGGGCGCCCTGTGTGGGAGCCACGCGTGGGGACAAGGCCCCGGGCGGTGGCAGCCAGAGCTGCTGCACGCACACAGGACTGAGCTCTGCAGAGGCTGCTGGCACCGGGGGGATGTGGGAGGTGCGGGCTCGGGCCTGCTGGGGCGTCTGTGAGGGGCAAGCAGGGGCTGCCCCACGCCGGGCACAGCCGGGCACAGCCAGTCCCCGCCAGGCTCCACAGCATCCACAGCCAGGGCTTTGTGATGCAGGCGGCGCAGCGTGCCCAGAGGTCATTGTGATGCGGGTCCCCACGGTGACCCCGCGGGTATTTAAGGAGCCAGAGCCCTGGGGTGCCCACTCCCAGGAGAGCCACTCCCTCAGGAGGCAGCATCTCCCCTGGGTGACCATGGCCGGTCGTCGGCAGGCGCCGCCGAAGATGCCCACGCATGAGGAGGCAAACGCCCCCCCCCAGCCCAACAGCAGGCTGCCGGGCCTGCAGAACCGGCGCCAGGTGAGGGACGGGGCAGGAGGGGGAGGCCGGTGGTGGGACGGGGCCACGCGGAGCTGCCTTAGTGCCAGGGCCGGGCTTGCCGCCACTGTGGGGGCCGCTGTGCCAAGGCAGCCGCCTCCAGTCCTTGACTTCTCCTCCTCCTGCCCGCAGATGGGCCACAGGCGGCCGCTGGCAGCGCCGCAGGACAGCCAGGGACAGGCTTCGTCCCCCCATGGGAACAGGCTGCGACGGCTCCCCTGCCCACAGAGCTCGCAGGCCGCTGGGAGCCGACGCGCACAGGTAGGGAGCCCGAGGGAGCCCGGGACAAACGTCTTCCCGAGTCCAGGCGCTGCCGACAGGCAGGCGGGAGCTGCAGGAGGGGACGGGAGGGCCCGGTCACCTAGCAAGCTGAGCCCCCCAAGCCGTGCCTGCAGGCTGCCCGGGCATGCTGGGGATGCTCCCAGGAGTCACTGTGGGCCATGGCCGGAGCAGTGCGCTCCCCAGCCAGCTCTGGGAGCCGAGTGGCAACTCCCTGTGGGGCCGAGTGCTGCCCTGGGGGCTGGCAGGGGAGCCGGCACAGGGGCTCTTCCAGCTGGGACACGGGGGCACGGGCGAAGGGCCACAGTCACGCAGCCTCTCTCCTCGCCTTCTCTTGCAGACGGACAGCCCGGCGTGCAGGGTGGCAATGCCCTCCATCAGGGTGAGGCGGGAGGAGACAGCCCGTCTGCCAGCAAGGCAGGCAGCAGCACCACAGAAGGTGCACGCAGCTCGGGCACCAGGAGCTGCCAGCACTTGCTGCAAGCTCCTGCCTCTGCCAGCAGCAGCCTCTGCAGCTTCTGCCCAGGGCAGGCCAGGGCAGGGGAAAGGCCAGCAGCACTGCAACCAGCAGACACCGACAGCTTGTCCCATCTACTCGGGGCATCCCTGGTGAGCAGGGGAAAGCCACCAGTGCGCAGAGCAGGAGGCATGCCCCACACAGCCCTGCAGCCAATGCCGCAGCTGGGAAGGAGGCAAAGAGGTGCCTTTTGAGGAAGGACCCGGACAAGGTTTGCACTGGGAGCCACCGACCCAGCCAGCAGACAGCGGCACAGTGGCATCGGGAACACAGGCTGGGTGCGGCGAAGATGGCAAGAACAGAGGAGGTCCGGGCGGCCCAGAGTGGCAAGGCCTCTGCAGGTCAGCACGTGCGTGACGCACGTAAAAGCACCGGTGCTGCTGGCAGACTTTCTGTGCCAGTTTCCCTGGGCAGGCGGGATGTGGCTTCAGGGCAGCAGGGACAAGTGGAAGAGCGCCACCCCAAAACACAGCTGTCTCTCATAAAGACCAAGTGCAAAGGCAAGTCGCTGCGGGAGCACCAAGAGGCTCTTAAGGAGCATGTGGCCATGCCGTCAGTGAAGACGGAGGATCAGATGGCCACCATCACCACAGCCAGCAGACACCGACAGCTTGACTCATCTACTCGGGGCATCCCTGGTGAGCAGGGGAAAGCCCCCAGTGGGCAGAGCAGGAGCCATGCCCCACGCAGCCCTGCAGCCAATGCCGCAGCTGTCTCCCAGCCCACCCGCACCCGCTGCCTCCAGAACCAGCTGCAGCAGGAGATGGCACTGTCCACCCAACCCATCCTGCAGCGGTTCAAGCGCGAGCTGCCTGCCTCCCCCTGCACGGCCCAGCCCGAGGGCTCTCCTGGCCACCAGGGCCATCAGGGGACGCAGAGCTCCTGCTCCTCTGGCAGAAACAGGCCCCACACCTTGGCGGCCCTGCAGGAAAGACCAACAGAAAGCCACAGTGCTGGGCCACAAGCCACGTGCCAGGCTGTGAGAGGTGCTCAGCTCCGGGTGATGGAGCGGGAGGACTTGATGCTGCCTGGCAGCGCATACAGCCATCTCCTGGAGCAGAGCAGATGCCTGCAGCGTCTTCTGAAAGACCTGGAGAGGCAACAGAGTGCCCTTGAGATGGAGAGCCGCCTCCTGGGAAAGGACGGTTCTCCAAGAGCGTGCAAGGAGGCAGGGAGACTGCAGCAGAAGAATGCTCAACTAGCTGCCCTCACCTTGCGGCTGGGAGAGCGAGCCAGGCAGCTGCAGGTGACCATCCATCGCCTGGTCAATGCTCGCGGGCCACTGCCCATCCAGCGCTCCGCTGAGCAACTGTGCCCGCCATTGCTTCCTCAGCCCAGGGGTGGAGAAATGGGAGAGCCCAGCAGAGCTCTGCTGGCACGGGACAAGCGGCACGACTTGGCACAGAAGGCAGCTGAGGGGCTGGAGGCCCGAGCAGCCGCAGATGAAGAGGGATCCTCTGATGTGAGCACCCCCGGGCAAGCTTGTGAGGAGTTGCAGGTGCAGCTCGCCAAGGTGGCAAATGAAAACACCCACCTGGCTGAAGAAAACGCTCGCCTGCGTGGGCAGATGGCTTTGACAGAACAGGTTCAGGCTGAAAATGCCAACCTGAAAGGGCAGCTAGCGCGACTGGCAGAGGAGCGAGACTCTGCCATCCAAGCAACCATCTGTCTTTTTACCCAACTGGAAGCGGCCAAGCGCGAGCTGACAGCCATGAGGGACAGGGCAGAAAGGAGTCGACAGCTGGAGAGGGAACATGAGGAGACAAAGCTGGCCCACAGGGAGCACAGAGAACCCCTGCGAGCGTTTCCAGCCCCGCTGAAGGAACTGAGTGATCGGTTTGAGAAGCTAAAGAAATGCTGCCAGCAGCTGTTTCAGGAACTGGAATGGCTGGGAGGAGAAAGATCCAACAGCACCGTTTCCGAGCCGCAGCAGGCTAACCTGGGAGCAGACAAGGAGTCCGTCCTGCTGGAGGCTATGAGAAAACAACCGGCAGAGCTTCGAGCATTCATCGCTCGTTACAGCTATGATCCTTTCGATGGTCCCAACGAGCGGCCTGAGCTGGAGCTTCCGCTAGTTGCTGGACAATACGTTTACATCTTTGGAGACGTGGATGGAGACGGTTGGTACGTGGGAGAGCTGACCGACGGCACAAGGGGATTGATCCCCTCTAATCTCGTTGAGGAAGTTCCAGGTGACGGGCGACCTGATGACACCACAGTCTCCCCAGAGACAAGTGATTGGTGGCAGGGCATAGATGACGTCTGTCCTGTCTTCTCATAGAGCTTCTCATTAAACCTCTTTTAATGACCTCCCTGTGTAATCTCACTCCCTGTCCTGTTTGTCTGTGAGCTGAAGGGACTCTGTGCCTGCTATGGGGGACGTGGCGGGGGTGGACTGAGTGCCAGCTACTGGAGTCAAGGCCAGGCCGTAGGCAGCTCTGGCTTGTGGTGCCAGCTACTGGTGTGCGTCCCAGTGCAGCCAGTGGAGTGAGGGGGGGTCCGAGTGCAGCTACCGGAGCCAGTGGGGATCTCAGCCATCAGGCACTAGGGGTGCGTCCTGAGAAACCACAGGGTATTTGCACTACAGTAGCACGTGCAGTAAAGAAAACTGGTCTTGCAGTTTGATCCAGCGCTGCATCTGCAAACAAAACGAGGCGGAGGCATGAGGAACATGGATGGAAACCTCACCTGCCACACCAAAGTTACGCCACGGAAACTCTTCCCTTTTTGTCACCTTCCTCGGGTTTGGTAAATCTTTTGCCGAGTCTGAAGCAAAGGCCCATTGCCTCTTCTTCCTGTTTCTAACGGCTAACGTCTGGGTTTCACAGGCTGCTTTGTTGTGCGGCACCGCTTACACCCCAGAGTTGCCTTCATAAATGCATCCTTGTACTAGGAAAGGAAAATCGCCTGTCATGCCAGTCATACCACTGTACTACCCTACCCGCAGGGCAACAGACCGCCCTGCTTGTAAGAGGATTTAATACAGGAAATAATCCTCAAGTATCTGGGTGTTTTAACAGTTTAATCACGTGCTTGCAGTCTGACTGCTGACACAATCTAACAAGAAAAAATATTAAGGGGGCTAAATCTGTGTTTCAAAAAAGGTGGGGTTTCTCTTTCCCTTCCTGAGAAAACTTGCTCCCTCTGCGTTTCTGCCCTGTCATTTCATCTAGCAGCTTCGAAGAAGGGTTTCCCGGCCAGCTATTTTGATGTCATGGCGAGCTCTGAGATGTTTGAGTTTGTTCCTTTCACGCCCCCAGAACTTGGAGTCCTGTGGCTACAACAGCATCTCTGCTGCTGTACAAAAGCAGGGCCCTTGCCAGGTCCTCACGATAACGCACTTGATGGGCAAGGTGAACACGTTATTTTACACAGCTTCAGAAATCTCACTGCATTGTTGCCTGCGAAAAGCCACTTTCCTTTTGGCATTTGAGACACCTTTGAACACTGACCATAGAGCCCTGTGGCAACCTCTAGGCCTGGGGGAAACCTGCATTAGGGAGGAAATGCCTTAAGAGGAAACTCCCCTTAAGCTTTGAGTGTTGTTCTGTAGAAGGAAGAGAGTTGCCTTATTGCCCCAGGATGGGGTAGGGGAGCCCGGAGGCAGCGGTGCCTGAGCCTGGGACGGGGTTCTCCAGCCTGGAGGCCAAAGCTGTTGGTGGGACTCTTCCCTCCAGCCTCCTGCCTGGTCCCTGCAGGGGGCAGGGGACCCGTGCTGGGGCAGCAAACACTGCTGTAAAGCCTAAAGGTGTCCCCAGGGGCTGCCCCCAGCTCTGCCTGGGAGCTGCTGCCGTCAGATTCACCCACTAGCAAGCAGTTCCTGGTGCAGGAGTGACAACTGCGTGGAGGAGAACAGGTCTGGGTGTCTAATACCAAGGTCTCCAACACCAGCTGAGCAGCGTTTGTTTTAATGGTTTGGTTTTTTTTTCTCCCCAGGAGTTTCCATAGTACCCCAAAGCCATTTTCTGTCAGAAAAGGTGCAGGCACGTGCACGAGACACGGGTGTTTCTCTGTGTTGTAACTGGGAGCAAAGGCGGCTTTTCTTTTCGTTCCAGCTGGAAGGGGAGCACAGAGCGTCAGCCCCAGGGAGGCAGCCCTGCTCCCTCGTCCTGGCTGTGGGTGTGAGCCCGTGCACGCTCCACCTCTGGAGGAAAGGCACTGAAGAAGAGCAGCCTGGGAGGGACCTCCCAGAGCCGGCTGGGGAGAGGGCTGGTCACCCCGCGGCCCGTGGCGACTGCCGGGAGCAGCTCGGCGTGGCCAGTGGCCTCTGGGCACGGGCCTGCGGGCCTCCCCTGCGTTGCTGTAGGCGGGCACCGGAGCATCCCCAGGCCTGGGCGCCCTGTGTGGGAGCCACGCGTGGGGACAAGGCCCCGGGCGGTGGCAGCCAGAGCTGCTGCACGCACACAGGACTGAGCTCTGCAGAGGCTGCTGGCACCGGGGGGATGTGGGAGGTGCGGGCTCGGGCCTGCTGGGGCGTCTGTGAGGGGCAAGCAGGGGCTGCCCCACGCCGGGCACAGCCGGGCACAGCCAGTCCCCGCCAGGCTCCACAGCATCGCCAGGGCTTTGTGATGCAGGCGGCGCAGCGTGCCCAGAGGTCATTGTGATGCGGGTCCCCACGGTGACCCCGCGGGTATTTAAGGAGCCAGAGCCCTGGGGTGCCCACTCCCAGGAGAGCCACTCCCTCAGGAGGCAGCATCTCCCCTGGGTGACCATGGCCGGTCGTCGGCAGGCGCCGCCGAAGATGCCCACGCATGAGGAGGCAAACGCCCCCCCCCAGCCCAACAGCAGGCTGCCGGGCCTGCAGAACCGGCGCCAGGTGAGGGACGGGGCAGGAGGGGGAGGCCGGTGGTGGGACGGGGCCACGTGGAGCTGCCTTAGTGCCAGGGCCGGGCTTGCCGCCACTGTGGGGGCCGCTGTGCCAAGGCAGCCGCCTCCAGTCCTTGACTTCTCCTCCTCCTGCCCGCAGATGGGCCACAGGCGGCCGCTGGCAGCGCCGCAGGACAGCCAGGGACAGGCTTCGTCCCCCCATGGGAACAGGCTGCGACGGCTCCCCTGCCCACAGAGCTCGCAGGCCGCTGGGAGCCGACGCGCACAGGTAGGGAGCCCGAGGGAGCCCGGGACAAACGTCTTCCCGAGTCCAGGCGCTGCCGACAGGCAGGCGGGAGCTGCAGGAGGGGACGGGAGGGCCCGGTCACCTAGCAAGCTGAGCCCCCCAAGCCGTGCCTGCAGGCTGCCCGGGCATGCTGGGGATGCTCCCAGGAGTCACTGTGGGCCATGGCCGGAGCAGTGCGCTCCCCAGCCAGCTCTGGGAGCCGAGCGGCAACTCCCTGTGGGGCCGAGTGCTGCCCTGGGGGCTGGCAGGGGAGCCGGCACAGGGGCTCTTCCAGCTGGGACACGGGGGCACGGGCGAAGGGCCACAGTCACGCAGCCTCTCTCCTCGCCTTCTCTTGCAGACGGACAGCCCGGCGTGCAGGGTGGCAATGCCCTCCATCAGGGTGAGGCGGGAGGAGACAGCCCGTCTGCCAGCAAGGCAGGCAGCAGCACCACAGAAGGTGCACGCAGCTCGGGCACCAGGAGCTGCCAGCACTTGCTGCAAGCTCCTGCCTCTGCCAGCAGCAGCCTCTGCAGCTTCTGCCCAGGGCAGGGGAAAGGCCAGCAGCACTGCAACCAGCAGACACCGACAGCTTGTCCCATCTACTCGGGGCATCCCTGGTGAGCAGGGGAAAGCCACCAGTGCGCAGAGCAGGAGGCATGCCCCACACAGCCCTGCAGCCAATGCCGCAGCTGGGAAGGAGGCAAAGAGGTGCCTTTTGAGGAAGGACCCGGACAAGGTTTGCACTGGGAGCCACCGACCCAGCCAGCAGACAGCGGCACAGTGGCATCGGGAACACAGGCTGGGTGCGGCGAAGATGGCAAGAACAGAGGAGGTCCGGGCGGCCCAGAGTGGCAAGGCCTCTGCAGGTCAGCACGTGCGTGACGCACGTAAAAGCACCGGTGCTGCTGGCAGACTTTCTGTGCCAGTTTCCCTGGGCAGGCGGGATGTGGCTTCAGGGCAGCAGGGACAAGTGGAAGAGCGCCACCCCAAAACACAGCTGTCTCTCATAAAGACCAAGTGCAAAGGCAAGTCGCTGCGGGAGCACCAAGAGGCTCTTAAGGAGCATGTGGCCATGCCGTCAGTGAAGACGGAGGATCAGATGGCCACCATCACCACAGCCAGCAGACACCGACAGCTTGACTCATCTACTCGGGGCATCCCTGGTGAGCAGGGGAAAGCCCCCAGTGGGCAGAGCAGGAGCCATGCCCCACGCAGCCCTGCAGCCAATGCCGCAGCTGTCTCCCAGCCCACCCGCACCCGCTGCCTCCAGAACCAGCTGCAGCAGGAGATGGCACTGTCCACCCAACCCATCCTGCAGCGGTTCAAGCGCGAGCTGCCTGCCTCCCCCTGCACGGCCCAGCCCGAGGGCTCTCCTGGCCACCAGGGCCATCAGGGGACGCAGAGCTCCTGCTCCTCTGGCAGAAACAGGCCCCACACCTTGGCGGCCCTGCAGGAAAGACCAACAGAAAGCCACAGTGCTGGGCCACAAGCCACGTGCCAGGCTGTGAGAGGTGCTCAGCTCCGGGTGATGGAGCGGGAGGACTTGATGCTGCCTGGCAGCGCATACAGCCATCTCCTGGAGCAGAGCAGATGCCTGCAGCGTCTTCTGAAAGACCTGGAGAGGCAACAGAGTGCCCTTGAGATGGAGAGCCGCCTCCTGGGAAAGGACGGTTCTCCAAGAGCGTGCAAGGAGGCAGGGAGACTGCAGCAGAAGAATGCTCAACTAGCTGCCCTCACCTTGCGGCTGGGAGAGCGAGCCAGGCAGCTGCAGGTGACCATCCATCGCCTGGTCAATGCTCGCGGGCCACTGCCCATCCAGCGCTCCGCTGAGCAACTGTGCCCGCCATTGCTTCCTCAGCCCAGGGGTGGAGAAATGGGAGAGCCCAGCAGAGCTCTGCTGGCACGGGACAAGCGGCACGACTTGGCACAGAAGGCAGCTGAGGGGCTGGAGGCCCGAGCAGCCGCAGATGAAGAGGGATCCTCTGATGTGAGCACCCCCGGGCAAGCTTGTGAGGAGTTGCAGGTGCAGCTCGCCAAGGTGGCAAATGAAAACACCCACCTGGCTGAAGAAAACGCTCGCCTGCGTGGGCAGATGGCTTTGACAGAACAGGTTCAGGCTGAAAATGCCAACCTGAAAGGGCAGCTAGCGCGACTGGCAGAGGAGCGAGACTCTGCCATCCAAGCAACCATCTGTCTTTTTACCCAACTGGAAGCGGCCAAGCGCGAGCTGACAGCCATGAGGGACAGGGCAGAAAGGAGTCGACAGCTGGAGAGGGAACATGAGGAGACAAAGCTGGCCCACAGGGAGCACAGAGAACCCCTGCGAGCGTTTCCAGCCCCGCTGAAGGAACTGAGTGATCGGTTTGAGAAGCTAAAGAAATGCTGCCAGCAGCTGTTTCAGGAACTGGAATGGCTGGGAGGAGAAAGATCCAACAGCACCGTTTCCGAGCCGCAGCAGGCTAACCTGGGAGCAGACAAGGAGTCCGTCCTGCTGGAGGCTATGAGAAAACAACCGGCAGAGCTTCGAGCATTCATCGCTCGTTACAGCTATGATCCTTTCGATGGTCCCAACGAGCGGCCTGAGCTGGAGCTTCCGCTAGTTGCTGGACAATACGTTTACATCTTTGGAGACGTGGATGGAGACGGTTGGTACGTGGGAGAGCTGACCGACGGCACAAGGGGATTGATCCCCTCTAATCTCGTTGAGGAAGTTCCAGGTGACGGGCGACCTGATGACACCACAGTCTCCCCAGAGACAAGTGATTGGTGGCAGGGCATAGATGACGTCTGTCCTGTCTTCTCATAGAGCTTCTCATTAAACCTCTTTTAATGACCTCCCTGTGTAATCTCACTCCCTGTCCTGTTTGTCTGTGAGCTGAAGGGACTCTGTGCCTGCTATGGGGGACGTGGCGGGGGTGGACTGAGTGCCAGCTACTGGAGTCAAGGCCAGGCCGTAGGCAGCTCTGGCTTGTGGTGCCAGCTACTGGTGTGCGTCCCAGTGCAGCCAGTGGAGTGAGGGGGGGGCCGAGTGCAGCTACTGGAGCCAGTGGGGATCTCAGCCATCAGGCACTAGGGGTGCGTCCTGAGAAACCACAGGGTATTTGCACTACAGTAGCACGTGCAGTAAAGAAAACTGGTCTTGCAGTTTGATCCAACGCTGCATCTGCAAACAAAACGAGGCGGAGGCATGAGGAACATGGATGGAAACCTCACCTGCCACACCAAAGTTACGCCACGGAAACTCTTCCCTTTTTGTCACCTTCCTCGGGTTTGGTAAATCTTTTGCCGAGTCTGAAGCAAAGGCCCATTGCCTCTTCTTCCTGTTTCTAACGGCTAACGTCTGGGTTTCACAGGCTGCTTTGTTGTGCGGCACCGCTTACACCCCAGAGTTGCCTTCATAAATGCATCCTTGTACTAGGAAAGGAAAATCGCCTGTCATGCCAGTCATACCACTGTACTACCCTACCCGCAGGGCAACAGACCGCCCTGCTTGTAAGAGGATTTAATACAGGAAATAATCCTCAAGTATCTGGGTGTTTTAACAGTTTAATCACGTGCTTGCAGTCTGACTGCTGACACAATCTAACAAGAAAAAATATTAAGGGGGCTAAATCTGTGTTTCAAAAAAGGTGGGGTTTCTCTTTCCCTTCCTGAGAAAACTTGCTCCCTCTGCGTTTCTGCCCTGTCATTTCATCTAGCAGCTTCGAAGAAGGGTTTCCCGGCCAGCTATTTTGATGTCATGGCGAGCTCTGAGATGTTTGAGTTTGTTCCTTTCACGCCCCCAGAACTTGGAGTCCTGTGGCTACAACAGCATCTCTGCTGCTGTACAAAAGCAGGGCCCTTGCCAGGTCCTCACGATAACGCACTTGATGGGCAAGGTGAACACGTTATTTTACACAGCTTCAGAAATCTCACTGCATTGTTGCCTGCGAAAAGCCACTTTCCTTTTGGCATTTGAGACACCTTTGAACACTGACCATAGAGCCCTGTGGCAACCTCTAGGCCTGGGGGAAACCTGCATTAGGGAGGAAATGCCTTAAGAGGAAACTCCCCTTAAGCTTTGAGTGTTGTTCTGTAGAAGGAAGAGAGTTGCCTTATTGCCCCAGGATGGGGTAGGGGAGCCCGGAGGCAGCGGTGCCTGAGCCTGGGACGGGGTTCTCCAGCCTGGAGGCCAAAGCTGTTGGTGGGACTCTTCCCTCCAGCCTCCTGCCTGGTCCCTGCAGGGGGCAGGGGACCCGTGCTGGGGCAGCAAACACTGCTGTAAAGCCTAAAGGTGTCCCCAGGGGCTGCCCCCAGCTCTGCCTGGGAGCTGCTGCCGTCAGATTCACCCACTAGCAAGCAGTTCCTGGTGCAGGAGTGACAACTGCGTGGAGGAGAACAGGTCTGGGTGTCTAATACCAAGGTCTCCAACACCAGCTGAGCAGCGTTTGTTTTAATGGTTTGGTTTTTTTTTCTCCCCAGGAGTTTCCATAGTACCCCAAAGCCATTTTCTGTCAGAAAAGGTGCAGGCACGTGCACGAGACACGGGTGTTTCTCTGTGTTGTAACTGGGAGCAAAGGCGGCTTTTCTTTTCGTTCCAGCTGGAAGGGGAGCACAGAGCGTCAGCCCCAGGGAGGCAGCCCTGCTCCCTCGTCCTGGCTGTGGGTGTGAGCCCGTGCACGCTCCACCTCTGGAGGAAAGGCACTGAAGAAGAGCAGCCTGGGAGGGACCTCCCAGAGCCGGCTGGGGAGAGGGCTGGTCACCCCGCGGCCCATGGCGACTGCCGGGAGCAGCTCGGCGTGGCCAGTGGCCTCTGGGCACGGGCCTGCGGGCCTCCCCTGCGTTGCTGTAGGCGGGCACCGGAGCGTCCCCAGGCCTGGGCGCCCTGTGTGGGAGCCATGCCTGGGGACAAGGCCCCGGGCGGCGGCAGCCAGAGCTGCTGCACGCACACAGGACTGAGCTCTGCAGAGGCTGCTGGCACCGGGGGGATGTGGGAGGTGCGGGCTCGGGCCTGCTGGGGCGTCTGTGAGGGGCAAGCAGGGGCTGCCCCACGCCGGGCACAGCCGGGCACAGCCAGTCCCCGCCAGGCTCCACAGCATCCACAGCCAGGGCTTTGTGATGCAGGCGGCGCAGCGTGCCCAGAGGTCATTGTGATGCGGGTCCCCACGGTGACCCCGCGGGTATTTAAGGAGCCAGAGCCCTGGGGTGCCCACTCCCAGGAGAGCCACTCCCTCAGGAGGCAGCATCTCCCCTGGGTGACCATGGCCGGTCGTCGGCAGGCGCCGCCGAAGATGCCCACGCATGAGGAGGCAAACGCCCCCCCCCAGCCCAACAGCAGGCTGCCGGGCCTGCAGAACCGGCGCCAGGTGAGGGACGGGGCAGGAGGGGGAGGCCGGTGGTGGGACGGGGCCACGCGGAGCTGCCTTAGTGCCAGGGCCGGGCTTGCCGCCACTGTGGGGGCCGCTGTGCCAAGGCAGCCGCCTCCAGTCCTTGACTTCTCCTCCTCCTGCCCGCAGATGGGCCACAGGCGGCCGCTGGCAGCGCCGCAGGACAGCCAGGGACAGGCTTCGTCCCCCCATGGGAACAGGCTGCGACGGCTCCCCTGCCCACAGAGCTCGCAGGCCGCTGGGAGCCGACGCGCACAGGTAGGGAGCCCGAGGGAGCCCGGGACAAACGTCTTCCCGAGTCCAGGCGCTGCCGACAGGCAGGCGGGAGCTGCAGGAGGGGACGGGAGGGCCCGGTCACCTAGCAAGCTGAGCCCCCCAAGCCGTGCCTGCAGGCTGCCCGGGCATGCTGGGGATGCTCCCAGGAGTCACTGTGGGCCATGGCCGGAGCAGTGCGCTCCCCAGCCAGCTCTGGGAGCCGAGCGGCAACTCCCTGTGGGGCCGAGTGCTGCCCTGGGGGCTGGCAGGGGAGCCGGCACAGGGGCTCTTCCAGCTGGGACACGGGGGCACGGGCGAAGGGCCACAGTCACGCAGCCTCTCTCCTCGCCTTCTCTTGCAGACGGACAGCCCGGCGTGCAGGGTGGCAATGCCCTCCATCAGGGTGAGGCGGGAGGAGACAGCCCGTCTGCCAGCAAGGCAGGCAGCAGCACCACAGAAGGTGCACGCAGCTCGGGCACCAGGAGCTGCCAGCACTTGCTGCAAGCTCCTGCCTCTGCCAGCAGCAGCCTCTGCAGCTTCTGCCCAGGGCAGGGGAAAGGCCAGCAGCACTGCAACCAGCAGACACCGACAGCTTGTCCCATCTACTCGGGGCATCCCTGGTGAGCAGGGGAAAGCCACCAGTGCGCAGAGCAGGAGGCATGCCCCACACAGCCCTGCAGCCAATGCCGCAGCTGGGAAGGAGGCAAAGAGGTGCCTTTTGAGGAAGGACCCGGACAAGGTTTGCACTGGGAGCCACCGACCCAGCCAGCAGACAGCGGCACAGTGGCATCGGGAACACAGGCTGGGTGCGGCGAAGATGGCAAGAACAGAGGAGGTCCGGGCGGCCCAGAGTGGCAAGGCCTCTGCAGGTCAGCACGTGCGTGACGCACGTAAAAGCACCGGTGCTGCTGGCAGACTTTCTGTGCCAGTTTCCCTGGGCAGGCGGGATGTGGCTTCAGGGCAGCAGGGACAAGTGGAAGAGCGCCACCCCAAAACACAGCTGTCTCTCATAAAGACCAAGTGCAAAGGCAAGTCGCTGCGGGAGCACCAAGAGGCTCTTAAGGAGCATGTGGCCATGCCGTCAGTGAAGACGGAGGATCAGATGGCCACCATCACCACAGCCAGCAGACACCGACAGCTTGACTCATCTACTCGGGGCATCCCTGGTGAGCAGGGGAAAGCCCCCAGTGGGCAGAGCAGGAGCCATGCCCCACGCAGCCCTGCAGCCAATGCCGCAGCTGTCTCCCAGCCCACCCGCACCCGCTGCCTCCAGAACCAGCTGCAGCAGGAGATGGCACTGTCCACCCAACCCATCCTGCAGCGGTTCAAGCGCGAGCTGCCTGCCTCCCCCTGCACGGCCCAGCCCGAGGGCTCTCCTGGCCACCAGGGCCATCAGGGGACGCAGAGCTCCTGCTCCTCTGGCAGAAACAGGCCCCACACCTTGGCGGCCCTGCAGGAAAGACCAACAGAAAGCCACAGTGCTGGGCCACAAGCCACGTGCCAGGCTGTGAGAGGTGCTCAGCTCCGGGTGATGGAGCGGGAGGACTTGATGCTGCCTGGCAGCGCATACAGCCATCTCCTGGAGCAGAGCAGATGCCTGCAGCGTCTTCTGAAAGACCTGGAGAGGCAACAGAGTGCCCTTGAGATGGAGAGCCGCCTCCTGGGAAAGGACGGTTCTCCAAGAGCGTGCAAGGAGGCAGGGAGACTGCAGCAGAAGAATGCTCAACTAGCTGCCCTCACCTTGCGGCTGGGAGAGCGAGCCAGGCAGCTGCAGGTGACCATCCATCGCCTGGTCAATGCTCGCGGGCCACTGCCCATCCAGCGCTCCGCTGAGCAACTGTGCCCGCCATTGCTTCCTCAGCCCAGGGGTGGAGAAATGGGAGAGCCCAGCAGAGCTCTGCTGGCACGGGACAAGCGGCACGACTTGGCACAGAAGGCAGCTGAGGGGCTGGAGGCCCGAGCAGCCGCAGATGAAGAGGGATCCTCTGATGTGAGCACCCCCGGGCAAGCTTGTGAGGAGTTGCAGGTGCAGCTCGCCAAGGTGGCAAATGAAAACACCCACCTGGCTGAAGAAAACGCTCGCCTGCGTGGGCAGATGGCTTTGACAGAACAGGTTCAGGCTGAAAATGCCAACCTGAAAGGGCAGCTAGCGCGACTGGCAGAGGAGCGAGACTCTGCCATCCAAGCAACCATCTGTCTTTTTACCCAACTGGAAGCGGCCAAGCGCGAGCTGACAGCCATGAGGGACAGGGCAGAAAGGAGTCGACAGCTGGAGAGGGAACATGAGGAGACAAAGCTGGCCCACAGGGAGCACAGAGAACCCCTGCGAGCGTTTCCAGCCCCGCTGAAGGAACTGAGTGATCGGTTTGAGAAGCTAAAGAAATGCTGCCAGCAGCTGTTTCAGGAACTGGAATGGCTGGGAGGAGAAAGATCCAACAGCACCGTTTCCGAGCCGCAGCAGGCTAACCTGGGAGCAGACAAGGAGTCCGTCCTGCTGGAGGCTATGAGAAAACAACCGGCAGAGCTTCGAGCATTCATCGCTCGTTACAGCTATGATCCTTTCGATGGTCCCAACGAGCGGCCTGAGCTGGAGCTTCCGCTAGTTGCTGGACAATACGTTTACATCTTTGGAGACGTGGATGGAGACGGTTGGTACGTGGGAGAGCTGACCGACGGCACAAGGGGATTGATCCCCTCTAATCTCGTTGAGGAAGTTCCAGGTGACGGGCGACCTGATGACACCACAGTCTCCCCAGAGACAAGTGATTGGTGGCAGGGCATAGATGACGTCTGTCCTGTCTTCTCATAGAGCTTCTCATTAAACCTCTTTTAATGACCTCCCTGTGTAATCTCACTCCCTGTCCTGTTTGTCTGTGAGCTGAAGGGACTCTGTGCCTGCTATGGGGGACGTGGCGGGGGTGGACTGAGTGCCAGCTACTGGAGTCAAGGCCAGGCCGTAGGCAGCTCTGGCTTGTGGTGCCAGCTACTGGTGTGCGTCCCAGTGCAGCCAGTGGAGTGAGGGGGGGTCCGAGTGCAGCTACCGGAGCCAGTGGGGATCTCAGCCATCAGGCACTAGGGGTGCGTCCTGAGAAACCACAGGGTATTTGCACTACAGTAGCACGTGCAGTAAAGAAAACTGGTCTTGCAGTTTGATCCAGCGCTGCATCTGCAAACAAAACGAGGCGGAGGCATGAGGAACATGGATGGAAACCTCACCTGCCACACCAAAGTTACGCCACGGAAACTCTTCCCTTTTTGTCACCTTCCTCGGGTTTGGTAAATCTTTTGCCGAGTCTGAAGCAAAGGCCCATTGCCTCTTCTTCCTGTTTCTAACGGCTAACGTCTGGGTTTCACAGGCTGCTTTGTTGTGCGGCACCGCTTACACCCCAGAGTTGCCTTCATAAATGCATCCTTGTACTAGGAAAGGAAAATCGCCTGTCATGCCAGTCATACCACTGTACTACCCTACCCGCAGGGCAACAGACCGCCCTGCTTGTAAGAGGATTTAATACAGGAAATAATCCTCAAGTATCTGGGTGTTTTAACAGTTTAATCACGTGCTTGCAGTCTGACTGCTGACACAATCTAACAAGAAAAAATATTAAGGGGGCTAAATCTGTGTTTCAAAAAAGGTGGGGTTTCTCTTTCCCTTCCTGAGAAAACTTGCTCCCTCTGCGTTTCTGCCCTGTCATTTCATCTAGCAGCTTCGAAGAAGGGTTTCCCGGCCAGCTATTTTGATGTCATGGCGAGCTCTGAGATGTTTGAGTTTGTTCCTTTCACGCCCCCAGAACTTGGAGTCCTGTGGCTACAACAGCATCTCTGCTGCTGTACAAAAGCAGGGCCCTTGCCAGGTCCTCACGATAACGCACTTGATGGGCAAGGTGAACACGTTATTTTACACAGCTTCAGAAATCTCACTGCATTGTTGCCTGCGAAAAGCCACTTTCCTTTTGGCATTTGAGACACCTTTGAACACTGACCATAGAGCCCTGTGGCAACCTCTAGGCCTGGGGGAAACCTGCATTAGGGAGGAAATGCCTTAAGAGGAAACTCCCCTTAAGCTTTGAGTGTTGTTCCGTAGAAGGAAGAGAGTTGCCTTATTACCCCAGGATGGGGTAGGGGAGCCCGGAGGCAGCGGTGCCTGAGCCTGGGACGGGGTTCTCCAGCCTGGAGGCCAAAGCTGTTGGTGGGACTCTTCCCTCCAGCCTCCTGCCTGGTCCCTGCAGGGGGCAGGGGACCCGTGCTGGGGCAGCAAACACTGCTGTAAAGCCTAAAGGTGTCCCCAGGGGCTGCTCCCAGCTCTGCCTGGGAGCTGCTGCCGTCAGATTCACCCACTAGCAAGCAGTTCCTGGTGCAGGAGTGACAACTGCGTGGAGGAGAACAGGTCTGGGTGTCTAATACCAAGGTCTCCAACACCAGCTGAGCAGCGTTTGTTTTAATGGTTTGGGTTTTTTTTTCTCCCCAGGAGTTTCCATAGTACCCCAAAGCCATTTTCTGTCAGAAAAGGTGCAGGCACGTGCACGAGACACGGGTGTTTCTCTGTGTTGTAACTGGGAGCAAAGGCGGCTTTTCTTTTCGTTCCAGCTGGAAGGGGAGCACAGAGCGTCAGCCCCAGGGAGGCAGCCCTGCTCCCTCGTCCTGGCTGTGGGTGTGAGCCCGTGCACGCTCCACCTCTGGAGGAAAGGCACTGAAGAAGAGCAGCCTGGGAGGGACCTCCCAGAGCCGGCTGGGGAGAGGGCTGGTCACCCCGCGGCCCATGGCGACTGCCGGGAGCAGCTCGGCGTGGCCAGTGGCCTCTGGGCACGGGCCTGCGGGCCTCCCCTGCGTTGCTGTAGGCGGGCACCGGAGCGTCCCCAGGCCTGGGCGCCCTGTGTGGGAGCCACGCGTGGGGACAAGGCCCCGGGCGGTGGCAGCCAGAGCTGCTGCACGCACACAGGACTGAGCTCTGCAGAGGCTGCTGGCACCGGGGGGATGTGGGAGGTGCGGGCTCGGGCCTGCTGGGGCGTCTGTGAGGGGCAAGCAGGGGCTGCCCCACGCCGGGCACAGCCGGGCACAGCCAGTCCCCGCCAGGCTCCACAGCATCCACAGCCAGGGCTTTGTGATGCAGGCGGCGCAGCGTGCCCAGAGGTCATTGTGATGCGGGTCCCCACGGTGACCCCGCGGGTATTTAAGGAGCCAGAGCCCTGGGGTGCCCACTCCCAGGAGAGCCACTCCCTCAGGAGGCAGCATCTCCCCTGGGTGACCATGGCCGGTCGTCGGCAGGCGCCGCCGAAGATGCCCACGCATGAGGAGGCAAACGCCCCCCCCCAGCCCAACAGCAGGCTGCCGGGCCTGCAGAACCGGCGCCAGGTGAGGGACGGGGCAGGAGGGGGAGGCCGGTGGTGGGACGGGGCCACGCGGAGCTGCCTTAGTGCCAGGGCCGGGCTTGCCGCCACTGTGGGGGCCGCTGTGCCAAGGCAGCCGCCTCCAGTCCTTGACTTCTCCTCCTCCTGCCCGCAGATGGGCCACAGGCGGCCGCTGGCAGCGCCGCAGGACAGCCAGGGACAGGCTTCGTCCCCCCATGGGAACAGGCTGCGACGGCTCCCCTGCCCACAGAGCTCGCAGGCCGCTGGGAGCCGACGCGCACAGGTAGGGAGCCCGAGGGAGCCCGGGACAAACGTCTTCCCGAGTCCAGGCGCTGCCGACAGGCAGGCGGGAGCTGCAGGAGGGGACGGGAGGGCCCGGTCACCTAGCAAGCTGAGCCCCCCAAGCCGTGCCTGCAGGCTGCCCGGGCATGCTGGGGATGCTCCCAGGAGTCACTGTGGGCCATGGCCGGAGCAGTGCGCTCCCCAGCCAGCTCTGGGAGCCGAGCGGCAACTCCCTGTGGGGCCGAGTGCTGCCCTGGGGGCTGGCAGGGGAGCCGGCACAGGGGCTCTTCCAGCTGGGACACGGGGGCACGGGCGAAGGGCCACAGTCACGCAGCCTCTCTCCTCGCCTTCTCTTGCAGACGGACAGCCCGGCGTGCAGGGTGGCAATGCCCTCCATCAGGGTGAGGCGGGAGGAGACAGCCCGTCTGCCAGCAAGGCAGGCAGCAGCACCACAGAAGGTGCACGCAGCTCGGGCACCAGGAGCTGCCAGCACTTGCTGCAAGCTCCTGCCTCTGCCAGCAGCAGCCTCTGCAGCTTCTGCCCAGGGCAGGGGAAAGGCCAGCAGCACTGCAACCAGCAGACACCGACAGCTTGTCCCATCTACTCGGGGCATCCCTGGTGAGCAGGGGAAAGCCACCAGTGCGCAGAGCAGGAGGCATGCCCCACACAGCCCTGCAGCCAATGCCGCAGCTGGGAAGGAGGCAAAGAGGTGCCTTTTGAGGAAGGACCCGGACAAGGTTTGCACTGGGAGCCACCGACCCAGCCAGCAGACAGCGGCACAGTGGCATCGGGAACACAGGCTGGGTGCGGCGAAGATGGCAAGAACAGAGGAGGTCCGGGCGGCCCAGAGTGGCAAGGCCTCTGCAGGTCAGCACGTGCGTGACGCACGTAAAAGCACCGGTGCTGCTGGCAGACTTTCTGTGCCAGTTTCCCTGGGCAGGCGGGATGTGGCTTCAGGGCAGCAGGGACAAGTGGAAGAGCGCCACCCCAAAACACAGCTGTCTCTCATAAAGACCAAGTGCAAAGGCAAGTCGCTGCGGGAGCACCAAGAGGCTCTTAAGGAGCATGTGGCCATGCCGTCAGTGAAGACGGAGGATCAGATGGCCACCATCACCACAGCCAGCAGACACCGACAGCTTGACTCATCTACTCGGGGCATCCCTGGTGAGCAGGGGAAAGCCCCCAGTGGGCAGAGCAGGAGCCATGCCCCACGCAGCCCTGCAGCCAATGCCGCAGCTGTCTCCCAGCCCACCCGCACCCGCTGCCTCCAGAACCAGCTGCAGCAGGAGATGGCACTGTCCACCCAACCCATCCTGCAGCGGTTCAAGCGCGAGCTGCCTGCCTCCCCCTGCACGGCCCAGCCCGAGGGCTCTCCTGGCCACCAGGGCCATCAGGGGACGCAGAGCTCCTGCTCCTCTGGCAGAAACAGGCCCCACACCTTGGCGGCCCTGCAGGAAAGACCAACAGAAAGCCACAGTGCTGGGCCACAAGCCACGTGCCAGGCTGTGAGAGGTGCTCAGCTCCGGGTGATGGAGCGGGAGGACTTGATGCTGCCTGGCAGCGCATACAGCCATCTCCTGGAGCAGAGCAGATGCCTGCAGCGTCTTCTGAAAGACCTGGAGAGGCAACAGAGTGCCCTTGAGATGGAGAGCCGCCTCCTGGGAAAGGACGGTTCTCCAAGAGCGTGCAAGGAGGCAGGGAGACTGCAGCAGAAGAATGCTCAACTAGCTGCCCTCACCTTGCGGCTGGGAGAGCGAGCCAGGCAGCTGCAGGTGACCATCCATCGCCTGGTCAATGCTCGCGGGCCACTGCCCATCCAGCGCTCCGCTGAGCAACTGTGCCCGCCATTGCTTCCTCAGCCCAGGGGTGGAGAAATGGGAGAGCCCAGCAGAGCTCTGCTGGCACGGGACAAGCGGCACGACTTGGCACAGAAGGCAGCTGAGGGGCTGGAGGCCCGAGCAGCCGCAGATGAAGAGGGATCCTCTGATGTGAGCACCCCCGGGCAAGCTTGTGAGGAGTTGCAGGTGCAGCTCGCCAAGGTGGCAAATGAAAACACCCACCTGGCTGAAGAAAACGCTCGCCTGCGTGGGCAGATGGCTTTGACAGAACAGGTTCAGGCTGAAAATGCCAACCTGAAAGGGCAGCTAGCGCGACTGGCAGAGGAGCGAGACTCTGCCATCCAAGCAACCATCTGTCTTTTTACCCAACTGGAAGCGGCCAAGCGCGAGCTGACAGCCATGAGGGACAGGGCAGAAAGGAGTCGACAGCTGGAGAGGGAACATGAGGAGACAAAGCTGGCCCACAGGGAGCACAGAGAACCCCTGCGAGCGTTTCCAGCCCCGCTGAAGGAACTGAGTGATCGGTTTGAGAAGCTAAAGAAATGCTGCCAGCAGCTGTTTCAGGAACTGGAATGGCTGGGAGGAGAAAGATCCAACAGCACCGTTTCCGAGCCGCAGCAGGCTAACCTGGGAGCAGACAAGGAGTCCGTCCTGCTGGAGGCTATGAGAAAACAACCGGCAGAGCTTCGAGCATTCATCGCTCGTTACAGCTATGATCCTTTCGATGGTCCCAACGAGCGGCCTGAGCTGGAGCTTCCGCTAGTTGCTGGACAATACGTTTACATCTTTGGAGACGTGGATGGAGATGGTTGGTACGTGGGAGAGCTGACCGACGGCACAAGGGGATTGATCCCCTCTAATCTCGTTGAGGAAGTTCCAGGTGACGGGCGACCTGATGACACCACAGTCTCCCCAGAGACAAGTGATTGGTGGCAGGGCATAGATGACGTCTGTCCTGTCTTCTCATAGAGCTTCTCATTAAACCTCTTTTAATGACCTCCCTGTGTAATCTCACTCCCTGTCCTGTTTGTCTGTGAGCTGAAGGGACTCTGTGCCTGCTATGGGGGACGTGGCGGGGGTGGACTGAGTGCCAGCTACTGGAGTCAAGGCCAGGCCGTAGGCAGCTCTGGCTTGTGGTGCCAGCTACTGGTGTGCGTCCCAGTGCAGCCAGTGGAGTGAGGGGGGGTCCGAGTGCAGCTACCGGAGCCAGTGGGGATCTCAGCCATCAGGCACTAGGGGTGCGTCCTGAGAAACCACAGGGTATTTGCACTACAGTAGCACGTGCAGTAAAGAAAACTGGTCTTGCAGTTTGATCCAGCGCTGCATCTGCAAACAAAACGAGGCGGAGGCATGAGGAACATGGATGGAAACCTCACCTGCCACACCAAAGTTACGCCACGGAAACTCTTCCCTTTTTGTCACCTTCCTCGGGTTTGGTAAATCTTTTGCCGAGTCTGAAGCAAAGGCCCATTGCCTCTTCTTCCTGTTTCTAACGGCTAACGTCTGGGTTTCACAGGCTGCTTTGTTGTGCGGCACCGCTTACACCCCAGAGTTGCCTTCATAAATGCATCCTTGTACTAGGAAAGGAAAATCGCCTGTCATGCCAGTCATACCACTGTACTACCCTACCCGCAGGGCAACAGACCGCCCTGCTTGTAAGAGGATTTAATACAGGAAATAATCCTCAAGTATCTGGGTGTTTTAACAGTTTAATCACGTGCTTGCAGTCTGACTGCTGACACAATCTAACAAGAAAAAATATTAAGGGGGCTAAATCTGTGTTTCAAAAAAGGTGGGGTTTCTCTTTCCCTTCCTGAGAAAACTTGCTCCCTCTGCGTTTCTGCCCTGTCATTTCATCTAGCAGCTTCGAAGAAGGGTTTCCCGGCCAGCTATTTTGATGTCATGGCGAGCTCTGAGATGTTTGAGTTTGTTCCTTTCACGCCCCCAGAACTTGGAGTCCTGTGGCTACAACAGCATCTCTGCTGCTGTACAAAAGCAGGGCCCTTGCCAGGTCCTCACGATAACGCACTTGATGGGCAAGGTGAACACGTTATTTTACACAGCTTCAGAAATCTCACTGCATTGTTGCCTGCGAAAAGCCACTTTCCTTTTGGCATTTGAGACACCTTTGAACACTGACCATAGAGCCCTGTGGCAACCTCTAGGCCTGGGGGAAACCTGCATTAGGGAGGAAATGCCTTAAGAGGAAACTCCCCTTAAGCTTTGAGTGTTGTTCCGTAGAAGGAAGAGAGTTGCCTTATTGCCCCAGGATGGGGTAGGGGAGCCCGGAGGCAGCGGTGCCTGAGCCTGGGACGGGGTTCTCCAGCCTGGAGGCCAAAGCTGTTGGTGGGACTCTTCCCTCCAGCCTCCTGCCTGGTCCCTGCAGGGGGCAGGGGACCCGTGCTGGGGCAGCAAACACTGCTGTAAAGCCTAAAGGTGTCCCCAGGGGCTGCCCCCAGCTCTGCCTGGGAGCTGCTGCCGTCAGATTCACCCACTAGCAAGCAGTTCCTGGTGCAGGAGTGACAGCTGCGTGGAGGAGAACAGGTCTGGGTGTCTAATACCAAGGTCTCCAACATCAGCTGAGCAGCGTTTGTTTTAATGGTTTGGGTTTTTTTTTCTCCCCAGGAGTTTCCATAGTACCCCAAAGCCATTTTCTGTCAGAAAAGGTGCAGGCACGTGCACGAGACACGGGTGTTTCTCTGTGTTGTAACTGGGAGCAAAGGCGGCTTTTCTTTTCGTTCCAGCTGGAAGGGGAGCACAGAGCGTCAGCCCCAGGGAGGCAGCCCTGCTCCCTCGTCCTGGCTGTGGGTGTGAGCCCGTGCACGCTCCACCTCTGGAGGAAAGGCACTGAAGAAGAGCAGCCTGGGAGGGACCTCCCAGAGCCGGCTGGGGAGAGGGCTGGTCACCCCGCGGCCCATGGCGACTGCCGGGAGCAGCTCGGCGTGGCCAGTGGCCTCTGGGCACGGGCCTGCGGGCCTCCCCTGCGTTGCTGTAGGCGGGCACCGGAGCGTCCCCAGGCCTGGGCGCCCTGTGTGGGAGCCACGCGTGGGGACAAGGCCCCGGGCGGTGGCAGCCAGAGCTGCTGCACGCACACAGGACTGAGCTCTGCAGAGGCTGCTGGCACCGGGGGGATGTGGGAGGTGCGGGCTCGGGCCTGCTGGGGCGTCTGTGAGGGGCAAGCAGGGGCTGCCCCACGCCGGGCACAGCCGGGCACAGCCAGTCCCCGCCAGGCTCCACAGCATCGCCAGGGCTTTGTGATGCAGGCGGCGCAGTGTGCCCAGAGGTCATTGTGATGCGGGTCCCCACGGTGACCCCGCGGGTATTTAAGGAGCCAGAGCCCTGGGGTGCCCACTCCCAGGAGAGCCACTCCCTCAGGAGGCAGCATCTCCCCTGGGTGACCATGGCCGGTCGTCGGCAGGCGCCGCCGAAGATGCCCACGCATGAGGAGGCAAACGCCCCCCCCCCAGCCCAACAGCAGGCTGCCGGGCCTGCAGAACCGGCGCCAGGTGAGGGACGGGGCAGGAGGGGAAGGCCGGTGGTGGGACGGGGCCACGCGGAGCTGCCTTAGTGCCAGGGCCGGGCTTGCCGCCACTGTGGGGGCCGCTGTGCCAAGGCAGCCGCCTCCAGTCCTTGACTTCTCCTCCTCCTGCCCGCAGATGGGCCACAGGCGGCCGCTGGCAGCGCCGCAGGACAGCCAGGGACAGGCTTCGTCCCCCCATGGGAACAGGCTGCGACGGCTCCCCTGCCCACAGAGCTCGCAGGCCGCTGGGAGCCGACGCGCACAGGTAGGGAGCCCGAGGGAGCCCGGGACAAACGTCTTCCCGAGTCCAGGCGCTGCCGACAGGCAGGCGGGAGCTGCAGGAGGGGACGGGAGGGCCCGGTCACCTAGCAAGCTGAGCCCCCCAAGCCGTGCCTGCAGGCTGCCCGGGCATGCTGGGGATGCTCCCAGGAGTCACTGTGGGCCATGGCCGGAGCAGTGCGCTCCCCAGCCAGCTCTGGGAGCCGAGCGGCAACTCCCTGTGGGGCCGAGTGCTGCCCTGGGGGCTGGCAGGGGAGCCGGCACAGGGGCTCTTCCAGCTGGGACACGGGGGCACGGGCGAAGGGCCACAGTCACGCAGCCTCTCTCCTCGCCTTCTCTTGCAGACGGACAGCCCGGCGTGCAGGGTGGCAATGCCCTCCATCAGGGTGAGGCGGGAGGAGACAGCCCGTCTGCCAGCAAGGCAGGCAGCAGCACCACAGAAGGTGCACGCAGCTCGGGCACCAGGAGCTGCCAGCACTTGCTGCAAGCTCCTGCCTCTGCCAGCAGCAGCCTCTGCAGCTTCTGCCCAGGGCAGGGGAAAGGCCAGCAGCACTGCAACCAGCAGACACCGACAGCTTGTCCCATCTACTCGGGGCATCCCTGGTGAGCAGGGGAAAGCCACCAGTGCGCAGAGCAGGAGGCATGCCCCACACAGCCCTGCAGCCAATGCCGCAGCTGGGAAGGAGGCAAAGAGGTGCCTTTTGAGGAAGGACCCGGACAAGGTTTGCACTGGGAGCCACCGACCCAGCCAGCAGACAGCGGCACAGTGGCATCGGGAACACAGGCTGGGTGCGGCGAAGATGGCAAGAACAGAGGAGGTCCGGGCGGCCCAGAGTGGCAAGGCCTCTGCAGGTCAGCACGTGCGTGACGCACGTAAAAGCACCGGTGCTGCTGGCAGACTTTCTGTGCCAGTTTCCCTGGGCAGGCGGGATGTGGCTTCAGGGCAGCAGGGACAAGTGGAAGAGCGCCACCCCAAAACACAGCTGTCTCTCATAAAGACCAAGTGCAAAGGCAAGTCGCTGCGGGAGCACCAAGAGGCTCTTAAGGAGCATGTGGCCATGCCGTCAGTGAAGACGGAGGATCAGATGGCCACCATCACCACAGCCAGCAGACACCGACAGCTTGACTCATCTACTCGGGGCATCCCTGGTGAGCAGGGGAAAGCCCCCAGTGGGCAGAGCAGGAGCCATGCCCCACGCAGCCCTGCAGCCAATGCCGCAGCTGTCTCCCAGCCCACCCGCACCCGCTGCCTCCAGAACCAGCTGCAGCAGGAGATGGCACTGTCCACCCAACCCATCCTGCAGCGGTTCAAGCGCGAGCTGCCTGCCTCCCCCTGCACGGCCCAGCCCGAGGGCTCTCCTGGCCACCAGGGCCATCAGGGGACGCAGAGCTCCTGCTCCTCTGGCAGAAACAGGCCCCACACCTTGGCGGCCCTGCAGGAAAGACCAACAGAAAGCCACAGTGCTGGGCCACAAGCCACGTGCCAGGCTGTGAGAGGTGCTCAGCTCCGGGTGATGGAGCGGGAGGACTTGATGCTGCCTGGCAGCGCATACAGCCATCTCCTGGAGCAGAGCAGATGCCTGCAGCGTCTTCTGAAAGACCTGGAGAGGCAACAGAGTGCCCTTGAGATGGAGAGCCGCCTCCTGGGAAAGGACGGTTCTCCAAGAGCGTGCAAGGAGGCAGGGAGACTGCAGCAGAAGAATGCTCAACTAGCTGCCCTCACCTTGCGGCTGGGAGAGCGAGCCAGGCAGCTGCAGGTGACCATCCATCGCCTGGTCAATGCTCGCGGGCCACTGCCCATCCAGCGCTCCGCTGAGCAACTGTGCCCGCCATTGCTTCCTCAGCCCAGGGGTGGAGAAATGGGAGAGCCCAGCAGAGCTCTGCTGGCACGGGACAAGCGGCACGACTTGGCACAGAAGGCAGCTGAGGGGCTGGAGGCCCGAGCAGCCGCAGATGAAGAGGGATCCTCTGATGTGAGCACCCCCGGGCAAGCTTGTGAGGAGTTGCAGGTGCAGCTCGCCAAGGTGGCAAATGAAAACACCCACCTGGCTGAAGAAAACGCTCGCCTGCGTGGGCAGATGGCTTTGACAGAACAGGTTCAGGCTGAAAATGCCAACCTGAAAGGGCAGCTAGCGCGACTGGCAGAGGAGCGAGACTCTGCCATCCAAGCAACCATCTGTCTTTTTACCCAACTGGAAGCGGCCAAGCGCGAGCTGACAGCCATGAGGGACAGGGCAGAAAGGAGTCGACAGCTGGAGAGGGAACATGAGGAGACAAAGCTGGCCCACAGGGAGCACAGAGAACCCCTGCGAGCGTTTCCAGCCCCGCTGAAGGAACTGAGTGATCGGTTTGAGAAGCTAAAGAAATGCTGCCAGCAGCTGTTTCAGGAACTGGAATGGCTGGGAGGAGAAAGATCCAACAGCACCGTTTCCGAGCCGCAGCAGGCTAACCTGGGAGCAGACAAGGAGTCCGTCCTGCTGGAGGCTATGAGAAAACAACCGGCAGAGCTTCGAGCATTCATCGCTCGTTACAGCTATGATCCTTTCGATGGTCCCAACGAGCGGCCTGAGCTGGAGCTTCCGCTAGTTGCTGGACAATACGTTTACATCTTTGGAGACGTGGATGGAGACGGTTGGTACGTGGGAGAGCTGACCGACGGCACAAGGGGATTGATCCCCTCTAATCTCGTTGAGGAAGTTCCAGGTGACGGGCGACCTGATGACACCACAGTCTCCCCAGAGACAAGTGATTGGTGGCAGGGCATAGATGACGTCTGTCCTGTCTTCTCATAGAGCTTCTCATTAAACCTCTTTTAATGACCTCCCTGTGTAATCTCACTCCCTGTCCTGTTTGTCTGTGAGCTGAAGGGACTCTGTGCCTGCTATGGGGGACGTGGCGGGGGTGGACTGAGTGCCAGCTACTGGAGTCAAGGCCAGGCCGTAGGCAGCTCTGGCTTGTGGTGCCAGCTACTGGTGTGCGTCCCAGTGCAGCCAGTGGAGTGAGGGGGGGTCCGAGTGCAGCTACCGGAGCCAGTGGGGATCTCAGCCATCAGGCACTAGGGGTGCGTCCTGAGAAACCACAGGGTATTTGCATTACAGTAGCACGTGCAGTAAAGAAAACTGGTCTTGCAGTTTGATCCAACGCTGCATCTGCAAACAAAACGAGGCGGAGGCATGAGGAACATGGATGGAAACCTCACCTGCCACACCAAAGTTACGCCACGGAAACTCTTCCCTTTTTGTCACCTTCCTCGGGTTTGGTAAATCTTTTGCCGAGTCTGAAGCAAAGGCCCATTGCCTCTTCTTCCTGTTTCTAACGGCTAACGTCTGGGTTTCACAGGCTGCTTTGTTGTGCGGCACCGCTTACACCCCAGAGTTGCCTTCATAAATGCATCCTTGTACTAGGAAAGGAAAATCGCCTGTCATGCCAGTCATACCACTGTACTACCCTACCCGCAGGGCAACAGACCGCCCTGCTTGTAAGAGGATTTAATACAGGAAATAATCCTCAAGTATCTGGGTGTTTTAACAGTTTAATCACGTGCTTGCAGTCTGACTGCTGACACAATCTAACAAGAAAAAATATTAAGGGGGCTAAATCTGTGTTTCAAAAAAGGTGGGGTTTCTCTTTCCCTTCCTGAGAAAACTTGCTCCCTCTGCGTTTCTGCCCTGTCATTTCATCTAGCAGCTTCGAAGAAGGGTTTCCCGGCCAGCTATTTTGATGTCATGGCGAGCTCTGAGATGTTTGAGTTTGTTCCTTTCACGCCCCCAGAACTTGGAGTCCTGTGGCTACAACAGCATCTCTGCTGCTGTACAAAAGCAGGGCCCTTGCCAGGTCCTCACGATAACGCACTTGATGGGCAAGGTGAACACGTTATTTTACACAGCTTCAGAAATCTCACTGCATTGTTGCCTGCGAAAAGCCACTTTCCTTTTGGCATTTGAGACACCTTTGAACACTGACCATAGAGCCCTGTGGCAACCTCTAGGCCTGGGGGAAACCTGCATTAGGGAGGAAATGCCTTAAGAGGAAACTCCCCTTAAGCTTTGAGTGTTGTTCTGTAGAAGGAAGAGAGTTGCCTTATTGCCCCAGGATGGGGTAGGGGAGCCCGGAGGCAGCGGTGCCTGAGCCTGGGACGGGGTTCTCCAGCCTGGAGGCCAAAGCTGTTGGTGGGACTCTTCCCTCCAGCCTCCTGCCTGGTCCCTGCAGGGGGCAGGGGACCCGTGCTGGGGCAGCAAACACTGCTGTAAAGCCTAAAGGTGTCCCCAGGGGCTGCCCCCAGCTCTGCCTGGGAGCTGCTGCCGTCAGATTCACCCACTAGCAAGCAGTTCCTGGTGCAGGAGTGACAACTGCGTGGAGGAGAACAGGTCTGGGTGTCTAATACCAAGGTCTCCAACACCAGCTGAGCAGCGTTTGTTTTAATGGTTTGGGTTTTTTTTTCTCCCCAGGAGTTTCCATAGTACCCCAAAGCCATTTTCTGTCAGAAAAGGTGCAGGCACGTGCACGAGACACGGGTGTTTCTCTGTGTTGTAACTGGGAGCAAAGGCGGCTTTTCTTTTTGTTCCAGCTGGAAGGGGAGCACAGAGCGTCAGCCCCAGGGAGGCAGCCCTGCTCCCTCGTCCTGGCTGTGGGTGTGAGCCCGTGCACGCTCCACCTCTGGAGGAAAGGCACTGAAGAAGAGCAGCCTGGGAGGGACCTCCCAGAGCCGGCTGGGGAGAGGGCTGGTCACCCCGCGGCCCATGGCGACTGCCGGGAGCAGCTCGGCGTGGCCAGTGGCCTCTGGGCACGGGCCTGCGGGCCTCCCCTGCGTTGCTGTAGGCGGGCACCGGAGCGTCCCCAGGCCTGGGCGCCCTGTGTGGGAGCCACGCGTGGGGACAAGGCCCCGGGCGGTGGCAGCCAGAGCTGCTGCACGCACACAGGACTGAGCTCTGCAGAGGCTGCTGGCACCGGGGGGATGTGGGAGGTGCGGGCTCGGGCCTGCTGGGGCCTCTGTGAGGGGCAAGCAGGGGCTGCCCCACGCCGGGCACAGCCGGGCACAGCCAGTCCCCGCCAGGCTCCACAGCATCGCCAGGGCTTTGTGATGCAGGCGGCGCAGCGTGCCCAGAGGTCATTGTGATGCGGGTCCCCACGGTGACCCCGCGGGTATTTAAGGAGCCAGAGCCCTGGGGTGCCCACTCCCAGGAGAGCCACTCCCTCAGGAGGCAGCATCTCCCCTGGGTGACCATGGCCGGTCGTCGGCAGGCGCCGCCGAAGATGCCCACGCATGAGGAGGCAAACGCCCCCCCCCAGCCCAACAGCAGGCTGCCGGGCCTGCAGAACCGGCGCCAGGTGAGGGACGGGGCAGGAGGGGGAGGCCGGTGGTGGGACGGGGCCACGCGGAGCTGCCTTAGTGCCAGGGCCGGGCTTGCCGCCACTGTGGGGGCCGCTGTGCCAAGGCAGCCGCCTCCAGTCCTTGACTTCTCCTCCTCCTGCCCGCAGATGGGCCACAGGCAGCCGCTGGCAGCGCCGCAGGACAGCCAGGGACAGGCTTCGTCCCCCCATGGGAACAGGCTGCGACGGCTCCCCTGCCCACAGAGCTCGCAGGCCGCTGGGAGCCGACGCGCACAGGTAGGGAGCCCGAGGGAGCCCGGGACAAACGTCTTCCCGAGTCCAGGCGCTGCCGACAGGCAGGCGGGAGCTGCAGGAGGGGACGGGAGGGCCCGGTCACCTAGCAAGCTGAGCCCCCCAAGCCGTGCCTGCAGGCTGCCCGGGCATGCTGGGGATGCTCCCAGGAGTCACTGTGGGCCATGGCCGGAGCAGTGCGCTCCCCAGCCAGCTCTGGGAGCCGAGCGGCAACTCCCTGTGGGGCCGAGTGCTGCCCTGGGGGCTGGCAGGGGAGCCGGCACAGGGGCTCTTCCAGCTGGGACACGGGGGCACGGGCGAAGGGCCACAGTCACGCAGCCTCTCTCCTCGCCTTCTCTTGCAGACGGACAGCCCGGCGTGCAGGGTGGCAATGCCCTCCATCAGGGTGAGGCGGGAGGAGACAGCCCGTCTGCCAGCAAGGCAGGCAGCAGCACCACAGAAGGTGCACGCAGCTCGGGCACCAGGAGCTGCCAGCACTTGCTGCAAGCTCCTGCCTCTGCCAGCAGCAGCCTCTGCAGCTTCTGCCCAGGGCAGGGGAAAGGCCAGCAGCACTGCAACCAGCAGACACCGACAGCTTGTCCCATCTACTCGGGGCATCCCTGGTGAGCAGGGGAAAGCCACCAGTGCGCAGAGCAGGAGGCATGCCCCACACAGCCCTGCAGCCAATGCCGCAGCTGGGAAGGAGGCAAAGAGGTGCCTTTTGAGGAAGGACCCGGACAAGGTTTGCACTGGGAGCCACCGACCCAGCCAGCAGACAGCGGCACAGTGGCATCGGGAACACAGGCTGGGTGCGGCGAAGATGGCAAGAACAGAGGAGGTCCGGGCGGCCCAGAGTGGCAAGGCCTCTGCAGGTCAGCACGTGCGTGACGCACGTAAAAGCACCGGTGCTGCTGGCAGACTTTCTGTGCCAGTTTCCCTGGGCAGGCGGGATGTGGCTTCAGGGCAGCAGGGACAAGTGGAAGAGCGCCACCCCAAAACACAGCTGTCTCTCATAAAGACCAAGTGCAAAGGCAAGTCGCTGCGGGAGCACCAAGAGGCTCTTAAGGAGCATGTGGCCATGCCGTCAGTGAAGACGGAGGATCAGATGGCCACCATCACCACAGCCAGCAGACACCAACAGCTTGACTCATCTACTCGGGGCATCCCTGGTGAGCAGGGGAAAGCCCCCAGTGGGCAGAGCAGGAGCCATGCCCCACGCAGCCCTGCAGCCAATGCCGCAGCTGTCTCCCAGCCCACCCGCACCCGCTGCCTCCAGAACCAGCTGCAGCAGGAGATGGCACTGTCCACCCAACCCATCCTGCAGCGGTTCAAGCGCGAGCTGCCTGCCTCCCCCTGCACGGCCCAGCCCGAGGGCTCTCCTGGCCACCAGGGCCATCAGGGGACGCAGAGCTCCTGCTCCTCTGGCAGAAACAGGCCCCACACCTTGGCGGCCCTGCAGGAAAGACCAACAGAAAGCCACAGTGCTGGGCCACAAGCCACGTGCCAGGCTGTGAGAGGTGCTCAGCTCCGGGTGATGGAGCGGGAGGACTTGATGCTGCCTGGCAGCGCATACAGCCATCTCCTGGAGCAGAGCAGATGCCTGCAGCGTCTTCTGAAAGACCTGGAGAGGCAACAGAGTGCCCTTGAGATGGAGAGCCGCCTCCTGGGAAAGGACGGTTCTCCAAGAGCGTGCAAGGAGGCAGGGAGACTGCAGCAGAAGAATGCTCAACTAGCTGCCCTCACCTTGCGGCTGGGAGAGCGAGCCAGGCAGCTGCAGGTGACCATCCATCGCCTGGTCAATGCTCGCGGGCCACTGCCCATCCAGCGCTCCGCTGAGCAACTGTGCCCGCCATTGCTTCCTCAGCCCAGGGGTGGAGAAATGGGAGAGCCCAGCAGAGCTCTGCTGGCACGGGACAAGCGGCACGACTTGGCACAGAAGGCAGCTGAGGGGCTGGAGGCCCGAGCAGCCGCAGATGAAGAGGGATCCTCTGATGTGAGCACCCCCGGGCAAGCTTGTGAGGAGTTGCAGGTGCAGCTCGCCAAGGTGACAAATGAAAACACCCACCTGGCTGAAGAAAACGCTCGCCTGCGTGGGCAGATGGCTTTGACAGAACAGGTTCAGGCTGAAAATGCCAACCTGAAAGGGCAGCTAGCGCGACTGGCAGAGGAGCGAGACTCTGCCATCCAAGCAACCATCTGTCTTTTTACCCAACTGGAAGCGGCCAAGCGCGAGCTGACAGCCATGAGGGACAGGGCAGAAAGGAGTCGACAGCTGGAGAGGGAACATGAGGAGACAAAGCTGGCCCACAGGGAGCACAGAGAACCCCTGCGAGCGTTCCCAGCCCCGCTGAAGGAACTGAGTGATCGGTTTGAGAAGCTAAAGAAATGCTGCCAGCAGCTGTTTCAGGAACTGGAATGGCTGGGAGGAGAAAGATCCAACAGCACCGTTTCCGAGCCGCAGCAGGCTAACCTGGGAGCAGACAAGGAGTCCGTCCTGCTGGAGGCTATGAGAAAACAACCGGCAGAGCTTCGAGCATTCATCGCTCGTTACAGCTATGATCCTTTCGATGGTCCCAACGAGCGGCCTGAGCTGGAGCTTCCGCTAGTTGCTGGACAATACGTTTACATCTTTGGAGACGCGGATGGAGACGGTTGGTACGTGGGAGAGCTGACCGACGGCACAAGGGGATTGATCCCCTCTAATCTCGTTGAGGAAGTTCCAGGTGACGGGCGACCTGATGACACCACAGTCTCCCCAGAGACAAGTGATTGGTGGCAGGGCATAGATGATGTCTGTCCTGTCTTCTCATAGAGCTTCTCATTAAACCTCTTTTAATGACCTCTCTGTGTAATCTCACTCCCTGTCCTGTTTGTCTGTGAGCTGAAGGGACTCTGTGCCTGCTATGGGGGACGTGGCAGGGGTGGACTGAGTGCCAGCTACTGGAGTCAAGGCCAGGCCGTAGGCAGCTCTGGCTTGTGGTGCCAGCTACTGGTGTGCGTCCCAGTGCAGCCAGTGGAGTGAGGGGGGGTCCGAGTGCAGCTACTGGAGCCAGTGGGGATCTCAGCCATCAGGCACTAGGGGTGCGTCCTGAGAAACCACAGGGTATTTGCACTACAGTAGCATGTGCAGTAAAGAAAACTGGTCTTGCAGTTTGATCCAACGCTGCATCTGCAAACAAAACGAGGCGGAGGCATGAGGAACATGGATGGAAACCTCACCTGCCACACCAAAGTTACGCCACGGAAACTCTTCCCTTTTTGTCACCTTCCTCGGGTTTGGTAAATCTTTTGCCGAGTCTGAAGCAAAGGCCCATTGCCTCTTCTTCCTGTTTCTAACGGCTAACGTCTGGGTTTCACAGGCTGCTTTGTTGTGCGGCACCGCTTACACCCCAGAGTTGCCTTCATAAATGCATCCTTGTACTAGGAAAGGAAAATCGCCTGTCATGCCAGTCATACCACTGTACTACCCTACCCGCAGGGCAACAGACCGCCCTGCTTGTAGGAGGATTTAATACAGGAAATAATCCTCAAGTATCTGGGTGTTTTAACAGTTTAATCACGTGCTTGCAGTCTGACTGCTGACACAATCTAACAAGAAAAAATATTAAGGGGGCTAAATCTGTGTTTCAAAAAAGGTGGGGTTTCTCTTTCCCTTCCTGAGAAAACTTGCTCCCTCTGCGTTTCTGCCCTGTCATTTCATCTAGCAGCTTCGAAGAAGGGTTTCCCGGCCAGCTATTTTGATGTCATGGCGAGCTCTGAGATGTTTGAGTTTGTTCCTTTCACGCCCCCAGAACTTGGAGTCCTGTGGCTACAACAGCATCTCTGCTGCTGTACAAAAGCAGGGCCCTTGCCAGGTCCTCACGATAACGCACTTGATGGGCAAGGTGAACACGTTATTTTACACAGCTTCAGAAATCTCACTGCATTGTTGCCTGCGAAAAGCCACTTTCCTTTTGGCATTTGAGACACCTTTGAACACTGACCATAGAGCCCTGTGGCAACCTCTAGGCCTGGGGGAAACCTGCATTAGGGAGGAAATGCCTTAAGAGGAAACTCCCCTTAAGCTTTGAGTGTTGTTCTGTAGAAGGAAGAGAGTTGCCTTATTGCCCCAGGATGGGGTAGGGGAGCCCGGAGGCAGCGGTGCCTGAGCCTGGGACGGGGTTCTCCAGCCTGGAGGCCAAAGCTGTTGGTGGGACTCTTCCCTCCAGCCTCCTGCCTGGTCCCTGCAGGGGGCAGGGGACCCGTGCTGGGGCAGCAAACACTGCTGTAAAGCCTAAAGGTGTCCCCAGGGGCTGCCCCCAGCTCTGCCTGGGAGCTGCTGCCGTCAGATTCACCCACTAGCAAGCAGTTCCTGGTGCAGGAGTGACAACTGCGTGGAGGAGAACAGGTCTGGGTGTCTAATACCAAGGTCTCCAACACCAGCTGAGCAGCGTTTATTTTAATGGTTTGGGTTTTTTTTTTCTCCCCAGGAGTTTCCATAGTACCCCAAAGCCATTTTCTGTCAGAAAAGGTGCAGGCACGTGCACGAGACACGGGTGTTTCTCCGTGTTGTAACTGGGAACAAAGGCGGCTTTTCTTTTCGTTCCACTTGACGCTGGGTAAGACAAACCTTTGATCTGACCCAGCAGAGCTGTTTTGATGCTCTTGTACGAACACTGTAGGAATTTGCTCCCCCTCTGCTCCTATAGAGAGGAACAGAGCGGTCTCTGCGCACGCCCACTATTCTGTCACAAGCTTGCTCTAAAACACATGGTACCAACAGCCACTGAAAGCCTGAGTGCTTCCAGATTCAGGGATGAGGAAGAAAACTGTGCTGGAGCCTGATGTGAGGAGTACAGGCACAGAAGCCTCCTCTGGAGAGTTCTGCACCATAGCATGACCCCAGGTTCTGGACAAGCAAGGGGTTAAGTTAACCTTCCCTCTCCCGAGTTTGGGAGGAGGAGACTAGTTAAAGAGTAGTTCTAACAGAAAGAGGGAATCTGTCAAACAAAACGCTCAACAGTCCCTGCATTGCTCTTCAATTGCTCAAAAAATGAGGCCAGTTATTTAACCAGTTACAGTCCAGGACCAACATCAGGATTCTCACAAATATACAAAACCTCCCTCCCAAACAACTACGTGGTTCATGCGCTTAATTCCCCCAGTTCTTGACAAGGAGGTTCGGGTCACGGACTCCAAAGGCCTTCAACAAGGGACAACCTATCATTCTAAAAATGCAATTCAAAAATTCTCGAAACTGACAACATTTAAAGTGCGGTCAACACTTAATATGAGTGGGCACCAATTAAGGAGTGCTGCCAACTCTATGCACTAGCACAGGGATGTGCTCTTCCCTACACAGTACGGAGCAGAACAGTCTAGTCTAGGCTTGAGCTATGCAGAGGCTTGATCAGAATACACGGCCCTTTCTAGAAAGATACCCAAGAGGAAGATGACTAATCTTTATAACGCTGGCTGAAAGCAACAATGGGAGGTTTGCACCAGCTGATGATTTCCGATCTAGAAACTTCAGTGAAGGCGTCAAGCTACCGATAGAGCAATAAAACAGTAGCCTCAATGCATACACAAAAATGAGATTTTGAGTGCCTACATGCAAGGTAGGTCTCATGCAGCAGAAACAGATGCAGTCAATCTCCTGAGCTTACTTTGTTTTCAAAATAAGACCAAAAAAAAGCAGAGCATGCATTTGCTGCCTTAACAGAGTAACATCTAGAATGCCCCTCACTCCTCATGAGACTTACAATTTTACATACCGGGAAGACCAGCTACAGGTAGACTGAAGTACAATTACAACTTGTTGTACACCACAAGGTATAAGCCAATGAAGATGCTTTATACCAGTCAAATGTCAATAAACTATACTTTCCACAGAAAACAGAGCTTAACAACTATTTACCAGAAACAATCTAAGCGTTTATCTAAATTTAAGCAAAAATCTGCCTCCAGTGGCAATTCTCAAAATACTCTTCTTTGTTGGAGATTAAAGATGGTATGTTACAACCTAAAAAAGCATCCACTTCATCACCACGAATACACCTGCACTACGCATGTTTCCCATGCAAATGAACACCCTAACTTGGCCAACAGGCTGACACATGTCATGCTCATTAACATGGGATACTTTTTCATTCCGTCTTCTTTTTTATATCTTGCTTTACCAAGCAAACCCTTCACTGTCCATTAAAAGCTTAATTAAAGAAGCCTTCGGTTCTTAAGCAGGCAACAATATTGAAAAGCTATCGGTCCAGACCCTAGCATTACTATCAAATATAGTTAGCTCAAGAAAGATGTTGGTTTACCTCCCTTTACCCCTTACCTGCTCTGGACGGAACAATTCTTCCTGAAAAATCATGAGGGAGAACTCAGCTGCGCGGTGATGTGGTTCTTTGCTCCGTTCTTCATCTGCTTCCTGTGTGGTCAGAAGTTCTTGTAGTATTTTAGCAGCAGCAGCAGTTTCTATAGACAGAGTGGTATCGGCAGCACAAAGAATGTCAGAAGGCTGTAACGGAGACAAATCCAGTGCTCCATCTGCTGCCACCAGAAATGACGTGTCTGAAGTTACAGGAGCGAGACATTCCAGCTGGCTTTCCTCAGTTGAAGAAGGTGCGTAACTATTAACAGGCAGTGCCTGATTTCCATTAAGCTCCAGGATTGAATTCTGGCTCTCTGCAGGTGCCACTCCCACCTTTTCAGCTTTGCATGATGAATGCACCTCAGCGGCAACCTGAAACATGGCTTCAAGACTGCCTTCTGCCTTCTTGTTTTCTTCAGATGTATTACATAGCCAGTCAGACGGCATCAGTTCAGCTTCATAAGATGACTGCATTGGAGGATTCTGGAAAAAACAAAATACAGTGAACTTTTGTATAAAAAATTACCATGACAGGATGTGTATTGATTCTGTTTATCCATTTATCCAAAAGCTTGAAAGATTGTCTGTTATTCTCAGTTAAAATAGCAAGTTTAACCAGAAGAAAAAAAACAACTGCTACTTTGTCTTGGTTTTCATTAACCACCTTACTCTTGGCACGCTTCCTTTCTTCTATTCATGGTCTATCCTGGAGAGAAGGTTACTTACCAGGAGCTGGTGTATGCCTGCAGATGCATTGTCTGCACACCCTTTGCACCGCAGGTGTTAAATATACCCAAGCATTCAAATCAGAGACTTCTGGTCTTAGTAGGACCTGTGGGGGTACATTAGAACCACCCTCTTCACGTGCCACATACGTAACAGAAAATGAGAGAGAAAATCCACCTGCCTTCAGTTCCTTCTGAAACTCAAGCATTCCTGTTGTTGTAGTATAAATAAATCAGTATAAACCACAACATTTTTAAGCAAAAGAAAAAGGTCCACGTGCTGTAAATGTGCATATGGACAACACAACTTGAGGAACTCACCGCTTCTTAACCAGTAATACCATTTTCCTCCTCAAGTGATTGTCCCTATATAGGCACATCTACACAAGGGGTGCCCCCCAGGGATGCCCCAGTCCCAGGAGGAGTGGGAGTTCAAATACCGATGACAGCAAATACTGTAAAACTGCCCTGCCTGTCACAGCCTCACATCTGGACTCTCCTGTCATGACAGTGTCCCACAGAGGCACAACTCAAAGTCTGCATCAATCTGCATAAAAACCCGACAGAATTTCAGGTCAGAAACCCTTCTTGTAGAACCTACAGAGACTGCCTTTGCCATCACAGATCAGGTCTGAAGACTACTACAATTTTTCACTGTAATGACATCACAGGACGACAGGACACAATCAGCAATCCAGTGATGATTTTTTTAGTAGCATTCATATATATCAAATAACCTTTAAAACAGAACAAAGACAATGAAAGAGTTTTTCAAAAGCAGCAAGTCCCACCCAAGTGAAATGATAGATGACATTTTAACAGCCAGTGTCTGTACTGCTACTTCTTCCGGAGGTGACTCTGTCAAAGGACACTAGAAGGGTCATTTCTTCTGACAAATACAAGTCATACAATGATGTTGAACAGAAACTCAGGTCTATTTAAAATACAGCCTTCTTTTGGAAGAGATCCAGTATGAAGGAGCAGTCCTTAGTGCCTGACTATCCTTAGACCTTCTAGCTGAGGTCATGGTTAATGAAAAGCTACTTCCAGAGACAAGTAAATTAGAGAACAGGAAGCTACAGGATCACCTACTAGGAAAGCCGTATCAGATCAAATGCCAGTGAAGGACTTGGCCTCTCCCTGATGGAGATACCACAAAGAGATGAGATCCCGTCTTCTGGGTGTGTGAAGTCAAGTCCTAGTGTGGATTCGTGTAGATGTGCCAGTTTGTAGATAGCCACAAACTGTGGAGGGTGGGGGGAAACGGAGGGGGAAATAAAACCTGGAATTTGAGAAATTTTGGTTAAGCTAAATCTTTTCATTAAAGGCTAAGCCACCTTTATGTTTTTATGAGATAGGTTCAAACACTATTCCTCTCATTTGATTTTTTTTTCAGTTCTATTTTTTTAAAATGTTAACAAGGTGTTTCATTTCTGTTGCACTGCTTGTTTACTGTCGTAAGTAGTCAGGATTTTAAGATCTGGGTTACCAAACCGTCCAGGAATAAGATCATCCCTGCCAAAAACCAACCAACCAACCCACCCACCCACCCATACTGAATCTGGTAAACCAGTGAGACTGGTTTATTTTGTAATCAAGTGATTAAGTGAGACTGACAATTGTGGCAGAAATAATTTAGAAAAAAGAAAGGAGCCAAGACTTTTGTACTTTCTAGTTTTCAGTGCATAAAAAAATACAACATAAAGAAGCTAGGCAAGAAAAAAAATTTAGATACAAAAATAGTATGAGCAGAATGAAATATTCTACACCAGGAGTCCTCAAACTATGGCCCGTGGACTGGATATGGCCCCCCGGGGTCCTCAATCCGCCCCCCCTGTATTTACAGAAGCCCCACACCACCACCACCCCCCCGCTGGGGGTTGGGGGGGGAAACCAAGCAGCCGCAGATGACTGCCGGCCACCTAATCCGCGCACCGGCCCCCTGTTTAGAAAGTTTGAGGACCCCTGTTCTGCGCAATACGTTTGACTGATCTTTAAGGTTTAAAACCTTAACCTGGAAAAACATGAGACCAAGGCCTAGGATACTACTTCTTAACAAGGTCTCAGCGCTTTAATATCATTGTCCAAGTTTTGCTTAATTGAAAAAACAAAAATGAAAGTTAGCCTCACACCGACTAGTTTTGGACAAATGTTTTTCTCCTCGCCCTTTCACCTCAACAGAAAGGCTATCCAGAAAATCACCAGGGGACACGCAAAATCTGGAGGAAGGACACAAATAGCAAACAGAAACTCCTTTTGCTTTAAAGGTCCATCTTCCTTTTAGACTGGACACTTTCTAATTCTCACTTGAGATATGCACATGGCAGAGTATTGTAGAAAAATATTTGAAAGTCTCACTTTAAAATCTATTTTTGAAAAGCAAATGTAGAACTTTTTTTCCATACCTGTTGGACAGCAGGCTTGTGAGTACGGCACTGAAGATGCAGAGCTGCTACAATTTGCAATGGATGCAGCAACGCTTTGAGTCCCTTGCTGAAGTGGCGGAAGAGAAGCCACAGGCTGGAGCGTGTACGTGGCTCCCGTTGGAAGCGTCTGGAGTACCGGAAAGGCAGCCCCTTTATCTGGAAAAGCTGGGGAAGCCCCTTGCCCTGGCAGCAACCCAAGTGGCCCCTGCTGGATCCAAGTGGAAGGGACTGGAGTCGGATCTAATCTTTGTGCCGGTGAAGTGCTGGGGGCTCGGCACGAGGTTGCCGTGTAGGAGTAAGGAGGGAAAACACCTTGACCGTAAAGTTGATGAAACTGTCCTCCAGTCAGCAGTCCTGCAGTGGGTACAAAATAAAGTGAAACAAGTGTTAAGGAAAGGAGTTTTCACAGGCAAAGAAAGGCAATACGAGGAGCCAAGGCTCTACAACATGATTTGGGAAGACTGCCTTTGCTCCAGCATACTTAACCCAGAAAGGAGACTGTACTCTTAGACCCGAGCATGCAGTAACTGCTGTGCGGCACACGAGTGAAGCGCCAACACAGAGGTGTCTGCGTAGCATTCAATCTCCTTCAACTGGCAGTAACGAGTTACCCATATTTAGAAATGTGCCATACATCGGAAAGTGTAGTAACTTACTAAACCAAACAAAAGCAATTTTGAAAGTACTGTGTGTTAAATCAGACAATACATTTTAAAAAAGGGACATCATAAAGCAAGATTTTACCAAACTCCACTACTGACAGCTCACAAACAGCTAAGGGAAGGGCAATGTCAAAATCCTCCAAAGGACTTTGCAAGTACTTTATGACAAGTCATTTATTTGGTCAAGAAAAAAAATTCAAAGCCAGTTTTTCCTCAGTCAGCTCAACTAGTTCAGTGCAGACTAAAATATCCCAGACTTTGCCACTTTGTTATTTCCTAGATAGTCCTTTCATTCTTCTCTATTATTTTACAGTTTCCTCTCTCAGACAGTTACTGTTTCATGAAATGGTATTTGCTTTTATACCATGACCAGCCCAATTTCTGTTTTGGTGGCTTTCTTGAAACACTGACAGTAACACCCCGAACGCCTGTGCTCATTGATTTCTCTAAGAACTACTGCATTTGTGACTCCCCTGCAGGATTGCATTTAGCCATGAGAATTACAAGTTTCAGGATGGTTCACGTCAATAGGGTTGATCTAGAAGCCAGGCTTTCTCAGACCTGTAGTTTCCAATTCTCGCTCAAAAGGATTTTTTTTTAAAAATAGCCTCACATTTACCTCTGGCACTCCTCTGATGAAAGCTAATTCAAGAAATCAGTAACATACAGTCATTATTCTGCAAGTTCACATTTAACCGTTAAGAATCACTAAATAAATACCAGCTGACCCTGAAGATTTGCTAAGACTTAACGTATAGGACCGTTTATTCCCTGTTCAGTACTTTCACCATTTATAAACAGAGAAGGAACAGGGGTATGAAAATCCTTTTGTTTATATTTTACCTTTGGATAGGGACATGAAGACTATCTAGTTCTAACACGTAAACAAGACACCACAGGATGCCAAGTTACCCACATCCCGTTGCCGTACAGGAATTGCTCCTGAATGTTTAACACAGCGTTACATGCTGCAAGACACTGGGAACAGACTGACGCTTTGCAAACACAAGTATCTCTTATCTATCAAATCACCTCACATTTACAGCAAAGACGTGTCCCTAAATAGTCAGTACAGAGCGCAACAGTGCATCGTCAGCCTGTCAGAACTTGACCGCATAGAAACCCCAATGTTTTCCTTGTTCTGTCTTTCTAGAAAATGAGACTCCTAGAGCAAAAACTCTGAAACTGCAGCCATCAAAACAGAGGACAAAAAATGAACAGGTCATCTCTTTCTAATAATTTCCTTTACCAGTGGTCTGCATTACATCAGACAAACCACATGTCATTGAAGTCTGCAATGACTCATCTTAGCGTTAACAACGTTCACATCAAATCATTAATTTAAATGCTTCCTAGCCTCCCTACCGAAATAAGTTCCATCCCTTCTCCGATGCTTCATTTTGTTGTCTTGGTATTGCAGTGCAGTTCCACACACATCACGGAAAACACCACTTGAATTAGATGACAGTTCCTACCCTGACACAGTAACCAAGAGCATGGTGATACCCTACTCTGCTCTAAATGCCAGCCGGTGCTGCAGAGAGCAGTACTGTCAGCTGCTTCTCCCCTTCTCCTGGTCGCACAGTCCTGCCGCTCCTCCTACACCGCGCCTTACAGCTCTGCACCCATGGGGTGCATCACCCGGGTCCAAGAGCCAGCCACAAAAAGGCTGTTAAAGTCTTCTCCGATCGTTGCGCTGAACCAACACGTTGCTGTATCAGCTGCAAGGAAGATGACAGTTAACACGCCACCAAGGGAATGGGAAGCCGGAGTGCTCTTCTGGCAGCAGCCCACAGTTAGAGCAGCCCAAGAGCACTGCAAAGCGAGATATTCACATCTGCCTTACACAGCGCCAGCTACAAAGCTTTCGGGCCGATACAAAATCTGTGGAATAATCCTGAGGGCTCAGACTTGTCTTGGGAAAACTCAGATCCTCTCAAAGAGCGTTAGAAAGAAAGAAAACACGTTGTAGGGCTTTTCAGCAGTATTATTTTCTAATTAGCTCTCACCTACTCATGCAATCCGTTTTAAAAACTGCATAGCTTGTGAATTCTTTTTCAGGAGACAACCGACAAAAATCTTACTACCAGGCCTTGCCTCCTTTGCACAAAACTAACAGGATGCTCTAGTTATCACTTCACATGACTCACTGTCTCGCACACATTTAATGACAGCTTATTAAGCACCCCTACTGATGGGCATCCTTACCGACGGGCAAGAAGCAGTATCGTTCACCTGGTAGAGCTGTGCCAGCTCCACAGAGATCGGGCAAGGGTGTTCTTAGTGTAGTACGCAATGGAGACTGTACTATAGTCTACAGGCAGCCTGAAATACATGTGAACCATGCTACTCATGCTTACTGGCAGCAGATCTACCTGCATAAACGACAACAGCTTCCCTACACCAGGTGAACTGAGATGCCACCGGCAAGGACAGGTAACCCTTCTCCCTCAGGGGAGTGTTGATTTTCAAATCCCATGCCGGCGCCCAGCAGCTCGCACTCACAGCGCGGCTGGTTGATGACCAGCCCCCGGCCGGAGGCGCCCCAGCGAACGGAGCGGCAGCGCGGGCTGTTGACCAGCCGCCGCAGCCTGGCGGGGAAGGTGTCGGCACTGACGGGGCCGGGCTGCTGCGACGCGTCCGTGTCGGTAGGTGGCACCAACGCCGCGCTCAACCGCCGCCCGCGCGGCCTCCGCTTCCCCCGCGGCCCCCGGCCCTCAGCCCCGCCGCGGCGCTGGTCCGCGCAGCCCCGCCGTCCCCCTCGGCTCCCCGGTGTCCTCAGCCCCCCCTCAGCCCCGCCGTCCCCCTCGGCTCCCCGGTGCCCTCAGCCCCCCCTCAGCCCCGCCGTCCCCCTCGGCTCCCCGGTGCCCTCAGCCCCCCTTCAGCCCCGCCGTCCCCCTCGGCTCCCCCCGTCCATTCAGCTCCCCAAGTCCCCTCAGCCGGGCCATGTCTCCCCGCCGGTCCCCTCGGCCACCCCCTCCGCCCCGCCGGTCCCCTCGGCCACCCCCTCCGCCCCGCCGGTCCTCTCCGCCACCCCCCTCCGCCCCGCCGGTCCCCTCGGCCACCCCCTCCGCCCCGCCGGTCCCCTCACCCCGCCGGCCCTTCAGCTCCGCTGCCACCAGCATCCCCCGTAGTTTCCGTGAGCGACCGGGCGGCTGAAGCTCGGGGCGGCCCCGCCGCCAGCCCGGAGCCGTCCCGGCGGCAGCCTGGAGGTCCTTGAACCACGGCGCGGGCGGGCGCCGGGCCGTGGAAAGCGGCTGCAGGCGGGGCAGAGCGGGGAGCACGCGTTCCGCAGCCCCGCGCCCCGCCATGGCTGCCCGCCGCACCGGGACCGCGCGCGGGAAAGGGGGCGGGGCCGCAGGGCCACGTGACACCTCGCATCCCAGGGAGGGGCGGGGCGGGGGCGGGTTCTGCTGAGCAGCCGGGCCTGCCCGGGCCGCTGCGCTGTCGCGGGGTGCGGGCGGCGGGGACGGAGGGGACGGACGGGGGCGCGGGTGGCGGGGACGGAGGGGACGGGGGGACAGAGGGGGACGCGGGCAGCGGGGGGCTGGGGAGCTGCTCCATGTGCCGGGGGTGCACCGGGCTGGTGCTTACCCCGCCGGGAGGAATGCTGCCGGCAGAGCAGGTGTTGCAAAGTGTCGGCTTAAAAACCACTGGCAGTTCACAAAAGGAAAAGCAAATTTATAAGGAGCGCAGAGGAACGCGGAACAAATCGGGAATTGTGTCACATTTGCCCTAAAACCCCCCAGACCTGTGCAGCTCTGATCCCCACGCCAGAACAGATCAGGTAGAGTTAAAATGGGGCAGAGAAAATCAGCAGCGAGGGTAAGAACTAGCTTCAGCGGAAGGAAATACTGAAGAAGGAATCTTCAGAGGGGCGGTTATTGTATAAAAACATAGGTAGTAAAGTTGTAGTTAGTGTAAAGGAGGCAAGCACGACTAATGGAGCGTTTCAAATAGGAGAAATCAAATCAGGTACTTAATCACAGGGAAACTGGGGAACTAATTGCCACAGGATGTTTTGGGTACCACAATGTTACTTGGCTAAGGGAAGGTGTTGGGGGGGGTGCGTGTGTGTGAAGAAAAGAGAGAGGAAAAAAGAAAAAGAACAAGATTAGCTATATTCACAAAGACCAGAACTCTTAAGCGGCACCTTTGTCACTGCGAGTGCTTGCACTGTGCGCTGGCACAGCTCTGAGGCGGTGCCTGAGCTGCACTGGTGCAGATCTGCCCTCTCCTCTGCCTTGTGCTGTCAGCTGTGACTGCAGGCAGACTGCAGGAACCAGCAGAACCATCCTTACCGCTGCAGAACAGGAATCTGCTATGAACCGAAAGGCAAAGAAGAGCAGGGAGCCGGGGAAGGAAGAGTGCGGTGATCTCTCTCTCTGCTTGCATCTTGCCCACAGCTCACCAGCAGTGGCAGAAGAAAATGACATTCCTCTGTCTTGGCTGCCCTCAAAGCAAGACAGTGAGAAGACTGAGCACCTGTGTGTTTCGTGACCTCAAATACATTATCTTGGAGTTGTCGTAAGATTTCTTAGCAAGAAGGTACAAACCCAAACCTCTTCTTTAACTAAAGTCGTCCTTATTGCTTTGGTTTACAGCACAGCCCCTAACCACCAAGGCAAGTAAAAGCGCAGTAAGTTCCAGAAAGGGGGCAAAATTGAATAAACTGATGGGAAACTGTTCCTATTTTTAAACTGAAAGTAATATCCCTCTGCTCTTCCGCATAGCTGAAGTGAGGAAAATGATGTTTGGGCGGGGTTGCTAACAGTTTCACACTTCAAATTAAACCAGAAGCAGAAATTTTGTCAATGTTGTCATCAAAGCTAAATCCAGCACCACAGAAGGATGCTGCTTTACCCAAGGAATTAATGGCCTGCGATTCTAGTAAGCTCATGCTGTCGTCTTCCCAAGAGGCTTTGCATTTTTTTTCCCCTCGGTAATAATTCATTAAGAATTATGTTGCTCAGTGTAAACAGCTAAAACTTAAGTAAAGCATACTGAATGCAAATCTGAAAAATCCAGAAAAATGTCCACTTCACAAAAAATTCTTCTCGGCATTCCTGAGGTTGTCTTTTGCATTACTTCAGTGAAATGAATCTGGGTTTCTCTCCCCCTGTGCAGCGAGAGTGCCAGAAGACCATGACTACCTGATGGTGGGACAGGTGAGGTTTTTAGTGTATCATCCGTAACTCAGGGCAGAGCCAGCAATACGTAGTCCGTAACTGAAATGCAGAGCATGATTCCCTAGAACCAACACACAGAAACATCGGTCCCTTTGGTACCACTGGCCATTCTTGACTTCAGCCACAAGAGCGGATTCATTTGCCACTTCATGGTCAGTGGGTTAAATTTGGTCCTGAGGACTTTAATCGTTACTTTGCTGTCAAAGATTGTTATTAGCCAAAGGTGATGGGAGCTGCAAGAAGAAATAGCTTATTACTAATTTGTGTTATGGACTCAGTGCTTTGCTTCTTTTTCACCCATGAAATTGCTGTTAGCCCACACGCCCCTGTGGCGAATGAAGAGATGGGACGCAGCTTGATGCAAGCAAATGTCAATTTATTGTACAGAAGCACGAGTTTTTATACACTTTCAGAAGCTGCACGTTTGAAACAGATTGGTTCTTGAAGCTAAGCCTTGCATACTAGGCAATCCCTGATTGGTGGTTAACTGCCATCAATTAACAGCAAGCTGTTACATTTCTTTAGCGCCATCCTTGGCACCATCCATCTCCCACTCCCCTGTGCTCTGTAAACAACTCCTCATGTTAATTGTTGTCTAGACAAGCTCGAGCACATTCCCCTCAGCTAACTGATTGCCACGCATGGTCCTAGTTTCCAGACCGCTCCTGCATCTCCCCCTTCCTGTTGCACAAAAAGAACCTTTGAAACCGAACGAGTAAAAACAAGGTATAAGTAATAGAACAAATAAAAAACCAACTGAGACATATTATTAATGTCAAAATAACCCACTGTCTTTGTTCCGTACAATTTTACAATTTCCCCTTTTTGTTTTTGAAGAGCTAGTACCAGGTTTGCCATGTTCTGCAGGGCCCTTGCAAACATGACAGCAACCAAGGTAATAGCAAACAAACAATACTGCCAATTGAGTGAATGGATGCCAAAAAGGCTGACATTTTCTCAGATTTTGATAACATGTTGCTGCAATGGGGTGCCTAAAATCCACGCAGCACATACCATCAAAATCCTCACAGCCATGTCCAACAACATGAACCAACAACAAAAAGCAGTGGCAATTTTGACTCACATTCTTAACTGCCTACCAAACAAGGTGATTTAACTCTTTAATGCTTTCCCTGCTGTTACTCTGGATAAGAGAAGAACCGCTGCGACACGTTCCCATCATAGCCTCCTACTGCATTAGCATCTACAGAAAGACAATTATCGACATCCAAAGTGTAAACAATATCAGCTTCTTTTGGATTAACATTATACATAGATGGAAGGGCACACCAAACAAGAACTGGTTCAGTCAAAAAGTTCGAAACATAGCATGCCTTCTCTGAACATACCTCTGGGGTCATTCCCTTCATTCCCTCTCTTTTTTATGCAAAGAGAAACACTTTCACCAAAACAGAGAAGCCCCTATTTACATCTGAGCCCGGACACAAACCACAGCTGTATGCGCCACCAGGCTCAGGGCAGGAATCATTCATGCAGTTACTTAGCTATATATCTCTACAAGTGTGCAGACACCTATTAAACACTAGATAACCATGTTTATCTTTCCTAGTCTCCTTCACAATACCCAGCTGTTCTCTCATCTCTTGTTAGGTCAAATATTCTCCAGCTTCCTCTCCTATCTCTCTCTTCAGACATTCTCTATCCTCCCCTTTTTTGCTTGTTAATTGCAAGGAGGCAAAGGGGGTGTAGCTGGGTGACCATGACCGGCTTTATGTCACAATCAACTAAACACTGAATAGAGGGAAAAAAAAGGTATGGGAGACATAAGGCAAACATCAATAAGGTGGTTAAAGATAATTATAATAAATCCTGTAATACTTTTGAGTCATGGCCCAAAGTTTCCCAGCCGTGAGAAGAGACCAAAGGCATCCCGCCCCTGGCTCTGTTGCAGATCTTTGTTTTAAGGCTTTTGAGTTTTGTATACTTTTGTAAATTAATTCACAGTGGTCACTCAGATTCACGTAACACATCCTATCAAAGTCTTCACACTCTTGTCCCTGTGCTAATAATAAAAATCAATAGCAACTCGGTTCTGTAGCGACATATGATGGACAAAATCAACATCTGTTAATAAGCCAGAAAAAAAAAGAATAGGATTTGTAGTATTGCTTTGTTTAGCAAGCTAGCAGCCTAATTTACTAAGCAAGTTAAGAGCGTGTACTATTCTTACAGAAGAGATTAGAGAAGCAAAAATGTGTTATGCTGCATTCCAGAACTCAGCCTGAGAATTACAGTCTGCTGTGAGTTCTGCGTTACAATCATTTGACACATGTTGGGGTTGCGATTGTGAAAGTTGCCCGTTTACAATTTTCATTGGCATTATCACAGCTAGTTGTTTTAAAAGCAACCCTTGAGCTTCCTGATGTTCGACTTGTTGCAAAATATTCTGAAGCCAATCAATCAAGTTAGTATTAAAGTTAGTGACTCTCTAGGACCCTGCAAGACTGTGGCAAGACTCCCCCATCCTGACTGCCTTAATAGCCACTCCTTCATTTGCAAACAGTCGTCCCTGGGATACCTTGCCTGAGTCACAGAATCGGCACAGTTATTTTCTCCAGCCAACTGCTCATAGTTAACAGCAATTCCTGATTAAGGTTTTCAATCAAGGCCACTACACACAGCTCACAAAAATCAAATAACCACATCATATACTGTATCAGTTAGTACCATACAAAGCAATGACTTCCAATCATGCAGTGTGAGTGTATAAGGCTCTGCCATCACTTCAAGAAGGGACATAGCAAATGTATTATGAATCCTCCCTTCCCGCACTGCTTTGCTTAACCCTTTAACAGCCTCGTATTGCACAGGCTGCCACTCTGCAGGTTGATTCGTCTGACAAAATACTGAACATGCCCTAGTGACTCCCCAAACCCATCACTTAAGTGTTTCCCACTTGCATTCCTGCCACCAATCCCTCAGACTCCCTTTCACCCTCCCCAAAAATACAATCAATGCATCAGGAGAGACGAGGGGGTGGGGAAAAGGTCTAGCTCCTTTTCCAGATCTATAGGACCTGGATCAAAAGGTTTATCAGTGCCAATGGAATCATTCTCCGAGTTGTCCTGTTCCTGCGCTTGGTCCTGTGTTGTGAGGGTCGCTGCAGTCAGTGACAGAAGCTTTGGGGGCAGAGGAGGTGTGGACAGAATCGCCATCGCTGACGGTGTGTTGAGAAGAGTCGCGCTGTCAGTGGAATTTACAGCTTCCTCTGGTTTAGCACCGTTAGTAGAATTAGTCCACCCTTGGCGAAGAGTAGTCAGAATTTGCCACCAAGATGTTAAATGCATTCCCGACACGGAGTTCCCCTCCGCGGCAGCATCATACAATTGGCTGCTGTCTGTACACACTTTCATTCTTTCAAAGTCTCTAAAGTTTCTTGGCTGCTCACCTGTCTCGATGAATACAGGTGTTATCCTCGGGGTTTAGGTTGTCCGCCTGGTCCAGACAGCAAGACGATCGTTCAGCCAAGCTGTCTCCTCCGGAACGCAGCCCTCTTCCACGAGCTGTCTTTTTGTACAGACCAGTTCCGTCCTTATTCTTCCAAGGCTTCGGAACACCACCATAGGGGTCACCATTTGAGGAGACTGAGGCACGGACTCCCTGATCTGACTAGAAGACCCTTCATGAGTCCATATACGTCTCTTTCTGGGGACGAAGCCTGATTCCCCGTTACAGATTTCCCACAGCTCACCTCTCAGCTCCGGAGGGATTTCAGGCCGGCTCCTGCTTCCTTTCAGCAGATCATTCAAAGTTCTGTGGGATTCGCTGCAAGTCGCTCAGATAGGCGATTCGAGAGCCCTTCACGTCAGAGCCTTAAACGCATCACGTCGGGGTCACCAATTTGCGGCGAATGAAGAGACGGGACGCAGCTTGATGCAAGCAAATGTCAATTTATTGTACAGAAGCACGCGTTTTTATACACTTTCAGAAGCTGCGCGTTTTAAACTAATTGGTTCTTGAAGCTAAGCCTTGCATACTAGGCAATCCCTGATTGGTGGTTAACTGCCATCAATTAACAGCAAGCTGTTACCTTTCCTTGGCGCCATCCTTGGCGCCATCCGTCCCCCACTCCCCTGTGCTCTGTAAACATCTCATCATGTTAATCGTTGTCTAGACAAGCTCGAGCACATTCCCCTCAGCTAACTGATTGCCACGCGTGGTCCTAGTTTCCAGCCTGCTCCTGCACACTCTGGCGGTTGGCACATTTCTGTCTTTCCCACCCAGCCCTCACGCCCTTGTTTGTCTGCCTTCACTGATGTCTCTGCACTCATCCCTGCTTTATCTTTAAATCTCAAAGCCATGGGCTGATCCAGGCTCCCTCTGGGTGAACTGTGGCATCACAGATCAATCCTCAGGGTGACATTTCTTTCTCCTCACATCCAGTCTTATCCTTCCAAGTTGTACTTTGTGGAGGTTGTATCTTCCTGCCACTATCAGAAATCACTCCTTTACCTCCCACACTCCCTTTCTAAGCAGATGCATGCTTAGATGGAGCCTTGAGGCTCCACTTTGCCGGTCTCAAGAAGCCCAGGACCTTCAGTCTCTCTCCATAGACTCCAGACTCCATCCAGGCAGGTATCCTCCACAGCCTCTCCAGTTTTTCCCCATTCCTCCAGAATGAGAAACCTCAAAGCCCAGACACAGATAATCCCGATGTGGCCACAACAGTGCTGTGTCAGGGGTGATGATGCTGAGTCAAGGGGGATGATAAATCCCTTGTCTGAGTGGCCACGCACCCCCTAATTCAGCCCCACATGCAGGTGGCCTTAGACATGCTGAGCATGCGCCAGCACCTCCTATGCATCCCCCATAATACTCAGGCCCTTCTCCTCCTCAGGTTTGTACCTCAGCTGCTCAGGTGCCCTCATGGTGGGGTTATTCTGCCCCCACTAAAGGGCTGACCACGTCTACTTGGAAAAACCTCTGAGGTCCCAATTCCCAAATCGCAGTGTTTTGGAAGGTGCTACTTGGACCAGCTTTTGATATGTGCATGGACATGGCTCACCCTGCCCTGTGGTGCCGCTGGCAAGGTAACAGCATAAGGAACTGCAGGACACCACAGATAATGAAGTGAGGCAGCTCTTCAATGGTATTGCTGACCATGGTAGGCACTCCCATGGTGAAGAGCTGAGAATCCCCAAAGGAAGACAGACAATGTCCAAGGAGGAAAGGGAAAGGAGAGGCGTGCTGCTTGCGTGGGAGGATACAAGGGTGGTCAAGGAGAAGCAATTGTACATGGGAAAGGAAGGAGAAAGGTAGGAAAGGATGAAGAAAGGAATCAGTCAGGGCTTTTTGGAAGTACCATCCAAGCAGCCCTGCCTCTTAGCAGCAAAGCTTGGCGTGGGAAAAGAAAGTCACATGTCATCTGACCAGCTTTCTCTTTAGCTTCAACACCTACTGGTACTCTGAGTGATTTCCCTCCCATCATGAAGGCAAGATCTGTAGAAGAATGAAGCTGGGTTAATTAAAATCAATAATATACAGCTGTGGGCTGCCTTCTGGGGCGGTGGGATGGCTGATGTAAATAAGGTGCAGCTGTGGCTGGTTCTGTTAAGAGGTTGGGCAGCCAAGGAAGAGAGAGGAGGAAGAAGCAGAGAGAGTGTACCCTGTGTGGGGAGACACTAATAGAAGGCAGCAGAGTGACTGGCATGAAGAGTATGTTGGTATGAGATGGTAAAAGACCTTGTTGCAGCTTGATAGTTTGGAGAGTACTGCAACAAAGACCCATGGTGGATTGAGAGCCAGAATCATTCATGCTGGAAGGGACCTCAGGAGGTGTCCAGGCCAATGTGCTGCTCAGAGAATGATCAGTTATGGGGCTAGAGCGAGTAGCTCAGGCCTTCCTTCAAGTGGGGCTTGAAAAGCTCAAAGGATGGACGTGGCACAAGGTCTCTGGGACATCTGCTCCACTGTTTGTCTGTCTTCATGGGGAGAAAGATTGTCTTCCTTTGCTTCAGCTGATGCCCATTGGCCCTCATCCTCCCATCATGCACAACAGTGAGAAGCTGGCTGCATTTTCTTGATGATATGACCCAAGAAGTTATGGGAAGGCTATTAGGTGTCCCCAAAGCCTCCTCTTCTCCTGGCTTTGCACCTTTCAAATAAGGCCAATGGCATCCTGGGCTGCATTAGCAAGAGCACTACCAAAGGCTTTGCGTGGGTCATCATTCCTATCTACTCAGCCCTGCTAGAATTTGTCTTGCTGACTTCCCTTACTTTCTACCCTACCACCTTCACCCATACTGAACTCAAAGGTGCCGTCCACATCTTACACAAGTCCTGCCTTATCTTTCTTTTCAGAACAAGTCCAGGAGAATATTCGCACCATGTTTGACAGGGATCATCTTCCAATTACGTTTCAACCAAGGCCTTCAAATAAAGGTCACTTTCTTTAGCATTTTAAAGGAGTTGTCTTTCTCCTTGGAACGTTCATCAGGAGGTTCAGAGAATCTGAGCAGAAGACCTTTGTACATGGAGGAGTTAGTGATGAGTGTATCAGAAAACCTGAGCAGGCCTGTGCTGTGCTCCATGTACCCCTTGGCCTTCAGGCTGTGCTGTGCTGAGTGTGTCCCTGGCTTACAGGATAAGATGGATTGGAAGAAGTCGTCTGCAGGAAGCTGCTGGTGAATGGCCAACCCCTTGCCCTTAACCTTTACCTTGTGGCCTTGGTCATTCCTTGGTTAGCGGTTGCTGAATTGTAGAAGGCAGTGATAAAGAGATCCACAGGAATGGAGGAGATGGCCAAGGACACTGCAGGTGCCACGAAGGCTTTGCAGGAAGAAGTTTGAGGAATAGCCCCTATAGCTGTGCAAAATGGATTGGCATTAGGTATGAAGCTGGCGTCTGAAGGCACAGTCTGTGCTGTTCTTAATACCAGTTGTATTATGGTATTGTATTATGATTATGTACATGTAGATCAAAGTGGAAGAATTTCTACATATATATGTGTAAAAAATATTTGAAAACATCCCAATATTTGTCATGAGTCCCAGAAAGTTCACACCTTCTCTGGAATTCAAGACATTTGTTATATGCTGACGTCCTGGTTTCCTCATTTACAGCTCTGGGTTAAGAAGTTCATCTCCAGATGCCTTTCTCCTCTTCCTCTGTGACCACTCCAATCCATTTTACCCATGCAGCTTCTGCTTTAAGGTTCAGAGAGGAAAAGTTGGACTGTCTTTCAGTAGTGTCTCTAATATTCCCTATGGGCAACTCTTCAGTTGTGGCAACAGACCTCATGGGTATCTGCTTGAACTAGCAATAATACAGCAAAGCAATATATTTTTTATTTATGAATTTCTAACCCATTCCCCCCCACACACCCCCTGATAAGCAATCCCTCTTTTATTTGTCTTTAACACCCTGTTCTCTAAGGAAAACAGCCAATAATTGCTGCCAAGCACTTGCTATATTCAGCTGCAGAGCTGGTTGAAGAAGTCTCATGTAAAGTGGTGTAAGTCCCATGGAGAAAAGGAGAGAAATAGTGGGGCAGGAAAAGTAAGAGGCAAGGCTGTCCACACGGTGTTTGGCTCCAGGGACTGCTTTTCCCATGTGGCCACATCTATTAAAGAGACACTCTGCATCAATAGGAATTGGAAAAGCCTTCTATCTCTTCTCCAGAGTGGTCATTACCTGCCTTCCTCTGTCACTGTACTTCTGAAACTTATCTCATTAACTGTGCAAGCAAGACTTGAAGACCAGATGTCCCTGATGGGAGAGACATGGCTTGTCAGGGCTTTCTGATTCCTAATGAGCGCAGGGTGTCTGTGGTGCTGTGAACTTCAGATCATGAGAGGAGGCTGAAGAAACCTCTCAAGAACACCAAGTCAGAAGCAAACCCCAAAGTCCCTGGAAGCATTAACAAGCTCCGCTGAGGGCCATGACCGAGAAAGCCTCCCCATGGCCTTGTTAGAGCCCATCCTTGGGGGCTGTGAGTGCAGGAAGGCAAAGGCGCTGTGCAGGCAGCTCTGCTGCTGAGCAAAGCCTTGGCTTGCTTGATGAAGCAGAACGGCCAAGCCGTGACCTGCAGCCTGTGGGAAGGTCGGTGCTGTCCCTCACACAGAGCGCTCAGGGCTCTTCCTGGGGACCATGGAAGGTGGGGGATCCAATGCCCAGTGAAGGACAGCAATGGCACAGCAACTTCCAGCTTCCCCATGGGGCTGCAAGGAGGCAACGTTGCCCCAGTGCCATGAGGACATGTCTTCTCACAGGCCTCAGTGTCAGAAACAGCTGCCATAGCCAAGGGGACAAAGAGCTGGGTTCTCTTCAGGTTTTCCAGACTTGCTGAAACCCTTTTCCATCTCCAGCGCAGTCTGTTCCACATGGTTGGACACCTGCCCCTGTTTCTGTGCAGGCTGTAGGCACCATATCGCTGCCCTGCTTTGCTGTCACCACAGCGTTTCCATACTTTCACTGATGGATGTCACCTAAATCCTACCCATTTGGGAAGGATTGAACTGGCTCAAGTAGATTTGGATAGGCAACATAAAGGTGAATTATTTATAGCTCGGTGGGCTCATGACACTTCAGGTCATCAAGGAGGAGCTGCAACATATAGATGGGCCCGAGACGGAGGGGTGGACTTAACCATGGACACTATTGCACAGGTAATTCATGAATGTGTAACATGCGCTGCAATTAAGCAAGCCAAACGGTTAAAGGCTCTGTGGTATTGGGGATGATGGCTGAAATATAAATATGGTGAGGCTTGACAAATTGAGTATATCACACTCCCACAGACCCGCCAAGGCGAGCGACACATGCTTACAATGGTGGAAGCAACCACCATTTGCTGGAAACATACCCTGTGCCCCATGCCAGTGCCCAGAACGCTATCCTAGGCCTTTAAAGACAGGTCTTGTGGTGACATGGCACCCCAGAAAGAAACGAATCAGGCAACGGAACTCATTTCTGAAACGGTCTCATAGACACGTGGGCCAAAGACCATGGTATTGAGTGGGTATATCACATTCCCTATCATGCACCAGCCTCTGGGAAAATTGAACGATGTAACGAACTGTTAAAGACTACACTGAGAGCAATGGGTGGTGGAACTTTCAAACGTTGGCATAAACATCTAGCAAAGGCTACCTGGTTGGTTAATACCAGAGGATCTGCTACCCGAGCTGGTCCTGCCCAGCCAAAGCTTTTGTGTATTGTAGAGGGGGATAAAGGTCCTGTAGTGCACCTTACAAATATGCTTGGGAAAGCAGTCGGGGTCATTCCTGCCTCAGGCAAAGGCAAACCCATTTGTGGGACTGTTTTTTGCTCAAGGGCCTGGGAGCACTTGGTGGGTAGTGCGGGAAGGTGGGGAAGTTCGACGTGCGCCACAATGGGAATTGATTTTGGGTGAAAACAGTCAATAAATTAAGTGATGTTAATTGTTACGTAATGCTGTATATTGTCTTTGGTGATGATGGTAGAATCTGAAGCCACACCGTGGAGAGACTGGATAATCTTGTGGCATCCATTTCTACCATCTTTAGATGGGAAGATTTGAACCTTACTTCTTCTTCTACTGCCACACCAGCAAAGATTGACTGGTGAAACCAGATCAGTGCAGCTGTAATAGGATTAGAACTGGCTTCAACGTGGAATAATTCAACACCTCATACCGTCCTCCTTGCCTAGAAAGGCTGTGATAACGGATGGAGCCTTACATCATGGACTAAATGAACTCAATGGATTTTATAGGGAGGGTCCATAGACTAAGGGGTGATATCTGTGTATTTATATAAAGTACAGGAGGAGTGATGATGATGATGTATGGGAAAATGTAGCATGACATAAATGGTATGGAATAAGGGGTGGATACTGTCCTGGTTTCATCTGGTATGGAGTTTATTTTCTTATTAGTAGCTAGTACAGTGCTGTGGTTTTTTCCTTTTCCCTTCCTTTGGATTTTACCTTTTTTTCCCACCTTTCCATTCCTAGTTGTTGTTATTGTTGTCATTATTATCATCATCATCGTTATTTTTATTATCATTATTATTACTGTTGTTCTTATCTCTTAACAATTTAATTTTTAAATTCTTCATATCTCAACCCTCAAGTTTTACATTCCTTTCTGATTCTCCTCCTCACCCCTCCGGGTGGGGGGGAGTGAGCAAGTGGCTGCGTGGTGTTTAGTTGCTGGTAGATTTCCATTAACGGCCGGGGTTAAACCACGACACCTTCCTGGACATCAGCTTCACCTGCACCACAGGTCCTCTGCAGCTGCAGAGACATCACAGCAGCAATGCCCTCTCCTGCCAGCACTGCACAGTCCAGCCCTGCATCTCTATGGTCCCAAGGACAGCAGGGTTTGCTCCCCTTAGGGACATCTCATTTCACCTTTACAGTGCCAACTGCCAACCAGCCCAGCATGCTCTGCCGCAAAACTTGTGCTTTCATGGGACCTTGGGCACTTGGTACCCGCTTTTTTTTTCTGACATGTCTGATCTTGGCCCTGATGACACAGCTGTGGTCCAGTGCATCTCTGCTGTGAAATAACCTAAGTCAGGGAGGGGAAGGGGGAAATTCTTATTTAACCAGCATGAGGAAGCCTTAGGATCAATAACCTCACACCTTACTGGGGAATTTAGGGGTACTGTGTATTTACATGGCAAGGGTTTGGGAGTGGTCAGGGGGTTCGTAGGGCTGGCAAAGGTGAGAAGAAATGAAGAGCTGACTCCATGGACATAAAAGCCACTTTCATTTGACTCCAAAATGGACCAGCCACTGCCCAAACCTGAGCCAAAAAGCAATCGCAGTGGCACCTCTGTGATACCCTAAGGCAGAAAGGACAAAACACAAAGGGAGAGGAGTGAGAATTATGTGAGAGAACAACCCTATAGATATCAAGGTGAGTGAAGAAGGGGGGGATCAGTGAGACAGAGGCTTGGTGGGATCCTACAAGCCTGTGGTCAAGTAACCACCCGCTGACAGTCACAGGGCAGCACAGTGACAATGCTCCTTTAAGTGTCTGCCCGTTCTTTGCATCAGCGTTCTAGCACAACTGTCAGAGGGGCCAACAGCTGTGATGCTCACCTGGATCTGAAACCCTGTGTCATCCATGTCTACCTTGGTTCTAGAAGCAAAGAAATGGTGGAGTCTCATCTCCCAGGGGCAGTGAGGCAGGAGAGCAGCAGAGAGCAGGCCCCAGGTCACACACTGGCAGGCTGTGGCCTGTGCAGAAGTGGTGAACACTCCTTCGGGTGCCCTGGAATTGCCTCACAAGTATAAACTCCATTTTGAGTGTTGGAATTGTTGGAGGCAGCTGTCCTTGCCAAGCAGCTGTGCTGAGCTCTGCCACCTGCCTTGGCACTTGGTTCCCTCAGTGTCACAGCTCTGTCTGCAACAGCACTGGCTCCACTTGCCTCTGCGTGTGCCCCTGGCTGAGGGCACTGCTGCACATCTGGGCTGAAGCCCCCCAGCTGTGGCACCAGCCCAGCTCTGCCATGAAGAAACCTGGTACAAAGTGTCCCAGAGCCCGTGGGTGCAGTGGCTTTGCTTCAGAGCAGAGACCTGGCATGGGAAAAGGAGAGCTGAGTCTTTGTACCCGTAGGACTATGCAATGAAGGGCTTCAATTGACTCTGCAATGCTTACTGAAGCACTGAAGACATCCTCCCCGCCCCTGCCTGTAGAACCACCAGACACACACATACACACACGCTCACACACGCTGTTTAAGAGTGCTTAGATCCTTTGCTGCAGTCTTCCTGGTGTCCTCTCTAGTACTGGGTTAACAAAAGTTGATACTGATGCACAAAACTTTATCTCCTCAGAGAAATGCCACTGCTGGACAGAAGTGTCTCTGCCCAGCTGAGGCAGGGAGCATCAGTGATTGCATCCGGCTGTTCCCCAGCAGGTTCCCGTGCAGCCCCAGGGGCACCTGGAGGGAGCCCCGAGGGGCAGAGCAAGGGCTGCCTTGGGCTGCTCCCTGCTGCTGAGCTGGGCCGGGCTCCTGCCATGGAGGGAGCTCATGGCAAGCGGGCAGCACTGCAGAGAGACAGCTCTGCCCACCAGCAGCTCCTCTGCAAAGCGCAGCAGGGCTGAGGCACTGCCTGCAGGCACCCAGGGCAGAGGAGCCAGGCACCCAGAGCTTCAAGGCAGGCTGGGCTGGGACAATGCTGAGAGCTCACCCTTGGAGAAATCTGCAGAGCCCTGGAGCCGGTGAGTGTGTGGCTGCAGGGCAATGCCTCTGCAGTTCCTAGCCGGGTCTGCAGCAGCTGGGGCCCCCCCAGCCTGTGGGACCGTGTGGGAGCCTTGTGCTGTGGAGGAGGCCAGTGTGCTGCAGAGCAGGGCTTCCCTGCTGCAGCGTGGGAGGGCCAGGGCATGTGGGCTGCCTTGTGCCAGGGCCGGCTGCAGGGCTGTGAAGGTGGCTGTGCAGGCAGGGGTGCCCAGGGCTGTCCTTGCCAGCAGGGTCCCTGCAGCCCAGGGGGCTGTGTGCTGGGGCAGGGGCTCTGCCGCCTGCCAGGGGCAGCTCTCAGCCTGCCGGGGGGCTCCCGTGCGGCTGCGGGGAGAATCTGTAGGTGGAAGGAGCAAACCCTGTCAGGGCAATGTTCTCGTGCTGTTGCGTGGGTGCTGCATTGGTCAGGGCTGCTTGCAGCTTCTGCTCATGCCCATGTCATTTCCAAGGTGACTTTTCATGAGCACATTCATGGCAGGGGTTTTCTGCTGGAGTCTGTTCTTGCCTGAATCTCTGCTTCCACTTTTATCTTGCTCTTCTTGGTAGAAATGGAAACTCCGCTGTGCAGGTCAGAGCGGGGGCAGAGACTCTCAGAGCATCACAGTGATGTTTAGGAGGAAGGTCAGCAAGTGCCATCACTCTGCAGCAGCATCCAGATCAAACCAGCGTCAGCTTTCCTTTTCAATCAGGGTTTGGGTGACCTGTTTTTCTTTCAGGTGTGCAGACAGAGAGCGGCTGCAGGGCAGAGCTGGGCACACAGGGGCTGAGCTGGGCTCTGTGAGCGCTGGCAGGGAAGAGCCATGGGGCCAGAGAAAGAGCTGCTGGCAGGGACAGCTCCAGGCATTGAGCATGGCTGCCCTGCATTGCTCTGGTCTGGGAGGTGCTGTGCAGCTGGGGAAGGGAAAGACATTCCAGAGTGTCCATCTGTCTCTCTCCTGGCTTTGCTCAGATGATTGTGGGATAACTGACAGGCTCTGTTGGAATGGGAGTTTCAGCTGCAGGCTCAGGCTCAGACCTTGTGAGTCCTCCTGTGCCGATGTGAGCACAGCAAGGAGGTTTCCTCTAAGCTGTCAAGCTGTGGGCAATGCAGTGTGTGATGCTGGGGAAGGAGCTGACTCTCCTTTAACAATTCCCATAGTCAGGACCCTTGGTCACCTCCTTGGGGTGTCCACCCAAGCTGCATGCTGCTTCCAGGGCACGCTGTGACAATGGGTGTCCTTGGCTAGAAGGGGGGTGCTGAGACTTTGAGAAAGGGCGAGCCATTCTGTGCTCTGTAGTGGATCCCTCTGCTCTCAGCAGTGTCTGGTTGCTTTTTAGGGTAACAAAGTGTCCTGGTTGTGGCTGGGATAGAGTTAATTTTCATCTAAGTAGCAAGGACTTGTGAGAAGAATTTTGAAAATGCACTGATATTTTTGGTTGTTTGAATGTGATGCAACATGTTCATGCTTGGTATATAAACTTGATGGGGTTTGCTGGGGTCTGCCAGTCGATGCTGGGGACTGGCTGGGTATCAGTCAGTGGGTGGTGAGCAGTTGTATTGGGTATCACTGTCTTCCCTTGTTCCTTCTTTCTTTCTTTCTCTCTTTCTTTTTTTCTTTTTCCTTTCTTTCCTTCCTTGTTTGTTTCTTCCTTCCTTCCTTCCTTCCTTCCTTTCTTTTTTTTCCTGTTGGATTTTATTACCCCCAACTGCCTCCCTCTCATTATAACTTATTCTCATTATTTTTATTGTACTTTCATTTTTATTGTTCTTCATTTGTGAAATTATTCTAATCTCAAACTTGAAGATTTACATTCCTTTCTGATTCTCCTCCTCATACTTATGGGTGAGGGGGAATTAAGTGACATCCCTGTGGTACATAATTTCCAGCCAGGGTTAAACCAGGACACATGGCAGTGTAGTTGGACTCTATCACAGAAAGCTGCAAGTGCAGGGCAGCTGAGAAGGAGCTGGAGGGACTCACCGGATTCCCTCACTCTCCCCTCAGGCACAGACAGTGCCCTTGCCTCTCAGCACTCACGCTGCTCTCCCTGAGCACAGCACAAACCCCTCCTGACCTGACTCTGGCCATGGCCGTTGCTCAGCACGGGCAGAGCCGATGCTGACAGGCCCTTCTGCGCTGGGAGCAGTTTGGGCTGAGCCAGTGCAAGGCCAGGACTGGCCCCTGCCCCCACGGTTCCCATGAAGCCCCTGCTGCAGAGCAGGGCTCACTGCTGGGCAGCCAGCGGGCACAGCCCCTGCTCCTCACAGCACACTCGGCCAGCACTCAGCACAGCTCCAGCCACGGCTCGGAAGGGAGCTCTCCTAGGAGCAGCAGAGGGGGGGACATGGCGCAGTGGGGGCAGATCTAGGAGAAAGGGCTTTGACTTTGCTCAGAGAAGTCTCTCCTAACAGGTCCCTGACTTTTGAACAGGTCCTTACATTCCAAGGTATCAGATGTCCAACAGCAGTTCCACCACCCAGTTATTCCTCCTGGCACTTGCAGACACGCGGGAGCTGCAGCTCTTGACCTTCTGGCTCTTGCTGGGCATCTACCTGGCTACCCTAATGGCCAACAGCGTCATCATCACTGCCATAATGTGTGACCACCACCTGCACACCCCCATGTACTTCTTCCTCCTCAACCTTTCCCTCCTCGATGTGGGCTCCATCTCTACCACTCTCCCAAAAGCCATGGCCAACACCCTCTGGGACACCAGGGACATCTCCTATGCAGGATGTGCTTCCCAAGCCTTTCTCTTTGTATTTTATATTTCATCAGAGTATTATTTTGTCACCGTCATGGCCTATGACCGCTACGTGGCCATCTGCCAGCCCCTGCACTACGGGACCCTGCTGGGCAGCAGAGCTTGTGTCCACATGGCAGCAGCTGCCTGGGCCAGTGGGTTTCTCAATGCTGCGCTGCACACGGCCAATACACTGTCACTGCCGCTCTGCCACGGCAATGCCCTGGGACAGGTCTTCTGTGAAATCCCACAGATCCTCAAGCTCTCCTGCTCACACACCTACCTCAGGGAAGTGGGGCTTATCGTGGTTAGTCTCTTAGCAGCATTTGGCTGTTTTGTTTTCATTGTTCTGTCCTACGTGCAGATCTTCAGGGTTGTACTGAGGATGCCCTCTGAGCAGGGACGGCACAAAGCCTTTTCCATGTGCCTCCCTCACCTGGCTGTCATCTCTCTCTTTGTCAGCACAGGCATTTTTGCCCACCTGAAGCCCCCCTCCATCTCCTCCCCATCGCTGGACCTGGTGGTGGCAGTTCTGTACTCGGTGGTGCCTCCAGCACTGAACCCCCTCATCTACAGCATGAGGAACCAGGAACTGAAGAACGCACTGAAGAAGCTGATGCAGTCAGGTGTCTTTCAGCAGCAATAAGTGTCAATGTCCCTTCACAAGGCATTTCTAGATCCTCTCTGAAATGTCCTGTGCATTTATTGTTGTATCTGTGACAATATTGATGATCCTACAATGTCTGTATCATCTCCACTTCCAGCCTCCCTGACCCAGAGGCCTTTGTACATGTGACTGGGAAGACGGTGAAATTGGCCTCCAGTGACGCATCTATATAATAATACATCGAGGCAATTGTACCTGTGAGATAGATATATATATAGAGAGAGATATATAGATATAGATATAGATATACAGCAGAATATCTGCCGTCCCCCATCAGTTCATCCATACCTATATTTTTCACGTTCTTTAAATTCTTTATTATGGGCACAGAAGCTTGTTCCTTAAACTCCATTATCCAAACTGCATATGCATAGAGTTAAGTGTCAAATGGCACAGCGCTTTCCAAACATATGGGGACATATCACATCCTTAACATATATGCTCTTGCCCAGGGAAGCCTTCTCAGGCATGGCCATGAGCAGGCAGTGCTGCTGTGCAGGGCAGCGGTTGCAAAGCTGTGACACTGATGGAACCAAGTGCCAAGGCAGGTGGCAAAGCTCAGCACTGCTGCTCTGCAAGAACAGCCACCTCCAACAGCCCATAGCAAAACAAATTAGAAACGTGTGAGGCAATTCCAGGGAACTCTAATGAATGTTCACTCCTTCCACATAGATCACAGCCTGCCACCCTGAGGCCTGGCACGTGCACTCTGCTGCTCTCCTGCCTCACTCCCCTGGGAGATGAGACTCCACCATTTTTTTGCTCCTAGAGCCAAGGCGGGCACAGATGACACAGGGTTTCAGATCCAGGTGAGCATCACAGTTGTTGGCCCATCTGGCAGCTGTGCTAAGCCACCGATGCAAAGAACCTGCAGACACCTAAAGGAGCATTGTCAATGTGCTGTCCTGTGAATGTTGGGGATGGTGGCTTGAGCATTGGTTTGTAGGATCCCACCAGAACTCTCTCTCACAGACCCTCTCCTTCACTCATCTTGGTGTTGGTAGGGTTCTTTCTCTCAGACATTTCTCACTCCTCTCTCTTACAGATGCTGCACATTGGGTTTTATCCTTTCTTCCATATGTTATCACAGAGGTGCCACTGGTATTGCTTATTAGCTCAGCATTGGGCAGGGGCTGGTCCATTTTGAAGTCAAATGAAAGTGGCTGTTATGGCCATGGAGTCAGCTCTTGATCTCAACTCACCTTTGCCAGTCCTACAAACCCCATGACCACACCCAAACCCTTACCATGTAAACCCACAGGATCTCTAAATTCCCCAATAAGATGTGAGGTTATTGATCGTAAGGCTTCCTCACACTGCTTAAATAAGACTTTGTCCCCTTTCCCTCCCTGATTTAGGTTATTTCAGAGCAGAGATGCGCTGGACCACACCTGTCTCACCTGGGCCAAGCTCAGACATGTAACCACAACCAAAAATGAATGATACCAAGTGCCCAAGGTCCCACGCAAGCACAAGTTTTGCGGCAGAGCATGCTGGGGTGGGGGACAGAGGTCACTGTAAAGGTGAAATTGTATGTCCCTAGGGAGAGCAAACCCTGCTGTCCTTGGGACCATAGAGATGCAGGGCTGGACTGTGGAGCGCTGGCAGGAGAGGGCATTGCTGCCTGTGATGTCTCTGCAGCACCAGCGGACTTGTGGTTCAGCTGAAGTTGATGTCCAGGAAGGACAAGGTGTTTTCAAAAGTTTCCTTGACTATGAATATCTCATGATCCAGGAACACTGTGATAATCATTGGTCTTATCCTCATCTGCATCACAACAGGGATGATTATTAACAGTGCTGGCTAACTGGGGAGGTCCCAGAAGTCTGAAGGTTAGTCAGAGTGGTGCCCACCTACAAGACAGGCAGGAAGGAGGATAACTACAGGTGCATCAACCTTATGTTAGTGCCAGGGAAGGCTGTGGAGCAGATCATCCTGAGCACCATCACACAGGAGGTGCAGGAAAACCAGGAGGTCAGGACCAGCCAGAATGGGTTTATGGAAGGCAGGTTCTGCTTGATGAAACTGATCCTCTTTTGTGACAAGATGACTGGCCTGTAGGATGAGGGAAAGGCTGTGGATACTGTCTACCTGGACCTTAGGGAAGCTTTGACGCCACCTCCCACGCATTCTGCTGGAGAACCTGGCTGCTCATGGCTTGGATGGGTGTTCTCTACGCTGGGTTAGAGCTGGCTGGACAGCCAAGCCCCAGGAGTGGTAGTAAATGGAGTGACATCCAGGTGACGGCCCATAAGGAGTGGTGTTCCCCAGGGCTCAGTGTTGGGGCCAGTCCTGCTTCAGAACTTTATCAATGATGCGGCCAGGGGGACTGCGTGCATCCTCAGTGAGTTTTCATACAATGTCAAGTTGGGTGGGAGGGCTGATCTCCTTGAGGGAAGGAAGGCTCTCCAGAGGGATCTGCATGGGTTGGATGATTTCAATGACTCCAACTGTATGAAGTTCAACCAGGAGAAGTGCCAGTTCTGCACTTGGGTCACAACAACCCCACACAACGCTACAGGCTTGGTGCAGAGTGGCTGGAAGGCTGCCTGCTGGGAAAGTACCCTGAGGGTGCAAGTTGACAGATGGTTGAGCATGAGCCATCAGTGTGCCTAGGTGGCCAAGAAGGCCAATATCATCCTGTCTGGTATCAGAAACAGTGTGGCCAGCAGGACTAGGGCAGTGATCAACCCCCTGTACTCGGCACCGCTGAAGCCACTCCTTGAACACTGTTTCCATTTTGGGCCCCTCACTGCAAGATAAACTTTGAGGTGTTAAAGTGTGTCCAGAGAAGGGCTGAAGAGGGTCCCCTGTGGAGAGTTGGCCAAGTCATGACAATCACACCAATATGGCTACATGCCGTGCTCACTTTATTAAACAAACAGGTCATATTTACAACTTAATCCAACCGCTCATGCGGCTCTACACACAGGTGATTGGATAAAAGTCTCTGCCCACGCGGGCGTCCATTTCGCTGACTGGTGAGCATGCTGCAGGCGCCTGATCAGAGTGTGCCGAATAGAGTGTGTTGATTTCATGGTTCCCGGGACTTGCTCTGCACCTGGCTTCTTGTTTGTGCATAGCTTGTTTTCTTCCTCACACTGCTTGTTCCAAGGACAATTTAAAGCTGCTCTGCAGCTTCAACTAACAGGCCTGGGTTGTCCAGCCCAGACAATGGTAACATATGTGCTCAGTCCTTTAAAAATCTTTCTACATATCCCCTTTTTTCTTTTTGGACAACCCGTGTCTGTTTCACAATAGATGTTAAACCTTTCTTCAAACAAGAAAATAAACAGCTAAAAGTTAAAAACATTACAACAATGATTATAACAAAGCGTATTCCTTCCATCAATAACGTCTTTAATCAACCTGTTATCCCAAATCCTCTCAACCATTTATCGAAAGGATTATCTTCAGCAAGAATATGCTTCATGTTTCCCTGCAGTTGTGACAACGTCTTGTGCATCGATATGGAATGATCGGAAAGGTTCACACAACACATCCCTTCAAAATCCTCACAACCATGTCCATGTGCTAATAACAAAAAACCTATTGCAGCTCTATTTTGTAACGTAGCATGCCTAACACTATCTACATCAAACAATAACGAACTTAAAATCTGCGATGTAAGATTAAATCATTTCTCTCCTCAGCATGCTAACCTTCGTATATTCTTAGTATTTAATGCTGCCATTGCCCCCAGCATAAATATGGAGGCTAGGACATTTGCTGTCATAGAATGTAGATCGACCCGGTCATTACATGTTTCATCAAAGGTGCGCAGTGCCCTTCGTGATCTGTGAGATTGTTGAGTCATTTTTAATAAGTCTTTCATGTGTGGAGCAAACAAAGTCAAACGCCCTAAATAACATGGTCCACCAACAGGATACAAAGGAATCGCTGGCCACGCTCTTTCCCCACATATCAGAAAGACTCGCGGTGGCAACTGATAACTCCATGATACATTTACATGGAAACCCCCAATTTTCAACTCACCCCAAATAGGTGAACTGGTTAGATTTTGAAACCCTGTATAAAACCCTGGTTCACTTTGACGTGTTAGCCATAACTGCCACGGGTCACCAAACCAAATTGCTCCAGTGCCATTCATGGGTTGAAGTGGTGACGACATGTGGGTACAGTTCACCATATCAGTTGCAATAAGTTTGACATATTCAACAGGTAAAACGCTAGCCAACAAGTCTAACTCCTGCAAAGGTAAATGATGTGGCTGATTTAAATTCTCAATAACCGTCTTCTGCCACACTGCATTACGCAGAGAAGGCCAAACATATTGCCTATTTGGACTCATACATGTACCATTCTGATTGGAAGTCAGATTCACTGCTTTGATATTCCAAAACCCATCAAAATTTGTTTCATTCTCTTGCAGGAGAATACCAATTAAACAAGTTCTAAAGGGATTGTCTGGCTGTTGTAGACTTAAACAAAAATCTGTTATTCCCGTGATATTTGCCCACGTCACCCATACGTTTGTTCTAGGCAAAACATCGAAAATAGTTTGGCCTATAGGCAAAAAATTCATCAAGACCGCCAACCAAGTCCACCACTCAAACACGTTTACTCCTACAATTTCTACAATTTCTTTTCCATCCAAATCATTTTAAACAAATCTTTTTAGTTTCTTCCGAATCCTGCTCTAAAACAGACCAAATTTCAGGTACAAAAATGGGATTACTATGTTCCACACCAAAAACCTGTGCTTTCACAGATTCTGATGATGTGCACTGTCTCCAGTCAGCATGGTATTGCACTAGCCATATGCTTTCTCTTGCTTCATGGCCGGTTACTAATCAAACGCACAGTACTCAATTTAAAGTCCATACACCCTTTACACCATTTACATTTAAGCTTTGGCTTACAGTACCATTTTACCCCACATAGCATACATTGGCATAATACCCGCGGTCTACGTCTCCTACAACATAGACAGTTTATTCTGTCTGCTCGCTCTGAGTCTTCTCTTCCATCTTCTGATCTTGACATACAGGTCACATAAACTTGCTAGGGACCCATATAGGTCCTTTACCTGTGGAGATACAAAAATAACCTCTACCGATAAATAACACAGGATCAGGTCCTTCCCAGTTGCCTCTAGTCTTATTCTTACAATGAACCTATAACCCAGGAATGGCCTGTGTTTGACTTCCCTGAATAGGCTGATGATGTATAACAACGGGGGCCCTTTTCTTCCTTCTGTCAGGGACTAACAATTCAATGTAAACCACACCTTGATTAATCGCTTGGTTACATCAGTCTCCTCTTGCGTCTTTTTTACCACCTAGCTGTTTTCCATGCGGCATCACGCTCCATTTGATTGGTCCCGGTGTGGCACCCACACGCTGCTACCCCCTTGTGCAGACATCCTGCTTTTTCTCATCTTTCTGTCCAGCTCTCTTACCTCTCTGCAAATACACAGTCTCTTTGTTTCCCTTGGCCTTGCACATGTCCTTCACAACACCTGCAGCTTGCTACAGCTGCGGCCTGCTATTACAACCAAGTTATTTGGTCTGGATTGCTCATTATAGGTCTGCTGTCTTCCAGCCACTCCACAAATCCCCCTTTTTGTTTTTGAGTGATCCAGACCCCTTTTATCAATCTGTTCATCATTCTCATAAAGCAATTCCACACGCAGCCCATTATCATTAAAAAGATTACAATGGCAATTAACATCGTTATCCCGTGCAGAAACAAGTCTTTTAACCCTCCAGTAATTCCTAAACTCTGTAGCCAGTCCGTTAACCCGTTCTCAACCTTTATGGCCTGTACGTTTTTTCTCAACTCTGCAAGCTGCTTATGAATAGAGTTCGAGTGATCAGTCAAATTCATACAACACATTCCTTAGCGCTGTTCACTCTAGGCTACTCTCTACTGTCATGCTGTTTCCTTATATTCTAGAGGTGAGATCGCATTCCTCCTTTGTTTCTGTCGCATCCTAGTTTCTTCTCATACTCCCTCAAAGTTATTGAACTCTTCTGCAGGATCTCAGCTGCACATCGCCAAAGCAACACCAAAACTGCACATTATCAATGTCAAAACAGCCCACTGTCTCTGTTCGGTACGATTCTACAGTTACTGACACCCCTTTCTCCCTTTTTTTTTTTTTGTTTTTGAACAGCTAGTACCAGGTTTGCCATGTTCTGCAGGGCCCTTGCAAACATGACAGCAACCAAGGCAATAGCAAAGAAACGATACTGCCAACTGAGTGAATGGATGCCAAAAAGGCTGACATTTTCTCAGGTTTTGATAACATGTTGCTGCAATGGGGCGCCTAAAATCCACGCAGCACGTACCATCAAAATCCTCACAGCCATGTCCTTGAGCCAACAACAAAAGCCAATACTTGCTCTGTTTTGTATGTAATAGTGGCCAATTTGACTCACGTTCTTAACTGCCTACCAAACAAGGTGATTTAACTCTTGAATGCTTTCCCTGCTGTTACTCCGGAGAAGAGAAGAACGGCTGCGACACATTCCCATCGTAGCCTCCTACTACATTAGCATCTACATAAAAACAACTATCGACATTCAAAATGCAAACAATATCAACTTCTTTTGGATTAACATTATACAGAGGTAATCATTTGTCTTAAATATCAAGGCTTTAGTAAGATTCTTCATTTTTCACATACATTCACTTTTTTGCAACAATGTCTGCAAGTCAGTTTCAAGGAAATACACCCAACAAGGACTGGTTCAGTAAGGAGACCACACGTTAGCTGTTGGGTTGACTGGCGCCAGCAGCGCTCCCATGGTCTGGCATGCTAAGCTCAGGCTGCACACCGTGAGCAGGTATCCATCGCGGACCTTCATCTGTAGAGACACAAGCATCACCTCTCCCCCAAGTTAAAAATTCATGTGGTCCCGACCAATGCCCGGTACAAGGGTCTTTCATGCATACTAAGACACCTTCGTGCTTTTGCTGCTTGTCACCATTGACACAAAGTGTCGCACAATGGGGAGGCACCGCATGGTCGACAGAGATTTTCAGAAAGTTCAAAACATGACACAATTTCTCTGAATGTGTCTCTTGAATCATTCCCTTAATTTTCCTTTTACCCTTTTTTGTTGTTGTTGTTTGTTTTGTTGTTTTGTTTTGTTTTGTTTTGTTTTTTATATGCAACTAGAGACACTTTACCATAACAGAGAAGCCCATTTTTACATCTCTGTCTGAGCCCGGACACAAACCACAGCTGTATGCATCACCAGGCTCAGGGCAGAAATCATTCATGCAGTTACATAGCTGTATATCACTACAAGCATGCAGACACATATTTATCACTAGACAACCATGTTTATCTTTCCTAGTCTCCTTCACAATACCCAGCTGTTCTCTCATCTCTTGTTAGGTCAAATATTCTGTCTTCCCCTCCTATATCTCTTTTCAGACATTCCCTGTCCTCCTCTTTTTTGCTTGTTAATTGTGACGAGGCAAAGGTTGTGTGTAGCTGGGTGACCATGACCTGATTTCTGTTACAATCAACTAAACTCTGAATACAGGAAAAAAGGCATGGGAGACATAAGGCAAACATCAATAAGGTGGTTAAAGATAATTATAATAAATCCTGTAATACTTTTCAGTCATGGCCCAAAGTTTCCCATCTGTGAGAAGACACCAACGGCATCCTGCCCCTGGCTCTGTTGCCGATCTTTGTTTAAGGTTTTTAAGTTTTGTATGCTTTTGTGAATTAATTCAGAGTGGTCAATCAGATTCACATAACACATCCTATCAAAGTCTTCACACTCTTGTCCCTGTGTTAATAATAAAAATCAATAGCAACTCGGTTCTGTAGTGACATATGATGGACAGAATCAACATCTGTTAATAAGCCAGAAAAAAAAAGAACAGTATTTGTAGTATTGCTTTGTTTAGCAAGCTAGCAGCCTAATTTACTAAGCAAGTTAAGAGCGTGTACTATTCTTACAGAAGAGATTAGAGAAGCAAAAATGTGTTATGCTGCATTCCAGAACTCAGCCTGAGAATTACAGTCTGCTGTGAGTTCTGCGTTACAATCATTTGACACATGTTGGGGTTGCGATTGTGAAAGTTGCCCGTTTACAATTTTCATTGGCATTATCACAGCTAGTTGTTTTAAAAGCAACCCTTGAGCTTCCTGATGTTCGACTTGTTGCAAAATATTCTGAAGCCAATCAATCAAGTTAGTATTAAAGTTAGTGACTCTCTAGGACCCTGCAAGACTGTGGCAAGACTCCCCCATCCTGACTGCCTTAATAGCCATTCCTTCATTTGCAAACAGTCGTCCCTGGGATACCTTGCCTGAGTCACAGAATCGGCACAGTTATTTTCTCCAGCCAACTGCTCATAGTTAACAGCAATTCCTGATTAAGGTTTTCAATCAAGGCCACTACAGGTAGCTCACAAAAATCAAATAACCACATCATATACTGTATCAGTTAGTACCATACAAAGCAATGACTTCCAATCATGCAGTGTGAGCGTATAAGGCTCTGCCATCACTTCAAGAAGGGACATAGCAAATGTATTATGAATCCTCCCTTCCCGCACTGCTTTGCTTAACCCTTTAACAGCCTCGTATTGCACAGGCTGCCACTCTGCAGGTTGATTTGTCTGACAAAATACTGAACATGCCCTAGCGACTCCCCAAACCCATCACTTAAGTGTTTCCCACTTGCATTCCTGCCACCAGTCCCTCAGACTCCCTTTCACCCTCCCCAAAAATACAATCAATGCATCAGGAGAGACGAGGGGGTGGGGAAAAGGTCTAGCTCCTTCTCCAGATCTATAGGACCTGGATCAAAAGGTTTATCAGTGCCAATGGAATCATTCTCCGAGTTGTCCTGTTCCCGTGCTTGCTCCTGTGTTGTGAGGGTCGCTGCAGTCAGTGACAGAAGCTTTGGGGGCAGAGGAGGTGTGGACAGAATCGCCATCGCTGACGGTGTGTTGAGAAGAGTCGCGCTGTCGGTGGAATTTACAGCTTCCTCTGGTTTAGCACCGTTAGTAGAATTAGTCCACCCTTGGCGAAGAGTAGTCAGAATTTGCCACCAAGATGTTAAATGCATTCCCGACACGGAGTTCCCCTCCGCGGCAGCATCATACAATTGGCTGCTGTCTGTACACACTTTCATTCTTTCAAAGTCTCTAAAGTTTCTTGGCTGCTCACCTGTCTCGATGAATACAGGTGTTATCCTCGGGGTTTAGGTTGTCCACCTGGTCCAGACAGCAAGACGATCGTTCAGCCAAGCTGTCTCCTCCGGAACGCAGCCCTCTTCCACGAGCTGTCTTTTTTCCGTCCTTATTCTTCCAAGGCTTGGGAACACCACCATAGGGGTCACCATTTGAGGAGACTGAGGCACGGACTCCCTGATCTGACTAGAAGACCCTTCATGAGTCCATATACGTCTCTTTCTGGGGACGAAGCCTGATTCCCCATTACGGATTTCCCACAGCTCACCTCTCAACTCCGGAGGGATTTCAGGCCGGCTCCTGCTTCCTTTCAGCAGATCATTCAGAGTTCTGTGGGATTCGCTGCAAGTCGCTCAGATAGGCGATTCGAGAGCCCTTCACGTCAGAGCCTTAAACGCATCACGTCGGGGTCACCAATTTGCGGCGAATGAAGAGACGGGACGCAGCTTGATGCAAGCAAATGTCAATTTATTAGTGATTTTCTTACAATTATATACGTTTCTACCTTCTACATATTACACACTGATTGGTTAAATCATAAGCGTAAAAAACACTGATTGGTTGACATTTAAGGCACACCGTTAGAACAATAGGAACTTATTAGTTTATCTTGACCTAGCAATAATTTCTATTCCAAAGTTAGGGAGTTTCTTTCTACGCGGCTTTCTTGATTACGTATCGGCGCCATCCGTTCCCTTATCTGGCTACTTGTTTCTCTGTCCGTCTGGTTGCCTCCTCAACTGTGACAGCTCAGGGGTCTGCAGTTAGCTTGCTCCTTTGCTCCCAGGGCTTGTGCCCTACAAGTTCTAACAAGTCTCTATTCATCAGGCTATCAGTACTTGGACTCTTGTCCTTGAAACCTTGTCCTACACCCTGTGTCTTAAAATCTTTTCTTTAGCAAAGCATTTCAAATACAACAGTAGCACTGAAGAATATAAAGATGTCATATGTTTGATTTTCCTCTGCTCATTTAAAAAATGTGTTATCTGTATTTTCTGTAATTTCTGGTGGAGGCTGGGCAGAAATTGATATTGCTATTTATGTTTGCTCCTACGGAGAGGTTCTGCCTACTCAGAGCACAGTAATTGTGCTCAGTAATTGAAGTATGGGATTATTTTAGGCTAATGTGTGTTTACTTACTCCAAGTTAAATTTCATCACTGCTACTTCTATTTCCCTCTGAAATATTTCTTAATCCTCCATAATTTTTCACCATCTCTGCTGAAGCACTTCTCCAATAGGATTACTGACTGCCCTGTTTGTCTTCTTCCTTCCGCACATCAAATGTCTGGGATTTTTTGGTGTTATATTAGAAGTTTAATTTGTATCTAATGCAGATTTGGACCATTATATCAGATACTGAGCCAGAGTCGTGTGGCTTTTGTGATGAGCAGTCCTGTCTCACCAACCTGCAGGTTCTAGGAGTTGACAAGCATATTGATACGGGCTTGACTGCTGGTTTTCCAGAAGGCTTTTGGCAAGGTCCTTCACCAAATGCTCTTAAGGAAATTCAGACATTATAAGGAGGAAGGCAGTTGCATGGTTAAATAACTGGGTAAAAGACAGGGAACAGAAGATAAGGGTAAACGTTCAGTAAATGGTCAGAAGGCTGTTTTTCGCCTTCACGAGCAACTTAGGAGTAGGTATCAATGACAGATGAGGTATCAATCTTTACAAATAATATGAAGTTATTCAGGATGGAGCAACTGTCAAGAACTGCAGAAGCTGCTAACAAAACTGAGAAACTGTTTAGATGTATTTTGCACCCAGTTATTAAATGTGTTGCTTTATTTGCCTCATCTCATAAAGACAGAGTGGGAAAAAGCTCATAGGAGAACAGCAAAGATCACGGGTATGGAGTATCTTCCATGTGAAGGAAGACTGTGCAGACCAGGACTCTTCAGCCCAGAAAAGCTCCAATATGTGACAGAGGCATATAAAAGCATAAATAGCCAGAGAAGCTTATCGTTTATTTTCTTTCCCTGTGGGACAATTAGGGTTCAGCCAATGAAGCTCGCAGGAGGCAAGTTCACACTGAACAAAACAGGGTGAATCTTTATACAATATGTAGTTAAACTGGTGGAAAGCCTTGCTGTAGGATGCTATGAATGATGGCCATTTACACGATCTCAAGAGGACACCGTGTAAAAGCCTGGACAGGAAATCCTGTTGAGCTATTAAATGCAAAGATTTACCTGAATCCCTCTGGGGAGGTCCATAAGCTGCACATTCGTGGCAAGAGTGCATACCAGGAGGTGTCACTGGAGGCTTTGCATCCCCAGGCACCTGCTGGTGGCCACGACTGGCAACAGGACACAGGGTTAGACACCGTGCAGCCATTTCTTATGGTCTGCTCCCCTCAGGACACTTGGAACAGCTTCTCTTCTTAAGCGACAGCAGATGTTGTGCCTAACTGATGATATCCCAGTCAGCAAAGTTACAAAAAGACCCGTCAGCTGTATATTGAGGCCAGGAAAGTTCAGGCTGAGACACAGGTTTTAAACACGTAAGGTCATTTCTGTTTGGAAGCCTTAGTCCAGCCGCAGCACGCTCCTGCTCACTGAAAGCTTTGGCAGCAGCTAAGATTTCCCTGTGGCTGCTGAGCTCAGCAGAACGGGAACGGTTTGCTCCTGCGGACTGTCCTTTCTTTTGCTAGCTGCATGCTTCCCAAATCCCTCCCTGCTAATGAGGGCCACAGAGAGGCCACCAGGACCCTTCTACTTGTGAAGGAGAAGTTGAGTAATTGCTAGCTGCATGTGCCCCTCTCTCCGTACCCTTCCCAGCAGGTGCACTGGCTCTTCCCTTGCTACGCAGCCCCTCCTCGCTTCCCCAGTTGCTGCATTGCTGCCCCTACCAGATCTTGGGAGCTCTCCTGATGTTGTAAACTGAAGGAGGGTGGCTATCCTCATTTCCCACTCTTGCTATTAATCCTACTCCTCTGTCCTTGTCGAGATACTATTTCCACCTTTGCCCCGCTGATCTCCCACCTTCCAGGGCCGATGTCGCCCATGCAGCCGCCCCTGCCAGGCACCACTGCCTGCACCTGCCTGTGGCTCCTGCTGCTCTCCGCAGACCTCACCTTGCCCCCTGCGGAGCAGTGGGGCTTGCTGGGCGGCTTTGCCTCTTTGCTCTGTTTTCTTCTGCCCGAGCTCTAACCGTGGAATTGTTCCTTGCTTTGTGCTTAAGGTTAAGAAGCTGAACTAGTTCCCCAGGTGTTCCTTATTGAAAATGTCCCAAACCCAAAAGTAGTTAAGTATTTATATGCCCCTTGTTACTCCTGAAAGCAAAAGGAAAACACACTTTCCCTACCATTGTCCCTGTTTGACATTTGCCATAGCAAAATTTACAGAGGAGTTTGGTGTATGGCCTGTTTGTGCATCATATTTTTAATTTGGAAACACAAAAAACCCAAAGCCTCATTGCCATGAAAAAGTAATGCTCAAATCTGTAAGAATATAAACTATACTTTATAAAACAAGCTCTGCTTTTCTCTCACAGCTCCCATCTCAGGTTGCTTTCACTTGGTCCTTAGTGATAAAATGGCACCATAAACTTGTTTTATGTCCTGCTCTGTAGTAAAGCACAGTGTAGTAGGTGGCAGACACAAGAAATTTATATTCTTAGTCACTTCACTGTGAAAGGTATTAATCACAAATGAGCAGTAGCCTCAACATGTCAAATTTATAAACAGCAGAGAAAATGGAGATGGACCAAAGTAAAGGTATGAAGAAAAGTCCAGTCTTTACCAGCCCCTGATGACTGATGGTGTGATTTGCCTCTGAGTGGTGGAAGGGAGTCAGAGAGGGTCTTGGACTTTCTCTTGTGCTATCCTCCTGCAGATGGCTGGGCTCGGGGCTGGTGGGTGTGCACGTGTTCTTCACAGAACTCTGCAAGGGAATGCTGAGATGTGGTGCTAGAAAACATGAAGCTCGGTGCGCGGCAAATGCTGTGTCTGCAGCTCACTGCTTGCAAGTCCCGATGCAGACGGAAGTGGAAGGGTGAATGATGCATCTGATACTGCATCTGTGACTAGCTGTGGCTTTGGAAAGAGCAGAAAACTAGTCATGCAGTAAGTGTGCCTGAAGCTTTGATCTCCCTATAAAATTATCACTTTTCTCCACTATTGAAATAGACGTTCCACATATGCATTAAGCCAAATGGAAGACAGCATTAGGTTTTGGACTGTCACCATCTTTAAGCACCAGCAAGAAAATAGGAGTGTGTTTTCCTGCTTCAGATACTACAGATTCTGTGGGACGTTGACAGTTTCTTACAAGCCATCTGTGAACTTACTCAAGAGAAGGGCAAGTTAATGAGTCAAACATTGTTTGCCTTAAGTGTCTGTTTCTCCTGTGTGTCCGGGGGCTGTGACACAGTCCTGCAGACTAAAATGCAACCCCCAACAAACACCAACGATAAAAAAGGAAAGCAAACAGAAAAATCCCTTACCATCTCAGAGATTTGCTTTTCCTTGCTCTTTCTTCTTACTTCCTCGGTGTTTTCCACATGAAATCCCGTGGCTTGACTGTCACACCATGGGCAGACAAGCAGGGCCGGTCTTTCACGTTCCTGCACTCAGCACAGTCCCCACAACTATTTTGATGAGAATCGTGGGTGGGCGGGAGGGGTGAGCTGAGCTTGGGTGGCCGCTCCGGCTTCCAGATGAAGCTGGATCTCCCTGGTACAAGAGGCAGTCGGCGGCTGCAGAGCCTGGACAACTGACAGACCACCCTGAGCCCCTCACCAGAGAGCTCCAGCCATGGGAGGGATAATAACAGACACCCAGTTGCCTCCCTCTGGAAAACTAAAGGAAGAGGAAAGGCTAGCGCAAAGTTTCTGGAGGTCGTAATCCAAGAGCTCTGGGGCATCCTGCTGTCAGTGGGAAGAATTAGTGGCTGCAGAAAAAAGGGATAAATGCAGAGGTCAAGAGTGATGTGGAGAGCTGCACACACAGAGGGGAGAGGGGGGAGGGCAGACAGCCTGGAACGTGCCTGGGTGATAGATGAGCATGAACCAGGTTTTGGTTCGGCCTTGTGGACATCAAGAAAATGATGTGGCCCTGTTGTATCCTGCATTGGCACAGCGTGTTGTCGGTTTTGTGCGTTGCCTGTGCTGCACCTCTCTGGCCCTGGCTGAGTTAGTGCACAGGCAGAGACCCCCTCTCCTGTCTGGCACGCCACATCCAGCACAGCCCCGACACAGCCTGCCTGCTTCTGGTTCTGCAGAAGCCCGTCTCTTGCCTGTGTGAGACCCTCTTGGGAAAGCTGGCCACCAGAAAAGGCGTTTCCTAGCCTGGGGAAGAAGCTGATAGAGCAGGGCCCTGCAGGTAACTTCAGTCAGCTTTGCATAGTCCTACTCAGCTTCTCCTCCAGCCCAGGGTGAGGATGCACAGCAAGGTAAAGAGAGAGAACACAGAGCTCAGAACAGAAAGGATGGGCTACCTATGTAGCTGTTTGTGCCTTAATGGCATTTGCCACCGTGCAGGTGGCTGGAGAACCCAGATAGTGTGTAAGGCACCTTCTGACCTTCTTTAGTGCTGTGCGTGTCAGCTCAGCCACATGCACACAGTCATGCTTGCAGAAGGGGCAGGTTGACATCCAACACAGAAGTACTGTGTAGTATCATTCTGTGCAAAGCCCAGGGTGTGCATGGGTGAAATACTGGTATTTCGCCATTCTGGTATGTATCTTAGTGACATAGTTCTGCACAGTTGCAAACAGAATTATAAAACAGGTTTCTTTCTACCTTTCTATCTTTTTTTTTTTTTTCTAAAGGTGTGGAGAAAGAAGTACAAAAAGATCAGGATGCTAACAGGCCTGTTGTCTCACCCCCTAAGAGATCAGCGGTAACAACCACCAGGCTCCATTCACCAGGTAATTATGAACCAAAACCCACTGCTCAGGGAAGATTTAAACTTGTTGACTTTGCATCTCTTGTCAACACACTAAAGGGAGACCTGCTATTAAGTGAGGACTGATTGTGTCCAAGGTTCATTAAGCTGGCTCTGAGTACAGCAGGCTTTATCATACCAACGCATGAGCTGAACAGACTTTTGTTTTCTTTGTTACAACCGCGAAGTCATCTCTCCGTCAAAACAAAGAGTTGTTGCTATTACCTCTTTAAGGTCACGGGAACATTTATGTTTATCATTACAATTTTCTTATCTAACAAGAGAACAGACAGGTATAGTGAAATAAAAGACACCTCAGCTACCTGGAATGAGAGTATACTGTATATTGCCTGGGATCTACTCTCACTGTTTGCAGAGGCGCTGAATTTCCTGGGCTGTTTCCGTGCATGACTGGAAAAGGGGTTATCTATAGAAATAACCTTCGGAGTGCTATTGGGGCATTGTCAGCTTAGCCCTCAACATTGCGTACAAACACATGGTTTTAGCATTTCTGAAGAATACCTTGGCTTATTTACTAAGATGAAGGGAATTTATTTCTATTTATGTTTCCTACGTGTACATCAACAGATGTATAAGGTACCTAAAGGCTTTTCTAAGGCTGGCCTTTGGCTGATAACGCTTCTGAAATGCGTGGGCATGGTCCCAATGATTTCTTTGTGCTTGCAGTTTATCTCCTGTTCTGTTGCCTCAGTTTTTAGACTCTACTTAAATACTTCAAATGCCATCTCTACAGCTATATGATGCTTGAGTTGTTATTATGGGGAGCAGAACCCCATGTTTCTTCATTTGATGGTAAAGTAAAAAAAATGTAGAACAGCTCTTTGGCTTCTAGAACATTCATCAAGAGTCTCTGCATGTTTACTAAACTCAAACTCTTCTTCCTCCTTCACACCCAACAAAATCCAGAAAATGGGAGGTTAAATTTAATCTTCCCAGCACCAACAGGATTCAGAATTCTCCTCACGAAGCTACTAGGGTAAAAACATGAACTTACCGCTGTCTTCTGAATCATACAATTTTTAGGCTGTTTTGCAACTGGTGAGATCACCAAGAGAGATGCAAAGAAAAATTTGTTGTGCAGAGTGCCTGACCAGCAGCTCACCAGCATTTACAACGGCGGGACTCCAGTTTAAGCACCAGAATTGATTGTGGTGGTAGCAGCATGTTACAGAACAGCTGATTTGCTTCCACTGGAACTGGAAAGCGAAATGAAACACAGGCATGTTTGTACTGCGTATTTCTGTTGTCCTAAGGAGGCCTGCATTTCCACAGGTCACTTAATGGTTTTCAAGGCTGAAATTTTTGGCATATCCAATTCGTAAGTCCTCAAATGTTGCTTCATTGTCATGAGAGGTTGAGTAAGTGCCCTCTCTCCCACTGCACAGACTGATTTAGGATTTCTTAAGCTTGGTTGTCTGAAATTATGGCAACCTAAAATTGTTTATCACTGTAAGGATCAAATAGGAAGGTAAACCTCATCTTTATTTTTTGAGAGTAGCCTTTAGCATTCCATGAAATGACAACAGCAATAACAGAAATAACAAACAGACAATGTTTTCACCTATTTAACAATTCCAAAAAACAATCAAAGCAGCCATTAAACAGGACAAGGCGTGAGTGTAGCTGGGGCTAAGGGGCAGTAGCACAGCCTTTCCTCCATCAGGATCACAAACCTGTGAGGCATTTACTCTTTGTGATAGGAGAGCACGTGTCCTCCAGGTAACTGCCACACCTACATGTGGCCATGAAACAGGCTGTAAAACTTGGAGTGCTGTCTCTAGCTTGTGTTCCCTCTGTTACTGGCCTCCTCACGTGCAGTTCTTTTAAATCAGTGCTGGTCTTTGACTGTCATGCAAATTTTTTTTAGCCTTGAGTCTGACCTTTAGACTTTTGGTCAGTCCTCCTGCAGACTTGCAAGGAGTTTTGAGATGCAGAGTCTCATAGCGATATCTCTTTTATCTATTGATGCAATCCCATTCCTGAAATATGTGTATAGGAACAGGTGTACATAGATGCAGGTGCTCTGCATCCACTCCATTTTAGGATGGTGCCGTCTGTTTCTGACATCTGTCACTCTACAGATTGCTTGTTATCAGTCCTCTGAAAGTAATTTTCTCACTTCCCTTATGAAAATGTCCAAAATTGGACAGTTAAAAGGCAAACGAATTGCATTCCCCATCTAAATCCTCATGGACTGTGTTAATTGTGAGTATATACTTGTCATGTCTCCTAGTTCAAACACAAGTAGATAAAAAAGACCTGGGAGTTTTGAAGTGGATCAAAGGGGTTCGGTGATTCCAGCATACACGAGGTCTCCCCCCTGGTCCCACCATCAGCAAAAAGGACATTCAGGATCAGGGCCAGCATCATTAATACATACCCTGTTTTGTGCAGAGCGACAGAAGGGAGACACGAATGGCAGAGTAAGCTTAGTAAGCTCTTTTCAGACCCAAATGAACTGAGAAATTCAGATTCATCCCTGAGGAGAATAGCACAATTTCATTTACAAGGACAGCTTATAATACTGACGAGGACAACACAGAGATGTGTGCTTCAAATGTTCCAGTGCACAGGAAAGCTAGAAAGACAAAGCAACCTGATGGGTTTCTGTTTTCATTAAAACTGGACTGATTTCAAGAGCTTCCCTTTACACTTCTCCCTATGCCTTTTGTTGTAACATCACCATGCTGCCTCAACAACCCAAGATTTTTATACTAGAAAGTCAGGTATTTGTGGCCGTTGCTCCTATGAATCTCTTATTTTGTGATAGTACCTACTGCCTACTGCCCAGCTGAGAGCCCCTTTACATGAATGGAAGAATCTGTAAGAAAATAGCATTCCTGAACAAAGAGGTGTACAGGCTTTAACCGACATGAAAATGGATAGAGGGCAATGGCTGTGCTGGTTGAACTCTCTTAATGACAGAAAGTCCTCTCTCTCTCATCCCGCATTGTAGTATTTAGGACTTGCAACATCATAAAGTTAGCTTTGACATGTTGGGAAGCCTGGTATTCCTCCTTACAAATGCCAGTCATGGGCAGAAATTGTGTCAAAGGCTGTTTTGCACTCGTGACTCTCTGCGGTTGCAGCAGGAGATACTTGGGGTCATGAGGGAGCATCTCTGGAGCTAGTTCCCCGTAAGCTTAGCCTGGAGCCAGGACACAGTCCAGCAAACTGGAAGACATGCTCCCAGTGGCTCCACGCAAGTCAGGGATCTAAAAAAGTAGGAATATGCTCCTGCTGTATTGTTCTGGAAAAGCTATGCTGCTTCCCTGCCTGATGTAGTAAAATTGCCCTAAGGGTCTGTTTGCACACCCAGGCCACAGTCTGAAAAATCTAAAATATCTAAAGCACATCTAACAAGATTACCTCTGGAACAATGCTCGCCTTCATAAATTGGTTCTAACTCATACAGTTAGGTGCATCTCTGTGGAAAGATTCTTCTGGGTTTTGGGAAAGGGGTAGGTAGCATCCACAGTGGAAGACTGTCCCCTGTTACCTTCATTGCTGACAACTAGTTGTAGACATTGTTCCTGTGTTGTTTTGCAGGAACTGCGTGCTACAAGACTGTAAGACCACAATATATTATTTAATTTTTTTTGTCTTTTCTTTTTTCCCAGTTTCTTCCATACCCAACCCCTGCTGCCAGCACAGCAGTGTTCGTTTTTCATCTATCCAGACCAATGTCCTCCATTTCTAGTAACGCATGGGAACAAGGTGTCTGGCTGTTTTCTGCCCCTTTCTTACTGACTCGAGCTCCTCGGCTAAAAGCTTGATACTAGTGGGAGGAGCTCAAGAAGTGAACCAGGGATTCCTGGCCAGTATTCAGGAAGGAGCTAGAAAGCAACAACTGAGGAGACACAAGGGTAGCAACAAGAACCGTTAAATCAAAGGTGTTGCCCCAGCCTGATGTTTGCAGACAGTTCTCAGGAAGCTGAGAAGATAAAGACAAAACAGATGGTCCAAGCAGTGGCTTGAGCAACCTGACACCACCAGAACACTGCCCTTTCTTGCTTCATCCTCCCGAGTATCTCCAGAGAAATGAGTAGCTGACCCAGGCAGGATATGACCTTAAATTAGGATAAAAGCCTCACTTCCCCGAAGTGGCTTATCGTGAGCGAGCTTTAGTTCCTGAGCCATTCACGTGAATATGACACCGTGTTTGAGCTGATATCCTGAACACAAGCTACACCAGCGGTTCCACATCTTTATACAGGATCAGACTTGCTTCAAGCCAACCTGGAGCACGTCAGAGGAGCCAGAGTCGGTCGGGGCCCATTTCTGCGGGCAAACCGTACAGCGCTGCTGCTGTGACCGACGGTGCAGAGAGAGCAGCCATGCAGGGCCAGTGGTGTAACGGTCATCACCATGTGGCACCTGGGGGCATTTCTGTACAGATCTGTTTTGTGCTGCAACTTTAGAAGTGTTACAAAGGGCAGAGCAAGGGGGACTGGCAAGGTAGACTGCAGTATTGCTGAGAAAAAGAAGTCGCGAATCCCAATAGCAAGCAACCCATGCTGTGTTTGCATTCAGGGAAGGACAACTCCAGTCCCACATTGTCCTATTTGGAGGCAAAAGGAAATCTACAAAGGCCATCTGGGACCTCTGTCAAGTCACCAGACTTGGGGTTGAGGTGGCCAAAGAAATCATGTGTAGCGTGTAGACATCATCCTACTGTTTCCCACATCCACAACGGGATAAGCTGAATCTCAGTCCGGACGTGCCCATTTCTCTCACTGTTATCCAAGGGAGTCCAGCATCACGCATCAAGATGCAGACCTCTGTTGTTGTCGATATCTAACATAGGTGAGAGGGAACCTTCCTCTAACAACCTCAGTTCTCAGTAAGACGTTCTTAGGAGAGCTCTCCCCGGCTCATAGCAGACCTTCAGGCTCAGAGCCTGCGGTGAGATGACTGTTACAAAGGTTTGAGCTTTGGCCCCTACAGAAACATATTGCGCTGTGCTCTTGCTTTTTTTGAAAGTCATTACAGATCTGTGTGAATGCTACAGACCTTTTTTTCTTTTATAGGGCTGAGTCCCAAGGGCCTTAGAAACACAGGAAGGTCATATCCATACATATAAAGGGACCCTGATGGTCTTTTCTTCTCTCCTTTGTAGGACATCCCAAGCAGAGGCCAACCACCCCAAAGAGGGGATTCTCCCCCAAACCGGGAGAGAGTCGAGATGCTGAAAAGCAGTTCATTCAGAGACTGAAGGAAGAGTGTGATGAGCAGTCCCAGAAATTAAGCAGTATTCAAGGTGACCTTAAAAGGGCCAGCTGTGGCTTTGATGTCTTTGCTATAACAACACAGCACTTTTTCAGGCAGGTAAGTGCGATGAGTATTTTCTACCATTGGAAAGATACTTTGCCTTTACACCAGCCACTTGTCCAGATTTATTCCACAGTTGTTGAAACTTTGTTCTTGGGAGAAAAGCATGTAATTTCTTTGCAACAGTTCTGATGATGAGGGAATCGTAATTTGATGCCATGTATTTGAAAATCAAGGTTCAGGAACTTGGAAGAGGAAGAATTGTGACTGAAGTATTTCTCATGGAGGGGTTTCAGGATGTTTTTAGGAGTAAAGCAAATGCACAAACTTAGAAGTACAAGTCCCCGACTGCTACAGCTGGAATGGAAAGTGTAGCTGAGATCTTGATACTTGTGACCAAATGCAAAAACAATCCATGCATTTAGTCAACCAAAGGCGTTGGATGAAGGAGGAGATTTGCTTTCTCACAGTGCTTACCTACTCCTGCTGTTCACCACAGATCAGTCAGTGTCCCTGTTACAGAGGTGCCAGCTCCTGAAGACGTTAGAATAACATTATCTCAGCATTTAGATTACATTCAGCAGGTATAGAGAACATTAAAGGAAATGTTGCCACTAATTAGAGAAGCTTATTTATTCACTAAACCTGAGACAAAATGAGCAAATTTTAAGACAACCCTGAAGGACTTGCAGGTAGTGCTTGTTTCAAAAGCCATTTACTGATCTGGGAAATTAGCTGGGCTCTGAGGTCCAGACCTGGTTCACCTGATGCCCATGTATTTTGTACCGTCCCGGGTTAACCTGGTGTTCCAAGTACTTTGTAAAACAGGCAGACAGTCACCAGCAGTGGGACCCAAGGTCTGGAGAATATCCCTGATTGCCTGTTTGGCTACTTCTGGAAGAGGCAAGAGTAAACGTTCAGTGTTAACTAGGATGAAAGAAACCAACAAAACCCAAAGCACAGATTCAAACAGTCTTTACAACTTCTGAAATACTTGGTTCAGTTATTTTTTTTTATATATTAGTGGGAAAGGTTACCTTTGAACAAATAACCACAGTTCACACTTTTCCCTAAGCAGGAGCTGATCTTGCTAGAGGGAGCTTCAGTGAACTTAAAAAAAGGGAAATTTTTAATATGTACTGAATATTTTAAATACCTTCTCAAGGGGTTTTCCCCATCCATTTTTCTATAGTCTTGACACTTTTGGACTTGATGGGCATTTGTAAAGGGTTTTTTTTTTCCTTTTGGTTTTTTTTTTTTCATTCAAGCTGACTGCGGAGTGTCCTTGATTAAAGCAGAGGGGAACAAAAAAGGGAAGGGCAGTGTATGCTGAGCTTTGTCTGTGTGTTGTCCACCGGGGAGAGATTTTTCATCTCATGCCTCATTCACAACTTGCTGAAGGAATTCTGGAAGCTTGGGCATACCTCCTGTGTCTCCTCTGGATACGTTTTCAGTGAGAACGGCTGCTGCAGCTGAGCTTTCAGATGACTCTCATCCAGCTGGTGCATGTTAGATCTGTCCTGAGAATGCCTACTGAACTGAACACCTCAGGGGACTTTATTTAACAGAGTCCTCTCCAAGTCCTGCCGGGCGTAGCTGTGCCTCGTGTTTCCAGCTCCCCTGCACCACCAGGCCGGCTGGGGGTTTGCACTGACACTGCTCTGAATGCCCGGGGCTCTTGCAGGTGAAAAAGAATATACTTATGGAATTTAAGCACCTTCAGGCTTGGGCAGGATTAGGTGTAGATTTTTTCCAGATCCACTGCTGGGCTCGTTTACCTGTGTTCAGCCTGAGCGTCAGTTTCTTCTGGCCTTGCCTGGTCGCCCTGGAGATATATATGTGCACATCATCATTCAGTGCAGTGCCAGACACCTGTACCTTGCCGCTTGCTGCTGGGAGCCATGTAACACGGACCCCTCCCAGGCAAAGAGACCCCCGGCTTCCCCGGGTGGTGAGCTGCACAGTCAGCGTGAGCCCAACAGTTACCCATTAGTCACTTAGGTGTGGTACCTGCATTAGGAGTATGGTTGCTTTAGGCTCCAGTTTTAGGGAATGGAGGCAGGTGAGCACTTCCAGGAGACCGTTTTCAGCACCAAAGATCTGAATTTCTGCTTGAGGTCCCTGCCTGTACTGTGGCCTCCAGGGATGCCTAAAGCTGCTGCACTTTTAAATTCAATGCTGAAGCTGAGAGCCTACATGTGATGGGATGATCTGGGAGTATTCAAGCAATCGTGTAACTGGGCAGTCTGTTCTCCTGCAACGTAGACACAGGCTTCCAGGTTTTGGAGTCATTCAAAAATACAATCTGTAGACATTTTCTGAGATGGCATTATTGTTTGAAAGCTTGAGCAAAATTGCATTGGCTGGCTTTGAGTTAGGGCAGCATGAAAAAAGAAACTTTCCCCATTATAAAAGTAATACTTATGTTTGTTCCCGAGAAGCCTGCAGGCAGAATGGTTGAGGTCTGAGTAGAACTGCAGTTTGGCAAGGGAATAATACTCATTCAGGAAAAACGTGGGGCCTTATTCCAGAGAAGTTTGAGCTTGAGTTGTCCAACTGGCAGTTCTGCTCAGCTTAGCAGAGGACCCAACCCTACTTTGGTGCTAGGGAGCCTCTTTGGGCTGATAACCAGCCATAGCCTAATTTTAGTGTGTGTGTCTCTCTCTCCTTACACCACATCAAAATAATGCCCAAAACATAGACTTTTATCTGAACTGGAGTTGAATTCTGTTGGAAAACGTGCTCCAGGCAGTGAGGACTGGGCTGAGTCTTAAAAGCAGCCCAAGGGCCAGTGTTCTACACACAGGTAGGAGTCTCCCTGTGCCCGTGGCTCTCTTGTCTTGCTCACACCGTTTCTGTTCTCTCTCCAAAGCTGGGGAAAGCACCAATGCAAGTGGTCCAACAGACGTGTTTAGCTGAAGAAAGAGCGTGTCAATATGCAGTAAACAGTGTTGGCCCACACCCAGGGTTTCTTTGAGTGCTTTCTAATTGTAAGCACCTGCTGTAGCAACCTTAAGGCGGCATGACCATTTTCTTTGGGTTCCGTTGGATTTGTTCAATTGCTGCTCCAGACCACTGCTGAATGTCATCCTGAAATCATCTCTTTTTCTCAATCGAAAATGCTTTTAATAGGCAAGAGTCATTAAATAGGCATCAAGGCGTTCACAGCATGTAGTGGTACTTAGCACAGACCCATTAAATGCCAGCTAAACCAATTTTCTGCCTTGGTGAAGAGCCTAGGCAGTCAAAGCAAGCGATGGCTGAGGCAGCGGACAAAAAAAAAATTGAAGCAGTGGTTCTGACTTACACGTTTAGCTAATTATGAAAAGTAATGATTGCAGTGCATGTGGACAGCATGGCTTTTAACTATTATTTAATTAGCAGATGGATTAGTGAAGACCCTCAGATATGCACACGTGACTCCTATTGACTTTGGGAACCACTTTAAACTTCTCCTGAGGAGGAGCAGATGGAGTTTGCCCCTAACGTCGGATGTTCATCATGCCGATACAACCCTTGTGCTGTGAGGGACCAAACTGCACCAAGGCCCTGGACACTGGACTGATGCCTTTCTGCCAGTCCAGCATGCCCAGGCAGATGGACTGATGAAGTTCCGTTCATAAGTTCTGCCCCTGAAATTTCAGATGAGGACTCCTGAGCTGCAGGGCATGTGAGGGGAAGGGATCGTTTCTGAGCTGCAGACCCCAAGGGTGGGAGGAGGTAAGGGAAGGGGCTGTGCTGTGGTAGTCTGTCCCGTACTCTGCTGGGGCATGGAGGGGTTTCCAGACTTGCAGCACAGCCTTGTGCTGCAGTTTCCATCACAGGGGAAAAACTGCTCTGGACAGGTCCTGGCATGTGGGCGCGAGCAGATCAGCTGGGAATGGGGGAACCACACAGATGCGCTGGACGAGAGCAGATGCAGGAGGGGGCCTGGGAAGCAGAACCACAAGTAACAGTCAGTTAGTTGAAAGGAATGTGCTCGAGCTTGTGGGTCACAAGCCCTGGTGAAAGGGACATGAGAAATTTCTGAAGGGTATAGAAACAGGGACTAATCATCAGGTTGAGACTATACAAGGAATAAGGTGGTCGGTTTGTCAGTTTGCTCAAGGACGTGGTGCAAAAGCTGCAGACATTGTTGTCTTTATTGCTGAGTTGCTAAATAGCTAGTGTGAGATCCTCGCGGGAGTTGCCACATAGTTATTGAATAAGCAAGTTTTTGAACCGATCAGAATTAGATGTAACAATTGCTTGTGTGTATATAATCATGATATCCGGCTAATTAAAGTGACATTTGCTTGCGTCAAGCTGTGTCCCATCTCTCAATCGTGGCAAGCAGGGACAGCACTGCAGTACCTGACAGCATCCCAACAGTTTGTGTCTACCAACACTGGGAAAGACCTGTCACCAGTAACCCGTGTGTGTGTTTGTCTCCACACCAGAGTGTGAGTTACTTTTGGGTGGGTATACAACACACATCTTCCAGACAAGTAAACACACATAGCGGTGTCCTGGAAAATCTGGGATGGACAAGAGAAACCTTTTCCCCCATTCAAATAACTGAGAGATGTGTGTGCTTTTGTGTATTCTTCAAAGCAAGGTTTCTGCCTGTGAAGTGTCATGTCACTACCTTGTTCAAATGCTAATGACCTCTTGTGTAAGAGGCAGAACTGGTTGCACTAGTTCCAACTCACTTGGCACTTCCCACCATTGCCTCCAAAACAGTAATTTGGGATAACATTTCAAGTGCTCATCTCAGGCTGGGCTGACAATGGTTTATTTCCACAGCTGCCTCTGAGAGTTAGTTTAGGAGAAATATATGTATTGTTTGTGCCTGGTGGTGGCACAGTGGTAAGAAGCCAGCACTCATCAGAAAGACTGACCTTCTGGCTTTCAGGGGTACTACTTTCCAGCATTTGCAAAATATATTAGAATTTAGCCCAAGAATAGCTCTTAGGAAAGTGCCGCTCCGCTTCTCCCTCATCATTATTACAGCTGGGCCAGATTTCCTGTACGGAGCAAGTTCGGTCTTTTCTTTGCTCCTCCTGGAGACCAGAGCAGTGAGAACAACTCAATCTTTTCATTCTGTATCCTGGAAAAAATCCATGTTGGATTCACCAAGCCCTGACAGTTTTGGGATATGAATCAAAAACATTTTATTGCAAGACAAACAAAACACTTTGTTTACTTGGGAGCAAAAAAATTAGAAAGAAACTTTGTCATCATTTAGGGCTTTCTAAACTGCTTTTCAAGTAGAAACGCACAAGATTTGGTGCTGGGGGCAACTAGTTATGGTAAAACAGTGCAGTAAGAATTGAGAGGTGCTCCTTTCCTTGCAAGCATTGCAGTGAAGGCTCTACAATGCAGCTGCTCTGGGACTCAGGGACACTCATTCATGCTCGATCTGCCCAAGGAATGGGTCAGGGTTTGTAAACTGAAGGAAGGTGCCTTCTGCGGGTGCCCTGCTTATTTGCTGTGGGTGCTAGATGACAGGCAGTGAGAAGATAAGGTGCTGTAGAATAGAAACCTTAAAGCAGCTGAGTATCTTTCCCCTCCTCATGCTCTTGAATGATGAATGATGTACTGCTTATCTATAGGATGATGTACTTATGTTTATCTAATAGTTGGGAAACGTGCAAGGACCCTTATTGCTAACATGACGGATGTACTAATTGCGAAGTCCTTGGATTTGTCATCTTTAAAAAGGCTATCTGGTCCCAAGTTCCTGTTGTTTATGAAAGGTGGCAAAGACAAGGACTTAAATCATGGTCACTAGTTTAGTGAGATGTGTAAATGAGTTCCTGGAATTGTAATGAATATGTAAACGATTTCCTGGAAAGTTAATGAATAGGTCTGAGTTGCTTGTATAAAGAGGGGACTGAAAAATCCCCTCGATGTGCATGACTTTGGTGGAGCGATCCCCCATGCACCCAGCGCTGGCGAATAAAGATAACCTCCTCCGCTCACTCGAATCTTGGTGACTGACTCTTTAAATCACTCTGGGTAACTGAATGTTACCGGCAGAGGCTACACAGGGCCTATAGGAAGATCATTTCATCCAGTCTCCCCACCATCGTGCCAGGGTGCGTCCCTCATTTTCCACTGGCACAGCACCTCTTGGTGATCTGCCTCTGTGGCTGCAGAGCCAGATACTCACTGCACTGCGCACTTCGGGTCTGCCAGCAAAACCCACGGCTCACCTGGCCCAGGATCTAAGGAAGGTTTGTAATTTCCCCGTGCCTCAGTGCCTAGCTGTTAGACAGGGATGCCAGGGAGCTGCCCTCACATTAAGAGGCCACAGAGGAAAAAAATAGTTATTTCTGATGCACTCTGATGTCAGGGGTGAGATGAGAAAACAACAGCCTGCGAGGAAGATCCACACTGCTGTCAGTGCAGAGGATAGCATGGGTGATAAATAAGGCCTTGGGCTACAGAGCGCATTAAAAAGATCAGCAAATTCAGAAATGAGTACTGACACGCCTGTTCACCGGGCACAGTGGGAGTGCTGTGCTGTAGCTGTGTGACGGATCTGCCCCACGGAGGGGGCATCCACCCACCTGGGTACTGCACCGCTTCACTGTGCTGCTGCTGGGCTGCGGGTGCAATTGCACACCCATCGAAGGGGCATGGGGGTGTGAACTGGCTGGAGTGGAGGTGATGATGGGGATACTGGGTATTGCGAGAAAACGGGGGAATTCCCCACTGAGGGCTCCTGAGGCGGGAGTAGGACCAGGCAGTGCAGTATCCCACTCTCCGTACATTTTAGCTGTGTGCTCCTGGGTAGCCCAGGTCCTGTGGCAGGATTTTGCTCTGTGATGTGGACTCACTTGCACAAGCTACTTCCTCACTGCAAACGGGGCAATTAGAGCCCCTCTGCCTCTGAGATGCACCCCTTCCCCCAGGCCTGGCTGGGTACCCCTGCTCCAGGCTGGTGCCTCGTGGCCCTACGGCTGAGGTGGGAAGCAGGATCCGGAAAGCAATGTACAGAGGAGGCAGAGACTCGCCGGGCCGACCCTGTCTGTGATGCGGTGGATGTCTCTGTCCTGCAGGGCAGTGGGTGGGAGTGAGCCATCACCCCCCATCCCCCCCGGGCAGCAGGCAGGGAGCAGCAGGAGCAAAGGCATCTGGAGGGGCAGGAGAGGAGCAGCAGCGAACTGCTCTCCCTGCCTGAAATCCTGAGGCTGCAGAGCAGGCACAGAGGCTCTGCAGGAGAGTTTTACTGCAGGTCGATGTTTGAGCGCATTCAGGTGAGAGAGTGGCTGGGGAAATGGTAGGTGAAGAACTAATTGCTTAGTGAAAAGGCTGCTTATTCCGTCTGACGTGCGGAATTAAACTGCGTAACTCGGGGTAAGTTATAAAGCGGGGTGTTTATTGCGGTGCCGGGTGCAAGGGGGGTCGCTCCTCCTGACTTGCACACGTAGTTTTACTCACAATACATGTTTACACAGTGAAGTTGGTTAGTTCCGCCCAAAGCCTACACCTACGAGCTAATTATTGGTTAGTTGCCTTCTCGCTGCAGTTTAAAGGTAGAGTTCATTTTAAATTTACTCCCCGTGCTCCCCGGGCGGCGGGATTCGCTCTCTTCGGGGGGCCATTTGAGCAGGAGGTCGGGATCTCCCCCACCACAGTGATTGTACCCCGGTGTCCTTGAGCCTTACCCCTTCAGCAGCCCGTTTCTTCCAGCGGCTCGCAGGCCCCTGCAGCAGGCTCCGTATTCCCACGCCGGTGGGCTCAGCTCCCCCTGCCCTGGCTGCCCCCCGAGGCGCTGAGCGGGCCGAGCCCCAGCCCTTCTCTGCAGGCAGGGAGGCTCCTGCCCGCCTGCCGACGGCTGCTGGCCCCGGGGCGGCTCCTGCCTGCAGCCCGGCTTTCGGGGGGCACCGCGCTGTCTCGCATCGAGTTCCCCCCTTTTCTTTTCCCTTAGCAAATTCTTTTGCTTAAACAATACCATTCTTAGTATGGATTCTGGTAAAATATTTCCCATCTTGTAGCCTTTGCCTTAGCCCTTTTTTCTTCCATTCTTCATAACTGCTATCATTATTTTTTTTACACATGCACAGAAAGCATCGTAACGTAATACAAATCAATAATTCTAATACAATAATTATGATAACTACAACAAAGGGCTGCTTCAGCCACATAAAATGAGGCAGGCAAGAAGTAAACTATTCCCAGAGGTCAGAAAATCCAAAGGAAGTGTCATCTAGGGATACTTGATGTAATATTTTGGGGGTTATCCAAATTTGTTGCAAATCCGTTTCAATACGTTTTTCTTGGTTAACATAGACACAGCAAGTTTGATTAATAACCATACACAATCCTCTTTCTTTTGCTAAAAGTCTGTTCAGACCCATTCAGTTTTGAAGTACTAAATTTCTTAATGAAGAAATTTTGTAGGACTCCCTGTACAGCGCCTATGGTGAGTTTTTCCATTTGTTCTATTGTGGCAGAAATATTTATTATTGCTTTTTCTAACTCACCCCTAATGAAGGAAGATGCCATCTCGCAAAACTATGGAATACTGAGGGGCTTTTGGGTCATCGGGGGCTTATTAGTTCCTCATTTAACCAGTTTCCACGGGGATCTCAAAACACCCGGTGGAGGATGCGAATGATTAAATATTCTGCCTTGGGGAACTGGGTATCCTACCCCAGATTCACCTTGCCGTCACTTAGGTATGTTTTTCCTGGCCCTGCCATCTCCACATAACCACCATAATCCTTGATGTAAGCAGCTATAGGTCTGATTAGCGAGCATATCTAGATGCACTTTCCCACATTTCGGGGTAATACTATATTTTCCTTTTGTATTAGTTGGTGTTAGAATTGGCGGGCCACATACACTCCAGTTCAGAGCAGTGTAGTTTAAACTGAGCCATCCTGTCAGTGGAGCATTCATTCCCATCATTCCCTCTAATTATCGTAGAATTTCCTGATTTCTGTACTTCATATCAGGGTCCTGCTGTACTATCTGGAGATTTGTAACAACCAAATCCTTTATGATTAAATGGCCAGCTCCAATTTGCCTGTGATACCATTACACCGTATAATGGAAATTCTCTACTACCTCTGGAAAATGCTGAACATACCCAGCAATCTGCCAGATTCAAAGCATTCGTTACATTATGGGTTACTTTTACAAACTGATTCTGGTCCCAAGAATGAGTTCCTACTGTACAGAACATTGTTAATATACAAACGACCAACGGTCTTTCCGTTGGATCCGAAGCCGCAGAGGTCTGGTAGGTGTTGATTCCCATCGCGACTTAGGGGCTGCCTTCGCTCTGGTGTGGCGGATCCAGGATGCTTGTTCCTTAACTCTGACTGCGGTATGGGATGTAAGCAGTATTTGGAAAGGACCTTCCCACTTCTGTTCCAGAGGTGAACCTGAAAGAGGTCTGACACATACATAATCTCCTGGCTCCATGTTATGCACAGGTCCATCAAGACCTCGAGCTCCAGTTCCTAAAACTACGTCTCGAAGCTGTTTCTGCATGCTTCTTCCATAATCAGTAAGTACTTCATTCTCAACTCGGGCTGACGCTCCGCTCCTGTTTGTATACTATAAGGTCTCCTATACAGTATCTCAAAAGGACTTAGCCCTTCTTTAGCTCTGGGCTTGGTTCTAATTCTCAGGCGCGTCAGAGGCAATGACTGAGGCCAAGATAAACCAGCCTCCTGTCCAGGTTTTACAATTTGCAGCTTAATTAGGTGGTTCATTTTCCACTTGACCACTTGCTTGTGGATTATATGGGGGGTGTAACTGCCAGTCTATTCCTAAAAATTTAATAACTTGCAGAATGGCTTTTTCGATGAAGTGTGGCCCCCAGTCTGATGAGATTACTGCTGGAACCCCAAATCTCTGTACTCTTTCTTGTAATAGTACTTTGGTTACTTCTTCAGCTTTGTTGGTTCGGCAAGGGCGTGCTTGGGGCCACCCTGAAAAGGCATCCTCAATACCTCCTGCATGACCAGCAGGTATTAGGACCCCCCTTTTGGGGTCGGTGAGCCTGGATTGCGATGACGGTGCCACCTTGTCCCGCGGCCCCACGGGGATTTCAGGAGTTCACCTGGCTCCCGGCGCCCCCTTCAGCTCAGCTGCCCCCTGCCCCGCCCCCGCCCCAGCCCCTCCGCGCCCCCGCTGGGGTCTCCTTCATGTGCCCACATGCCGGGGGGGGGGCGGGTCTGGGGCCGGGGGCGTCCGTGCCCTGGGGAGCCCGTCCCGGCGCGGGCACGGAGGGGAGCGTCGCAGAGCCCCCCGGAACGGCGAGCGCGGCTCGGGGAAGGCCGGCCGAGGCGTCCCGGGGCAGGGGGGGCGCGGGGGCCCCCAGCCCCGCAGCGGGCTCGCTCCCGGGGCTCGCTCCCCGTGCGCAGAGTAACCCCCCGCCGCCCCCCCCGGCGCCGGGCGAGGGGCTGCGAGGAGCCCGGGGGAGGGGTCGGGCCAGGGCCCCTTTCCCCGCGGGGCTCCGACCCCGGGGCGGGCAGCGGGGCCGGCGGCGGCGGCCCCTCCCTGTAGCGGGGCGGCTGCCGGCGGCGGGGCCGGGGCGGGGAGCGGAGCGGCCGCGCCGGGGCAGGTGAGCGGGGGGCCGGGGCGGCGAGCGGCGGGCGCGGGGGAGAGCGCCGGGGGGGCGGCGGGGCCCGGGCCGGGCCGGGGAGCTGGGCCGGGGGGGCCGGAGCCGCGCTGGGGGGCGCGGGGCTGCGCTGCCGGGGGGCGGCCGCGCTGTGCCGGGAGCGCCGGGCGGTGCCGGCTGCCGGCACTCGGCTGCGGCCGCGCTGCCCGGGCCGTGCCGGGGGCTGGCGGCGCTGCGGGCCGGAGCGGCGGGGCCCGGGCTGCCGGCGCGGCGCGGGGGGCGAGCGGGCCGAGGGGGGGCTCCTTCCGCCGCGCCCCCGGGGGGGCGGCCCGGGGGTCCCGAGAGCCGGGGGGGCGGCGGCTGGCGCCTCCCCAGAGCCCCCCCGAGCCTGCCGCGGCCCCCGCTCGCCCCGCGCAGCCGCCCCCCGCCCCAGCCCCTCCCCCGCAGCCGGGCCCGCAGCGCCCCCCGCCCCCGGCCCTGCCGTGACGGCTCAGCCGGGCCCGGTGCGCCGGGCGCTGCCTTGGCGCGGGTGCCGGTAGCCCCGGTGCGGGCAGGGAGCGGCGCCTGCGGAGCCCCCGCGGCAGGGGGGGGTCGGCCGGGCACGGGGGGAAACTGCTCCGGGGGGGATTAGAGAGAACGGGCCCCTCACGGGAGCGCACATGCTGCAGGAGGCTTCTTTCGGGTAAAATGCAGCTGCCGCTGTCAGGGTGGCTGCCAGGCAGGGCATCGACGGTTCAAGGGTTTTGCTGTTCGGGCTTTGTCAGACGAGCTCGTTCGGTGGTGGAACTTGACAGTCAGTGAATAACCCACGTTGGGCGGAGGAGCTGTCCCAGGTTCGGCAGCTGCAGAATGAGCCCTCTGATCCTGCTGGAAACGCTGAGCAGAAGCCCGAGGAGGGGAGATGAAGGAACAGTGAGTTGTCAACGAAGCAAAAGCATGGAGTTTTGTCCTTGAAGTATGCCTTACCTACTCAGATTTTTTGGCATAGGATCACAAATTTTCATCCATTTGCTGTTTTCATCTCTGGAGTGCTTCTGTGTTTTTTCTCCTGTGTTGCACAGCTGCACGCAGCTGGCTGGGGAGAGCTGGCTGGCCTCGTGTACGGAGTGCAGCACGCGTCCCTCCGGTCAGCCAGCCCTGTCTGCAGGCTGGTGCTGCATTCCGTCTTTTTCTGAAGGCTGGATGTTCAGCGGCCACAATTCATTTTCTCCCGTGTGAGTCAGGAAAGTGACATTGTACTCCTCTGGGAGTACATGGTGTCTTTCAAGGCATTATGCTTACTGCTTTAGACTATACGTCGTGTGCCATCCCACACTGATTCCTGGTGACTAAAACATGAAGGAACTAAAGTTCTACAAGAAAGTGGCTTGGGGTTTTTTTTTTTGATAGATGCATTTGACACTCCTTCTTGTAGTTTGTCTTCATCGTGAGGTCCTTGTTTAATTAAAAGTAGTAGTCAAATTCCAGAAGGGAAACTGAAACTAACTTGATGTCAGGGACACGCTGATCTGGGGAGAGAGAAGCACTGGAACAGCTGTGCGTATGTACCATAAGAAAACAGTGTTGTCCAGAGATTGCTATAGTTGTAGTATGAAGCCAAGAGGATGAGTGGCGATTAAGTTATTCCTGTGAGCTCACAGTGTGCCACAGGCAAATCTCAAGATGTTCCCTGCTTTGGAGTTTGTTCCTCTCTCTGTTGGTGGCGATTAGTTGGAAAGAAAGCCTATAAAGTACATTAGAATAGAAAAGCCTCTATCCTGTCCTTTCACCCACATTTTGGGCATGTAATGCACAAAGATGAAAGATTTGGAAGGGGCAAAATAACTAGTTAACATTTATTAACTAATCCACAGAATCTCTCCAAACATGATACTGAGGCAAACAACTCAGGGGAAGGGTACGTGAGGGTGAGAATTAAGTTAAACAACTAACAAATAAAAAAAATAATTTGCAGTTGCATTAGCTAGGACCCTTCTTCTAGGTGATTTACATTTTTGCTGTGCCCAATTATACCGTATATACCAATAATCAATATCCTGGCTGCCAAAGTCTTCTAAAATTATTCTCAGATTTGTTGGTTTATGAGGCTTAAAAGTTCCTCTAGGAGGCCACACATCCATGGGTCCTCCTCTAGTACGAGTCAGGAATGGCCATTCCTCCTGGCACAAAAGAATGAATTTTCATTTCAGCAAAGCCTGTGCCAGGGGTATCTTTTCCCAGTTCTCTAAAACCTCAGCAAGGTTTTCAACCTCCCTTTCAATGCCGGGTGTACTTTCCATTCTTACCGAATTCATTACCTTCCTCACCAGTATGCGATTTTTTAAATTTAAACGCAAGAGCACTTTCAGCTCTGTGTCTGGAATTACCCATGTCCAAGTCTCATCAGGTGATCTCACCTAGTTGCTGGCAGCATTGGTTTGGTATAGTCACAACTTTGTTATAATTGGTTTGCTTTAATCGCCACTCAGAGCTGGGCCACCACCCCAGCGAGTGGCAGAGAGCAAAGGGATACAGCACGGCTTATATACACTTATCAAATCATTAGTCAATGTCCGAAGTTTTTAGAAGTTTCCTTTGGTCTTGTCAGTTCTGCAAATCCACCACCTGACCCTGTCCCAGCTGACTGATCTATTCGGTTCCAGTCTCTGCCTCGGTTCCAGGCTCCTCCTCGGATCCTGATCTCTGCCTGCTTTAACTCACACACTCCTTCAAGCACACTTAAGTCTTTGAACAAGCAATTCCTAGTCACATCTACTGATTTCTCTAGAAACACCTGCGTTTCTGCAAGCACCTGTGTGCACAAATTGATCATCTGTTGTTTGTCTGTTCTCCCACTGATTAACTGGACTGGGTGTTAAACCAGCCTTGGATTGGATTAGGGCTATACTGGGGACGAGGCCTGGTTCTGCCACTTAGCTGCTTCAGCACTTTAAATTTCTGAATTCAAAACACATTTTCTTTAACAAGCAATACCAGAACAATGGAGAACAATTATCAATGGTTTGGTCACTGCTGATGACAATTGCTGTTTCTAGTGTATATGTCACGTTTATGAAACCTGGATCTGCAGGAAGAAAACTGTTCTGTTGCATGTCCACAGCTGAGCTCCCTGAGATGAGCATCCACGTTTTAACAAGCCTTTACATCAAAGGCTGTAAATGAGCGTCAGTCTGCACAACCAGCTGGGAATCTTGTGGTGTTCCAGGCACATCTTTTTGTCCCATTCAATACCTTGTCTGTGTGATTTGCCTTTTTGTCTGTCTTGTGCTCTCCTGCTAAAGACTTCATAGGCCTCAGTCTTCTGATACTGCTCCAGCTCCTGCATCTAATGCTCCTTATCTCTGTCTGCTCTCCAGGAGTTTCAGGGAGTTGCCTCCCCTTCAGGAGGAAGGGAAGAAAAACAACTTGCCAGATGAAGTGCTGGTCCATTTCACCTGTGCAAACAGGAAAGGAGTGAAGAAACAATGAGAATGTACGTGAGATGCAAAGACACAGGATTTCTGGATAATATTGCTGTATTCTGGTGTGTGTCCGCCCCTTTTTTTTTTCAAACTCAAATCACTATTCTGTTCACTCTTTTTTGTTAGATCTAGAAGTAGCCTGCTGCTAAGCTACTCAACTGAACTATCACCTACGCAGGGACTTCAGAATTGCCTTTCTGTGCCAGGATTAAATGCTGCCATTAAATGAACAGATCAAGCTTTAACGTTCAGACCTGTAACTGCAGGGTTCCAATACGCCCTTGTTTTCGTGCCCCACAGACAAAAAAGCACTACCATTCTACAACCACACACTTCGCCCATCTGACAGGCAAACAAAACATCATGGCTATTGGAGAGTAGCATAAAGGTAAAAGAGCCTAGGTGATATCAATTTAAGCTATCTACATTTAGGTTAAAAGAAAACTTCAGGCTAGAAAAAAACCCTATTTCACACGTGCATAATAGAATGAGCTTAACTGGAGAACTCTTTAGGGGGACCAATGAACTGAAAACCATTGAAGGAGTGGTCACAACACTTGCTAAAGGGATCCTTTCCAGAAAGAAGTTGTTTTCCCAAGTTTTTACCCCAGCGAGTTTAAAATTCAATGGAAATAAGTATTCAATCAGAGTGAACGTTAGTCACTGGGTATGCCTTTTATTTTTGTTATGTCATCACAACAATACATGCAATAGTTATAAATTTCATGCATTTGCAAACCTGTTTTGATGCTGCTGAGGACACAGTTAACATTCTAGATTGGGGTGCAAATTTAGTGCTGCTGGGTTTGCGTTTCTTTTGGACACTGTGTTCTTCCAGGAGACATTAATTCTTCTCTTCTGTCTCCAGCAATGTGCTGCTGTAACTGAGTACAGTAACTGAGTCAAAAACAGCAGAAGTTTTTCCTCGGCTTGTGTTTTGGATGGATTGTTTTGAATCACTAAGAAAGAGTTCTACTGTACTACCTGTAAGTAGATGTCCTAGGTTTTCTAGCACAGATCTATACAGTTCTTTAAATATTTCTTTATATTTATATATATGTATATATATTTCTTATAAAACTTAAACAAGAAGAATGATTTTTAGGGTGTTTGCCCTCTGACTATAGTAACGGTCTTTTTCAAGGGGAGACTCACTATTTGGTCAGTCCAGTCAGCTCAACGGTCCTTGTACTCACCAAATAGCAAAGGAAGTAGCAGGACTGCAGGGCTGGAACAGGGGAAACGCGAGATTTGCCCTTCAACTGTTATATCGGACAACTAGTTTGCTGTTGCTGCAGCTCAGACACACTTTTCCCCTGGATTATGGGACACTCACCCACACATGGTAGTATACTATGACTCCACTACTTACTTCAGGAGAACAACTTCATAGTCGTTAGCTAGCCAAAACCAAGCTTACTCAGCTTCAACAAGAATGTTGGGCTGTTGTATTAGAGATGGGGGCTGCCAAGCAGCAGCGGCCTTCAGTGCCACAGTCGAAAAGGGCAGGAGAAACTGAAGGGAAGGAAGTACTCAGCAGCCTTTCCCTGACCTGCTATAGGCTAGACTCACCGTTTTACTCAAAAAAGGACAGATTCCCTGGGGATTTAAAAAGTAGCACACAGAATAGAGATTTGACCTCAATCTCCTTATTCCTAGGTTAAATATATATATATATATATATATATATATGTCTCAGACATGATAAGAATATGTTAAGGGCAAAGGGTAGAGGGGCAGAATGTCTTACTCTCTTCCCTCCCTCTCCCAGCAGACAGCAACATCATTCTCGCTACAGATGTGTTACCAAATCAACTGTGTTACCTTGACACACATTTTCCATTATGGTTAAGACGCTATGCATATGCGCCATTTTATAATATCTCTGTATAACTTACATTCTACAAGCTTAGTGAAAAGTGACAAAAGGAACCCTTGTTTTTTGCATCATCCCACTTTTCATCCAGCCATCATAAAAACTTTTAAGCATTTTGTCCTTGAAGTATCTTCAAAAGCTTAAATGTCCTGATAAATTCACGTGATAGGCGTTTGGCAAATAGGCAAAGAAAACAGAAACACAGAGGCAATTGATGAAAATGCATCAAAAAATAATTGTCTTATATTTTAGGCCAGTACATCCTAGACCTAAATTCTTTTCTTCTCCAAAAGAATAAAGATTGCATTGATATTCAGATACTAAGTTAGAACAGATACGTATTGCCATTTTAGACTTCTAAAGAGTGTGGAGATCTGTGGCTAAATGAATCTCCCCACTAGCAGAACAGTAGCAAAGATGCTGACTATGTGCTATTCATTATATAAACTAATACATTTGACAGCTGAACTGAGACTCTCGCTGTTACCTTCAAACTTGAACTTCGACTTGACCTAATCCCATATCGAATGGTAACAGTTTACCATCTATCCTTGGTCAGCCCAATGGAAGACTTCAAAGGATAGATTTAGTAGCATATAGTTTGGCCTTGACATGCAGACAGTATCTGTTCTTACCTAAAGAACAATAAACCCTTGTATTTCATTTCTCTTTTTTTTCTTGTTTTTTAACAGATGGAGGGCTGGTGTCTTATTCCATTCTGTCTCCCCACCTGGATGCCTTAAATGTGATAATAAGGGAAGCACGGGGTGAGCCCACCAAAAGCTCAGTTCAAGTTGGGATACAGTGAGAAAGGAAAGGAAATAGACTGATACCTGTCTTGTGTCATGGCAAATTAAAGCCTTAAATAGGCTGCCATAGGAGAACGTGAAGCAGAAATCAGCACTGACTTCTGAATTAACGGTGGCAGAACATAACAATGCAGGACTGGAGTGCACTGCACCCTCTCAAAGAAGTACAGATGCTCCATCAGTGACACCTAATTGAAAATAAACATTTTTGTCAGTCAGTTTATGTGGCACATTTCAAACCAGCAAACTGCAAGTCTAAACATCACCGGAATCACTTTCTGGTTACTATTCCTCCTGAGATCTCACCTGGCTGAGTTTACCACAGGAAAACCTTCTTTGGGAAATTCAAAGAACGTGTTTCACTCTCACTGCAAAATTAACTATTTTGCTCTTTTCTGAATGAGCTTTTCATGATAATCCAGAGTTCAAAAGTTCTTTTGTGAAACACCTTAATACAGCCATGGCATTTTTTGTAACTCGGAGTAGTAGATTTGGTTAACATTTTTCAAAGGATGAAGGATTACTAAAACCACTTAGTCTGAGCTACTATCTGTTTAACACAGGGCAAAGGGTTGAATCCCGTCATTCCAAAAGGAGAATATATTTTCATTACTCTGAAAATGTAGTGGAGTAGTAGTATGATTATAATAAGGATCGTACCAGTGCATGCTGACTTCTTTGTCTGCAAATGCTCTGCAGAGACAACTAAGGATGAGGTCTTCTCTTTTCACATCTCTGAAGTAACAAACATATTCAGTAGTGCTATAAAATAATAAATAGCAAACAGGTTTATTTTTAGTGGTCATTCAGAGTTTACTTAGGTCATTTACATATGTGGACTTCAAAGTCCCCTTGAATTGCAGAACAGTGAAGCAAAACCTTATCGATGGTGCTTTTGTGTTAAGGTGATGCAAGAGCTTCAATCCCCAGTTACCTTTAACTTAAGACTTTCATTCTAGTGAGTCCTGACATTAAGAAACTTGGGGAAAGACATGATGGATGGCAGGATGACACAAAAGCAAAAGATTCATGCATATTAGTAATTTATCCCCATCCCTTCCTGGTGTTTGTACCCCTCAGTAGATATGAAAAAGCAATGTAATTCTCTTCCATCCTAGCAAAGGATGTTGGATGAGTCACCATGGACAAAAATGCATCATAATGTTGTCATGTCAATCAAAGCTTTGACAGACAATTCCAAGTCAATTGAGCAAAGATTTATGAAATTATGAACCAGTTTCTGCTCAATGAATCTCTGCATAACTCCTCTAATCATATTTGAGAATATTATTTACCAGGTGAACCAAAACAAAAGAATAAATAGACAAAAATCAAATGCATCCGAACCAAATATATTTTTGTGTTTTCTGTAGCAAAGATAAAATCACTGCATTTTGTTTGGACTGAAATGAATCATTATGGTAACTTCCCCCCACCCCCTTAAAAAAAAAAAAAAAAAAAAAAAAGAGCAGAGAAAATGAAAGTCTAAATTGTTACAAAAGTGCTGATGCCAACCTGCCCCATTGTCACCTCTGACTTCTATTCACAAATTGCAGTGCTTGGGTAGATCACTTGGAACGGAACAGCCCTGTTTTCAGTCTCCCAGGACAGCACCCCAGCCCTGAAGCAATAAGGCTATTTGAGGTATGAATCTCTCCTAGGGACATTGTTCCACTTTGGGAAATAAGCATTTCCTAGACCAAAGGCTGAAACTTGAGTGAGTATCTTAAACACAAGACCGCATAATTATTTTATATAAAACATATCTAGCTTGAAAGCTGCAATGTAATCTCAGCTTCAAAATGCACTCTGGATAGGGAGTTACGTACTCTTCCGACACACAGGAAGGGCTTGATTTAAATCCCTGTCGTTGGTTCCTCTGTAAGAGACTGCACGACAACGCTTCCTTCAAGAGCAGCTCTGAGAAGCCAATTTTTCAGGAAATAGTGAGTGAGTGTGCATCTGCGTGTGTGCTGCCACTTCTGAGCAGTCAAGAACTGGGAAAGGAGGATCTGAATGTGAAAACATCTGTCCTCTACCAGTACCTTGGGCACTCAGCTTGAGGCAAGCCAGCCAGCACCTAAACGCCCAAATCCCCAACACTCACCTGAACCATGAGGGAATGGCACCTGCCAGTATTGCAAAGTGGAAATCTTCAGAAAAGTGTTTGTTCATGGTAAGGGATGTTTCTACCTCCTTTTCTCTTATGGACATCTCTCCTATTCACTAGCACGCTTTTACTGGTGTTCTTGTGGAAGTAAGCCCGTCTGCTTTGAGATAAAACCTGCAATGACGCTGGGATCAGCACCAAACGGGGGGAAAGGAAGCATCCAAAAGCCCTTTACCGAAGATCTCAGCTGATCTAAAAGACTCAGTCTGCAGCTCTTCCAAAGCAGATCTGTTTTTCTTAACGATCTGTCCTTTTTCGCCTGCAGAGAGAAAGTCAAGTGTGTCCTCGTACCCTGTTTTAGTAAAATGGATGTGCAGTACTCACTTCATTATAACCACTGTGAGGATTAAAAGTAACTTGAGCGAATGGCCTTAACTCCTTGTAATTATCTTTTGAAGGCATTCGAAGACAAAAGAAAAAAAACCCCCAAACCCCCCAAACTAGCTCCAGAACAGCAGTGCTTGCCAAGGGACCAGTGAGCAGCTGGCAGGGGCTGTGGGCGCAGCAGTCCCCCCATGAGCCTGGCTCTCCCACACGGTGTCCAGGGCCGATGGCAGGGTGGCGGGACCCATGGCACAGGGAGGGTGCAGAGGGCCTCAGAGAAGGAGCTCTTCCATGGATGTGTGCGGGGTAAGGCTGAAAGGCCTCTGATGCTGCCCGCCTATGGCGTCGCTCAGCCCACGGGCTTCTGCGCTGACACCCCTCAGTCTCCAGGGCTTCAACAGGTCCCTAGCGCCACTGAAAAGGCAAAAGGAGGGGGTACGGGACGAGCAGTCGGTTATTCGTTCTGGCCTGGGGCCTCTGAACCATACTCCCAGATGAGTGACCCAGCTGGCAGAGCCCCACCTCTGCCCAGGCCCTCCTGGGGGGCACAGCCCTTCCCAGCCCTGGGGCCCCCTTCCCTCTGAAGTCTCTCAGCTGTGTAGCTCCTTCCCCTGTTAACCCTTTCAGAGGTAACGCAACAGAGAAGCAAGAAGCTGAGAAGGTTAATTGCGAGCGCAAATATTCTTTCAAAAACACACCTTCAAACCACGACAGGTCCAGGCCTGCAAGAAGCTCCTGACTGCAGCTGTGTGCCCCCTTACTGCGCCGTGCCAGGGGGGCGCAGCCCGGCCTGAGGCCTTGGGCCAACCCAGTACCGAGCCCTCTTCCTTCTGGCGGAAGACTAAGACCTCTTGCTTAAAGCTTGCTTTTCTTTTGAAAACAGTTTGTAGCTCCTTTCTTACTACTTGCTAGCAAAATTCCTCTTCTTCGTTGCCACAAACTGGCTGCAAGTGGAGTTCTCTGCAGACCCGACTCGTGGCACATCTCTACAGCTTTATGTAGACTCCCGTCAGTACAACCACTCGGCCCTGACCCCCGCTCTGGGCTCTTCTCAGCTTACTGAAAGGTCTTTCCACTACACCACTGGTCCCCACTGGAGTCAGTCGAGGCCTGTGGTTTATTGGCGGGACCTGGCTTTAAGTCCTGAATACACGTGAAGATTTATTAAATAAGCACACTGCTTTTCTGCAATGTGGCACAGAAGACTACAAGGTCAGGGAGTAGTCCAGCAATGACAGAAATTTCTTTATGCAGGCAAAGGCCCACAGCTACATTTTTGTAAATGCTCCTTGTGGAGAAGGAGGCTCAGACTGCGTACATCTCAAGCTATTTTTACTAGCATTACAAAACACCTTTCATTTAAATCAGACTTGTAAAAACAACGGAAGACCTTTATTGCTTTTTAACCTTATGCTGAGCATTGTTATTTCCCTTTTTGAGAAAACATCCTCTATAAATATATATTTAGAATTCTTCCCACAAACTTATGAACCTATTGCAATCATAGAATTACTAGAAAACTGACAAATTTTAAACAAATATTTCGAAAGGTAAACATACCTGATCTTTTATTAATGATGTACTAGCAGCTTCCTATAAAATAACAGCTATCATTTTGAAAAGACTAGATCCTCAAAATGCCAAGAAAATATACACCAGCTCAATGTCCATACTCATACAAAGAGGAAGGTTTCAAGAATGTAATGAGAGAGATTGCACTTATTGTTGCAAATAATTAAAGAATCAGAATTTGCTTTTGCACTATAAAGTGCAAAGTTATTGGAAACAGACTATTGAGTTTTCCCTGTTTCTTAAAGAGAGTTGAGAAAAGCTCCAAACCAAATCCAGTCTCAGCAACAGAGGCAGACACTGAAACCAGCACCATGCTGACTCCCAGCACCCTGCTGTAAGCATTAGGAAGTTCCCTCAGATAAAGAGGCAGAAATGTGCTGATTTCTGCCCTTCATAACGCTAGCGGAGTCCTAGAATTACAGTTAAGGTGATGATACAACCTAGTCAGTCAATCATCTCATGTCTGCCCAGGTAATTATATTTTAACTGTTAAAGGGCTTTTGTAAAGGGAAATTGTCAGCCACGTGAATGCTTGGTTGATGCAGCACATGCATTTACTATCTTAAGGTGATTAATGTAATTCCCAGCCCAGGGGAGGCCACATGATGAGTTCAATGCAACCCCTGGTATTTAAGAGCAACTGACCAAGAGAAATAATGCAGGACATACCCACACTGCTCTTCATTCGTGGCAGATAAAGGAGTTTAGAGAAGAACCTGTATAACTTCCACTACAGATAGCTCCTTAGCTTTGACTGAACAGACTGAGGCTGGTTTACTCCACAAGGCCTCCACAGGGCACTAACTTTGCTCCTAAATAATTTAGCTGGTCAGTGAACAAGGAACAAATGCTTTTCAGGACTTGTATGAAGGACCAGGAGATGAAGTGGCACGTGCTGGGTGGGGATTTCATACGCAGTTTACCACTTGACTTAGCATGTAGTGCTGCGCAATATGAACAGTGTTGCTGGTCCCGTTTCCCTGCCTTTAAAAGGAAGAGGGTACCTGGGAGCTAGATATGAGTTCCTCCTCCTAAGGCCATAAGGCTCAATGTTTGAAAAATAGCTTAGGAACGTTGGAAGAAAGGTGTACGAAATCAGTATTGATCCCAAATGTTTTGTATACTCTGTTGCTGCACTCAATAAAACACTCAAATATAGAACATGTTTCTGCAAAGCCAGCATGCAGAAAATTCTCTATTGTCTCTTTCTACTCTATCAAGCAGTCCATGGAAATCTTTAGAGTCCCCGGTCAATACTATTTAAAACATCAAGACTGATTTTACACTCCACATTCTTTGTAATTTCTCTTTCTCTCCAACAGGTAGTACACTTGTGGGAAGAATGCCTTCCCTTCATAACTATAACACACAAAGCTTCAGGCATGCACATTTGAGGTGAAGGCCTAAAATTCTGAAGGATCTCATTATCCTTCCAACACAAAAAGACTTTCCTGGGGACCACTGCTTTTCTGTGAAGGGATGTGTATTTTGTTTCCTTTCAATGTTACTGTAAAAGATAATGTCATGACCACCTCATAGACTTACTGGTAATCCATTTCATGAAAAATCAAATCCACCCACTGTATAAGCATACATTTATTATAATACAAGAACCCATACAGGGTAGCCAGGAAGCAAACTGGTTCCAATTTGTCCCTCCCAATCATTCAGCTTCCACTGCATGTCTCTAGGAGTCATGGGGCAAGCCAAGTGCATCTTGACAGCCCTGGAAATTTTTCTAAACCAGTTCATCATATTCCCCAACACTTCTGATTACAAAGTTAATAGCTTGAAATGGACATTCTGGAGTTAACCCTGTGACCTGCTTAGCAGAAGAGCAGCAAAGTGTGGTGCGAGTGCCATGCTGAGAGTGACAACACCTAGTGATGCTTGAGGCTCCAGTACTACAAGCAATGCCAGAAAATGGAGGTAATTGAGGGGATTTCATTTCTTCTTTCGGCCTGCCTAAGTTTGCTTTCCATAATTGACTTTCACATGCAACTTATGATGTGTATTTCTCAATAGGCAAATGGCAGTGATGAGGGGCAATGATGCAGCTTGATCGGGTATTTGGCTAATTCTCTACTGTCTGAAGGCAGAAGGGAATTTCTCAGAGAGTGTAGGGCTCTTAGGACAGAACATGTATTCAGAGCTGCCCAACAACTACTTTTGGCCAGTACCAGAATGGTTCACGTCCAGTCCAGTAACAGATGACATTAAAGTATTACGGGCCAGGGAAAAATATTTATTTCTTAGATAAAAAGGGCCTTTAAAATTTCCTTCTGAAAACAAACACCACCACCACCCTGACCCCTGTTTAAAAAAAGGGATGTACACTCAGCAGGTTTAGCCAGCTCACCACAGGCTCGAATGAGCAACACTGGCACGGTAAAGGGGGCAGGAACACGTAACTAGGGAGCAGCAGAAGGAAGCAGGACTGTGCTACTGACCCCATGAACCCATTAGATTAACTTTGTTGTAAAGCGAATCTGCTCTCTGACTGGTATCCAGGCTATCTATAGAAACATGTGAGACAGGAATCAACTGAATGAGTCTCATTCTCCAAGTGTAAGACTTGACAGGTCTGAATGTGGGTTTCAAATGCCTGAACAAGGAAGAAAAGAGATTCTGGTGATGGAAACTTTTTGCAGAACAAAAAGATTCCAACCTGAATCCACACTGTGTAAAGCATTAAGGACATCTTTTTATCTTTGGAAATTATTTTACAGTTAACTGAATAACAACTCTGAAAACAAAGCCTCTTTTTATTCTCTCTCCTTGCATTTGCAATGGGAAGGATTTAAAGAACTGTATTTGATCCACTAGGTTGAGGAACTCACAGCACTGTACATTGGTTTAGTGTACTAAATTTAGTTGACTTCTGTCTCTTTCAATTACCCCTCTAAAAAGGACAGGTGAAAAATGTCTCCCTTTATATCATTTTGTTTGCTGTTAATTCTTCTCTTCTGGTGCTTGCTTGTTTTTTAGGGTAGGCAGAACAGAGCAGCTTAAGGGGGAAAATAGCCCTATAAAAAGCTCTTTTGCTGCATTTGAGCTTGTAGAGTCTTCCATTTCATATTTATATCTCATCAGTAAAGTGTCAGGATTGCTGATAAGAACAGAAAAGTCAGACGGAGAATGGACTGAATCTTAACTTTGGTAAAATAGGCTAACTGTAAGACATCCTGAATGTAAAAATAAATTCCCATGCATGCTATCCTCATCACATTAATGGGAAGCAAAACTAAATACAAGTTTTACATAATTAATCCACTGACTTGTCCATTTCTTCCACAGCAAAGAACTGTAGAAGAAGAGCATGCCCTAATTCTCAGAACTGTGCTCCGCATCAGAGGTGCTCTTAGACATTTCAGAAACAGTTCACATTCCTTTTGGTATCACTTCTGTGTATGCCCTCTGTAGGCTATGTGCTACTCTTAACACCCCTCGACCTCTCAAAAGGAGCTAGAAAGTAGGCATGAATGCTGGGGCAGGTCTTGAACTCTACTTTTTCTTTGCAAACGATACAACAGTGAGAGGCAAAAGGTTTCTGACTGTGAAGTCCTCCAACCATCAAATGGTAATCAAATACTTTGATGAGGAGGAAGCAAAAATATTAATGTATTTTAGTGATCTGTTTAAATTTCCAGAACAGTAATCGTTGAATTTGACTGCTCTCAAAAACCTTGTTCTGAAAACAGAAAGATGCAGCAATGATTTGTTCCGAGTTTCTTCAGAGTCTGAATGACCAAAGACATATCGAAGTTTAATTCCTCCACCTTTTTTCCCCAGTACCTGTGCAGGACTCTTACTTCTGGTCCCAGGGCTCTGAACACTGCAAGCACGGCTCTGATTAGACATCAGTTGTATGATCACAAGTGCCTCAACTAGCAGTTAACATTGTCTGCACTTAAAGGGGGAAGAAATCCGATTGAATAGAACTGACAGAGATGAAGGGAAGAGCCAAGGTGGATGGCTCTGTCTTGTTTTGTGGTGAAGAGGAAGCAACGAGGCAACCATTGCTGTGGGAAAGGCCCACACCTTGGAACTTCAACCCTAGGCAAGGATCAGAGAGCCTGTCCAGGAAAGCAATTCCATTTCCTCAGCTCTAAGCACAACGCTCTGGTGTGCCCTGGCCTGTTTCAGTGCCTGCCAGTGCCTCAGGTCTGCTGTGGCTCCTCTCATTTTCAGTGCTCTTCAGGGCAATGTCAATTTCAATAAAGCTAATAATTAGCTTAATGAGGCTAAATAATTAGTCTAATAAAGCTAAACTACTGGTTGGAATAACCAAAAAATTCTCTTGGAAGGCAGAAGGAAGAAGTATATTGACATGAAGTAAGCAAAATACCTGATAAAAGAAAATTCCCTTCACCATCAGCACTCAACATCTCACATTCTAGTACCCGAGGTACTATGCACATGGGTAAGAAGACAACCACCTCTTGAAAGAGCTTAAAACAAAGCCGACAGGCAAAAACTGTGAAGAACACAGCAAAACCATGACACATTTCAATACATGTGTTTCTCATGCCTGTGGTTCCTCATTGCCTTGCTCACAGTACCTTTAATTTTGGAATGTCAAGTTCAAGCACAAGTTCTGTGGGTTAGCTTAAGAGTTACAGTCTTGCAGCATGCAATTTCATTAACAAATTGCTCATTCTGTTTTAGGGCCTCTCTTGCAATTTTGCTTCTATCACTGCTCTTAAAGATACATCAGCAGTGTGCTAAACAGCCAAAAATATCATCATCTTTCTTGCAGGCAAGGGGTGTATTTTTAGAGGAACATAAACCTGATTTTCAGTGATACCGGAGAACTGCAGCTCTTACTGGCTTCAAATGATATCTTGGGCACTACCACCTCAGAAAACTCAAGCTTTCCACAGAAACAATGGAATTCATCCCCAAAACAGAATAGTTTCCACACAGAGAAAAAAGTATTCTGGTCAGATTTCGAGAAAACCTTGTGTTGCACTTACACCAGAAATGGATGACAAGTTTCAAAGCTGTTTTTAGGAGGGCTTGGACTTGAGGAAAGGAAATAAGCAATCAGTGAGGTAACTCACTGCCACACATGGAACCAGCTAATGTATGAAGATAACAGAGGCAAAAAATGTTGTCAGTCTCTCAAGTGGTGTATCAAATAACATTTGGTCTGGATAAGAGAGAGTTTTAAATTCCACCTCATCCCAGGTTTGACAACACTGATTAAAAAAGCCCCAAATCCTACAAATTACTGATCATCAGCTCCATCGGTGACAAAAGGAACTAGCTGTTAGACCATGACCAGATATTTTCAGCACCATATTGTCTTCTGAATGTGGTGCCGTTTACTCTATACCTTTCTCTATGGCTATCACCAAGCATTATTAGAAGTGAGTCAGGGACTGCACATGTGCTAGTGCAGATCCACCTTCACCATTCCAAAGGAAACATTTCCATAACGACAGATTAGTGAGAATGCAGGAATAAAGGCATTTTTATAGATATATCTGTTTTCAGAAAGGAATTCAGTTTATTAATAAGACTATTTTTGTTGAAGTTTAGCAGCAGATAGACAAAATTAGCTGGAGGGTTACTTACTTTCAAGTAGATCCAGTGTTCCACTCCTCTCCTGGCAGAAAAGAAAAGTACCTTCAGGTTTTCAAGGCACAGATCGTGTATTTCTTGTGGTATGAACTAATTTCTTTTAACATTCAGCTGTGCAACTCACCAGTTCCAAGGACTGTGTGTTATACTTTGCATTCTAACAAAGCTAAGTACCTTCCCTTCCAGGGCTCTTTTGTCTTCTAAATGCATCCTCCTTGGTTGTATTTCATGTTACTGTGTTCTCACTGCTTCTCTATAAATGAACATATTAATCCTTAATTTTCTAGGTTTCTTGCTCCATTTGCCAAAGAAGCATTTTCCTTCTCTCAGGAGCTGCAGATGCAGATTACCACTGTGCCAGCTTCTTCCTGTCTGGAGTGGTTCGGCAAAAGGAATTAGTTCCGGAAAGTTCATAAACGTCTATTTTCTTTTCACTTCTACTACACTTCACAGCTGTCTCACTGTGCTCTTGTCACTTTTCTTTCGAGTATACTTATGAAAACCCATCACAGCAGCTAAGGTCTGCAGGGTTGGAAAGCTGACCTGCCAACACAAGGGGCAGAAATACGGGAGGCAATCTTTCTCCCATCAAATAACAGTTCCTCCACAACCCTTTTACTGTTTGGGATATCCCTGAGAAAATGCAAAGCCTCAATTTTGGCTTGTTGCAGCATTCACAATGATGGAGAAAAAGCTGTCAGGATTCACTTGTCAGCAGCTTAGGCAGTTGTGGAACTTGAGGTCCATTTGAAAATACTTCAGTTATTTGTATGCAGTAGACCTAGATGCAAGGGCATTAAAATCTGGCATGAAAGCCTATATGAGCAGGATATGCTCTAGTCTGAAAGAAGACAGGTTTTGATTGAGATAAGATGAAACACAGACAACCAGAAAGAAGTACAAGTGCAATACAGCGGGTTGACTTCACGTTTAAAAACATGGCACATCAGTGCAGAGAAAAACTAGTCTGTAGCATCCAATTAGAGCTGCTGCATTTTTCTAAGCTGTCCGGCTTACTCTGCATCCAGGCAAAACAGTTCACAGAAATAGTATATTCCCTTTTTTATGTATCACTTCAGGAGAAAAGGAAAAAAAAAACCAACCCAGACAACAAGACACACAAACCCCCAAAACTGTTGCTATAGAGGTATCATCTACAGAGATAAAGAAGGCCTAAAATGAAGCAAGAATTCATAGAATCACCTTTCTAAATCTTCAGTTGCTCAGTCTTGAAAATATGGGGGAAGAAAACTGAAATGCATGTGAGTTAGCATGTGGTTGCATAAAGCTATCCATGAGATCAACTAGGACTCTAGGAATTTCCAGAGAAGTTGATCCCACCACATCTGCTTTCTCCCTACCTGTGAGAAAGGACATCATGAAAATCAACCTTCAGACAGATGAGATTCCTTCTCCCTTTGAGTACTGCATCACCACAGAGAGCCCAGCACCCCAGAACAGCAAGAGAGATGAAGGAACCGGCACTTACTGCCACAGAGCATCTCCAGTCGGTTTGATACTGCAGGTCAGCTACAAGCAACAGGATCCAACTCACGTTCAAAGAGCTCCAGCTCTACGTCTTATTGAACAATGGAAGTGGTGCACTCTGGAAACTCTAATTTAGATGTCCCACTATATATGCTGGTAAAAGCATATATATATATATACACACATATATATACACACACACACACTGATTATTCAGACATAATCTGGGGTTTGCCTCACACCTCCTGCAATGAAGCCACTGATACTTACCTATCATCACACATACAGGGCATTGCAAACCAAACCATCCTTGAAAAAACTCATCAGCAACTAGTAGACTCTGTATTAAAACTGTAGCAGTATTAATATTTGATGTCTTCACAACAGTAAAGATTTATTTATTTTTTTAAAAGCAGAAAAGTCTGAGAAAGCCATTATTTGTCACGGGATGATCCAAAGGCTGTTAATCTCCTGTCTACACCTTAAAGAAAGAAAAGAGGAGAAAAATCTAATTTAAACAAGTGTTATTAGGGATAAAAAAATCAGACTGATGTTACATTAAATTATTTGGGAGGCTAAGGTATCCAGCCATGGTCTTCAGTATAAAAGAAAATTATAGGGTCTATCAACTAGAGAAGCGGTGCTCTGAGCCTATGTGCTGGCATGCTTACAGTTTTTTTAATGTCTGGCAGGTTGTTTTACAAACTAAACTCAGCAAGACGACAATTCCACCAGAAGGTGCTTCAGATGGTTTTGCTAATAATTTTGATCAGCTGAAATGGAGAAAAACATAACTTCATTTATTTGGCTTTTCCAGAACCTGTCAAGTCTGAGCAGAACCATTAATTTCCCCCTTCTGCATCTCCCCCACCTTCTTCCAGAAATGACGCACTTCAATTTTATTTTTTTTCTACAAGTATTCTGCATAATCAGCCTTTTTTCCCAAAACAAACTTTGGTCATTCTTTGTTCACTTCCTTTGCTAGAAGGAAGTGCCATTTCTTGAGAATGTTCATTGGAGGCTGGTACTGCTACTGCTGCAAACATGGGAGTGCTAACCACATCTATTGGCTTTTGTTTTAAGAGCCTTTGAACCAACTTTGTTAATGGACTGAATGCAATTTAGATAGGGAACTTGGCTAAAATGTAGCTTCAATTGGCTATTAAAATTTAAGAGCCAACTAAGATAGCTAATTACAAAAAAGCTCCAGTGATAATGCTAAGCAGAATTAGTAATAGCAAATGACAGTCTGTCTAGTCTTATTCCCAAAGGGAAAGAAACTCTTAACTAAGAAGTCGACCAGACAATGTGCAGAAAACCTAATTGCATTACTGTTATTATGGCATCCCAAATCTGGCAGCTCACCAGGATAAAACAGTGAGTAAAGTCTGTCAAACTACTCAGGAAAGCAACTGACCCCCTTCTTAATGCTAGCTGTAACAGACATCGGGAATTACCTTATCATTTTATATTAACTTATTGGGAAATATTCCTGTAAAAATTAGCAAAGCAGCACCATCTAAAAAATATCTTATACCCATCCTGAATTTGACTCTTTCGCCAGATATTTTCGATTAAGGAAAAAAAAATAGAAACAATCTGTCTGCAAAGCGTTCAAGCGCTAAAAGAAGCATTCCGTGCTTCATTATCAATAGCCTCATTACACCATCAGCTGAAGTGCCGACTAGCTCTCCTGTGAAGATTTATCATGTATAGTGGCCACTCTGAAACATAGGTAGCGGAGTCTTTTACATTCCCTACTCAAGAGTCTCCCTGCTGTGCTGGAAATGTCAGTCCGTTTTTTTCACGGCTGTGCGCAGATTGGAAACAGCAGGAGAGCTTGGGAGCATGACTGCAATACCAGTAAGGACACTTGTCTTCACGGCACTGCTCACGTGGCTCTGGGAATGCAGGACCCTGCTGTTCTCTAATATTTACACACACCTGGAGCCATCAGGAGCAGCAGATGCAGTCTAAAGGCAGCTTGCTTCTTTTGTGTTGGGGGCTTCACTTTCAAACAGGGATGGCAACAAAATCCTACTGTTTCCCTATCCCTGTTCTGCAAAACAACACACACGTGTGCAAGCACATACAGCACGCGGTATGTACAGTAGCACTACAGGGATTATCACAGCCTTCCGCTTCGCTTATCCTGACCATCCCACGCTTTAAAACATCATTGCAGTTCACAGTGAGCCAAAGACATTCTTGCTTGCCAAGACTGTAGTTTTGCAGTCTCTTGTGAGCAACGGCAAGCCCTGAAACAGCATTCACCTCGGATGGAAAGCACCCTTTTTCTTCGCAGAACACTTGCCAGTACAAACTTTTTCCAGGACTTTTTTGGGGTGGGAAGAGGCAGGGATGGCTTACGAAATCTGCACCTCAGAACATACATTTCAAATATATGGAAATATCTGTGTTTCCTGCATTTGGCTTTGGCAGTCTCAAAAGAAAACACACTGCTTGTAACCTTCAAAATAAAGAGAAAGTTTACTGGTAAGTAAGTTTCTAAAACAATTAAAATGTCAAACAACTAAAGTACAAAAGGATGACATTAACTTTGAGTATGCAAGACAGCAAGAGAATACCATATGCTTTCCTGACAACAGTTCTTCGGAATAGTGTAACATACTTTTTGAACAAAATGATTAAATGAAGTCATTAAAATGATAGTTTGGTTTGAGGAGTTTTAAATATGCGAGAGGCTTTAGCAGTCCTGTTTTTGCATCTGAAATGAAAAGAATGCTATGCTTAAAGTCACCAGCCACACTTTGCTGATTGAGTCTGTATAGCAGTCAGAGTAGAAACGAACTTTTAAATATGTTATTCCAGTTTTATTTAGAAAAAATGGATTCCCTTGTTTTCAAAACATAACCTCAGCATTCATTCAACATTTTATGCTACAACATATTTATTTCAGTAACGATTCAGACATAAAATCAAGCTAGCAGAGCACTGGACATCCACACAAATACACCACCCACTGGCTCACATGCATTCATTTTGGTTTGCCAAACTTCATAAAGCACTCTCCCTGATAAGAATAATGTTCATGCCCTAACTTTTTTTTTTTTTTTTTGCAGTATCTAAATGTAAAGTAGTGGTATTTCACACCAAAATTAAACACTGCATTTTTTTACTTCCAACTCTGAAAACGACTCAAAGCCAGGCAAGGAAGTACTTTTAAGAAAGTTTTTGGAAGGTTACATGCTTCTCAACTATGAAAAAAAGGTAAACCATTATTTTGTTATGAGAAGCACATGTGAGTCAAGCTTCCACTGGAACTAGACACTTTACAAAATTATTAATAATTACAGCTTTTCACTAACATAAAAAGAAAACCTGAGGGGGCAGTTGAGAATGGACCTTGGGTTTTGGTTTGTACTTTTCTTTGCCCTGGGCCCTATGTCTGAAATGCTGGTCTCCTCCTTTCCAGAGAAAATCTGAGTAATTAGAAAAGTGACACAAACACAAATACTATGAAAAAAGTAACTAACATTCACTACCTGTTCTCCAAATAATTGTTTACACATATTTTGTAACAAACTGGAATGCAAGGACGTGACTTTTGTCTTACATTCTCTTTTTTTAATTCAAACGCTTGAAAAATATTTAAAAGGTGTCTCTACCATTTCAGACTTCCTCTTGGTGTACATCTAAGTGGCCCTCAATAGGACTCACTCAAAATTAGAAGAAATCAGATGCAACACCACTGTTCTTTATAAAGTACCCACAACAAAAGTAAATAAAGCTTTATTTCTACATTATAAAGCAGAAAAAAGCACTTTAGTTTGCCTTTAAGACATGAATTTGTGTATATAAAGAAAACACATCCTCACTTCAAAGTTGGCAAAACTTTGCATTCGTATTGAAGTATTCATAAATCATGCAAATATTTTAATAAAACAGCTATTTAATAAACATCTATTTTAATAAAACATGTATTCTTCAAAACAGGTACAAACAACATTTCAGGATTCATCACTTTAAAAGGAAAGAAACAGATTCCAGTGCTACAGTAACTGAAAAAAAAAGACAACCCAGAGGTAAGGCAAAGAGCAACTTAATTTGTTGTTCCATCTATAATTTACTTCTGGACTCCCCTTCTGGATGCTGTGCCTTTCTTGGCTTTTGGTGAGGTCATCTTCCGCCTTCTGGTAGCTACTGCATCAGCAATTCAAACAACAACAACAAAAAAAGACAAGACTTTCTAAAAAATAACAGAAACAGATCAGAAGAAAATATGTATAGTCTTAAAGAGGACAGATCGACTCAGATCATGCATTTAGTTTTGACGGGGGGGCAGGCGGACACATGACAGGGACTCAGAAGAATTTACCACAACTTCTGGGCACAACATTTTTTCCTGAAAAACATGTTGTACAATTCAGCTTCTCAAACGGTAGCATTGCATACCTTGGAGCCAACTTAATAGCTCAGGTCCACTAAAGGATGAAGAATCAGATCCTCTTCAAAACCTAAACTCCTCCTTCGTCCCCATGCACCAACTTTTAGTTCCGCATTAAGCCATTTTTGGTGCTCTTTAGCCCTTGTGCTAAGCTGATCCAGCTCCACAATCTGGCAAAGAACTTTTCTTTGGTCCAATAGTCTAGTGAGCTGCAGCATCTTAGAGCATTCTGAACGAAGCTTATACAAGGGAGGTGGAAGGCACACCGGCAGAAAAGAGGAAGATTTTTGTTTGGCACTGTTGAGCTGTTAAATCAGCTCAGCTATCAGTGCAACTTCACCTACACATTTCAAGCTACTATTTGGCAATATTCTAACAAGTGTAACAAACAGTGCCATCTAAGTAAGATTCCTAACAAACTTGGCAGGCAGGTTGTTCAAAAAGACCATACTCAAGTGCAGCAATAAAAAACTCCCTGCACTTTGATTCTTTCCTGCCCACTAACAGGGAAAAGGGGAAAAAAACCAACAAAACACCACAGCTCATTTCTGTAAATCACATTCAACTGTAGTCACTTTGAGAAAAAAATATTACTTACCATAAAAATTGCTACCATTTTCGCAAATGCAGTAACAGTAATATGTTTTTCATCTCTTAGCCACAGTATTATTTGGTTTACATTTTTCTTTATCCTGACTTCCCCCTTGCAGTCAGTATGCCTAACTATTTAAGTTCTTGCTTGTAAAGCTATATGTAACTCTACAGTTCCTGTTAACCTTTTAATCTGGAGTACTGACAAAGAAAAAAAGATAAAATTGAGTTTCATGGAAGTCTGTAAGAAAGAAGCTGCTTGCGTAAGACAACAGCCTTTGAGCAGTAGGAGTCACGGATTGTTCAAGCTCAATGAGTATGTCTGGGGGAAAGTAAGAGGTGGAGAACAATACAAAGCAAACCCAAACAGTTTTGAGGCTGCCCAAAGCCAAAACCACACCAAGAAAAGCAGCAAACTACTGCAAACAGTTTTGCTTTCCCGTTTGCTTAATTTTACACAACTTAATTTGCTCTGAAAATGTTGATTTGAAACTAAAAATACCAAAATTAGCTTTGAAGAATTCTAGTCTTGAAAATAAAATGGAGAATGAAAAAATATTCTTGTTCCTTTTTTGTCCAAAAGCACTTGCTGCAGCCAACACATAACTATAAAAAATTGCCAGACAATACATCTTTGATTAATAAATCACTTTAAAAAACCCAACACAACGGACAGCTCTGGTGATAGTCTCTCATTGAGCAGAGCAGCTTTACCAATGAAAAATATGTTCTGGCAAAACACACCGCTGCCTCCCCCCCGGCTGCTATGTAAAAGTCAAACCCATTCTGGTACCCTTACGTAGCTAAAAGATACACAAGCAGGTATCATAAACGGAAGTAGTAAATTAACTGTGTAAATCTTTCCTTCTCTCAGCTAAAATCTGGTTTATGTTCAAGAATTATTTTATCATTTTCAGAGTCACAAAAGTATTACAGCTACTATAACTGAGAATTCTAGCAATAGACGGTTCTCCTGAGTTTTCCAATGGAGTATTCAGTGGTATGTAGGTCAAGCTGTCCTACCAGCTGCATGAGCTCAAAGTTTTCCTCTCTCCACCCCTCCCGAGATTTTTTTTTTCGTGGAATCTTTGTATTGCAACAGAAAGCAGAGAACGACCCAAGGTTTCTCTTCAAGAAAATACAATAACCTGATCTTTTCCCCTTTCATTAATCCCCACTGGTTATGACTGAGGTAACCGTGATTTTTCTTCGCATCCAATCATAAGACTGTGTGATCAAACACGGCAAAGACAGGTCAAGTTCATGGTTCTATTATCACAAAGATGGTCAATATGAAAATGATGAACTTCAGCAGGAAGGTGTCGGTTTATAGAGAAAAAAAGAAATGAGTTACCAGATTTTCACGTTTGTATTTCAAGAATGTAGTGTTTCATGGCTGTCACAGACAATACAAGCAGCTGCAGCTCACCCATCCCTCATTCAGCAAGGGCTTACCCATTTCTAGTGCCTGTGCTGGAACATCAAAAAGGAGAAGACAGCTGCCCTGTCTCTGATTTGTCCTTTATGTTTATTGCATTAATGAATTGTTTTCAAGGCTTTTCTAAACTGTTCCCTCTGCAGAGCATCAGTGGAACGGAGTGGCAGCGATCAGCAATGAATCATAAGCAAACGCCTGGATGTTTCAGGAGTCAGGCCTTGCTGGGTAGACATACTAGTGCTGCAGCAGCACTACTCAACCACTGCTCTGCCAATGAGAAACTGAAAAACTCATGTTTTGTAGCCACAATTCAACGTGGTATTTTGAAGACAGCAAAACCTGGGAAACTCCTGACACATTTGCTCATGAGGAAAAAGCAACTGGCATAATAAGGTTTTCTGAAACAGAGTTGTTTATTCCATACAACTGACTGCAAAGATCTGCAACCTGCTTGGAGCTACTGACCCCAAAGGGTTTCTAATGTACCTGAGCAAAGAAATCAAGAAACACGCTTGCTTTCTTCTTCGGAAAGAGATCAGGAAGTTCCTGAACCTGAACTTGACTGTTAGGGCACAAGCCAGAGAAAGCCTTGCTAAAGCCAAGGTAAGCAGCACGCGCTGCTCTTCCTCTGTCCACTCAGTTACTCACACATCGCTAGAAAGGTACCAGGTTAGTGCGGCATGATTTCACCCTGTGCAAACCCATGCTGACTCCTCCCTACCAACTTCTTGTCCCCAATCTTTGGAAACGGCTTCCAGAGTACGTGCTCCGCCACCTTCCCAGGCAGCACGGTGAGGCTGCAGTTCCCAGCTCCTCGGGCTTGCCCTTCTTGAAGATGGGACAGACATTCCCTGTCTTCCAGGCCTCAGAGCCTCCCCTAAGTGCCATGCCCTCTCCTGCTTCATCAGGAGTGTCCCCACAGTGACACCGGGGATGGACTTTCGAGCGCAGGAATTGCCTGGCCTTCTCTGTACCGCCCTCACGCCTCACCATAACTGCCATCAATGCCGGTTATGGCAGATGCCAACACCGAATTTCTGTTCTGCTGCTCCACCAGCCAAGAGCTCTCCCCTCTCACTAAGAGCTGGCAGCAGAGAGCGGTGAAGAAACTTGAGCACAGGCCACGTCTGAGTTTATCACAGTGACTGACAACACAACGTGAATGTCAAGATGTTCTGTCCCTGCTTCCTCTGTGGAGAGACACTAGAAAGCAGCAAAAGCTGAACTTCTCTTTGACCACTCTGGTGCAGGCTGGAGAAGTTTCTTTACACCTTTTTCCTTTGCAGGGGATCAAAACCTGTGCGATTTCCCAGCGTTCCACGGCCACCAGAAGCTCACCTGCTACCTTCTGCCCAAACCACAAGGAGGACTGCTCTAAAATACAGGGAAAGTCTGGGAACTGATCACGAGTACCCCAACACCAGCCTGTGGCCTTAACACAATTGTGGAAAAGGACATACACACATGCTGGCCTTTTGCCTGGCCTCCAGGACAGGCTGAAGGTGCAGCGGCGAACAGAGCTGAAAGGAGCAGAGCGCTCTGGAGAGCTGTACGGTTAGGGAAAGGGGTAGAAAGCGATGTCAAGAAGGGGAACGATAAAACAAAGACATATATTAGATGACAAAGTTTATTAAATTTCAAGCTGAAACAGAATACCTGGAATTAAATACAGTATATTAACTCCACAAATATGTATTCATATAAAGAGGAACAGCGTCACAGCAACATTCATTGCTTTCCTCACTGCCTGTTAACTCAGGTCCTTGAATTAGTGGGTAAACCCCCCAGATTTTTCCAGTCTTAATTGATCTCGGGACAACCATTCTTCCTTTCCCAGAACTGGGACTTTGTTCTGTCATCTTCTGATCACTACTGACTTCTGTGCACAGGAAATGACAACGCAGATCTTCAGTAACAGGTAACTCCCTGAAATAAGTAAACCTGCTTCTTTTATTGACACAAATGTCCCAGAACACTGGCTACCATCTGGGCTACCGCCACCGTATTGTCAGCTGCTAGCAGCAACAAAAAGATTGGCTGCCCTATCATACAAGGTTTGGAAAGTACTGAGGAGACTGGAAGTTAGTATTTTAACATTCATTTTTCCCGCACATGAAGTGTTTCAGGTACAGCGCAGCTGCCGATGTAGTAACTGGGAACGTCTACAGCTGCAGCGGCCTTTAACACAAACCCCAAGATGAATACCGTGAGGGGCCACGGGCACAAACGGAAACACAGAGGGCTGGGGCTGAACGTCAGGAAATGCCTCTTTCCGATCAGGGTGACTGGGCACTGGCACAGGCTGCCCATGGAGGCTCCATCCTGGGAGATACTCAAAAGCCAGCATGGTCCTGGGCAACCAGCTCTGGGCGGCCTTCCCTGAGCGGGGGAGCTAGAACGGATGACCTCCAGAGGTCCCTTCCAACCTCACCCGTTCCGTGGTCCTGTGATCCAAAACAAACATACCAAACCCACCACATAGCTCTCTCTGCACTGCTACACACTCACAGTAATGTTAAACCTAAGGCGCATAAGGTGACAGCAACGTGAAGTGCCCCGTCCTCCAGCATGACCACTGGTAAAGATTTCACTTTATCGGCAGAAGCAGTCACGGCATCTGGACTGAAGCAGCAGGCTCAAATCACATCAAATGATGTCCTAAGCATTAAAGTAACACTGGAAACATTAAAAACACATAGGGTGAAAGGATTAAGCAGAACAAAGGGAATGCTTTTGTTAAAACACAGAACATCAGTGGAGAAAAAATAATGCTTCTACGTTAACAAGAAACATTTTGACAATTCTGTCACGCTCAAGAATCAAGGTGAGTCATTCTGCTAGTCCGACAAAAATAGGTGTGCTTCTTGTGGCGAGTGCAAAATAAAACACCTATGCATCAATAAACCAACAGGCAAGTGCAATGTGCTTGACATCCATTTAATAGACTTAGAATTCACATTCGGACTGCAATAAACACATTTTCCCCATCTGAACTGTGGGATGAGAAACTATAGACGCACTATGTAAACAAAATGATTTCCAGAGCTTTTTTCCCAGCATTTTGTTCAAATCAGGTAATTTTTGGTTAAAACATCGCGGTGCTCCTGTACTGCCCTGCAAAGGGGATCCTGTCAACGTGGATACTTTCTGAAGATCCGTCAGAAGATACCATGGGAGAAGCTCCAGCAGATCCAGCTTCAAGTTCAGCAGTGGCTAGGGAGAAGAGAAACAACATTCCGGTGTTGCTTTTACACTAGACAGGGCCAAATCAGTCACTATGAAAACATCATGGATAACTGGAGAGACTACAGTCCAGAAAGAGATTTAAAAACTTCCAAGGGGACATAACAATCAAAGGGCTAGGCACAAAGGAAGAAACAATCTTTTTCCACATTTGCCTACCAGCCAACAGTATTTCTAAAGCCAGTGACAGAAATTCTATAGGCCACACACTGAACATCTTCAGGGAATCCACAAATGACTCCTGCTTACACCAGTGCTAAACTGAGCCCCCCTGCAGACCTCACGAACCTCCAGTATCTGTTTTCCTTGAATGTTCAAAGCAGTGATTTATTGGAACTCTGCTCCTAAAAACCAGCTTCTGCCTTCTCTGTGACAAACTTAAAAAGAATCCGCCGGTGAAAACGCAAACACCTTTGCAATGCAGTCAGGCCAGGACAAGTCTCCTAGCCTGGCACTTTCTTTGAGGGGCGTCTTTGTAACTCACCCTGGCAAAACCCTCTTTCCTCCACAAAAACACATACTCAAGGAAAGCAAGCCCACCTTTCCTGTTCTTCTCCAGCCACATTTTTCAGACAAGGTCCTGAAACCAAACGCACTCTATGACACCTAGCAGATGCACAGTCAGGTTCAAAATGCACACGGATGAAATGCAACGGCTTTGTGTCCATTCGGACACATGGAACGAGCTGTGAAGCTACAGCTGAACACTCTCTGCATTACCAAAAGCATGCAGGAACAGAAGGAAATTCTCGCAGGGGCTACCTGCTTTGAAATAGCACCAGTCACTGCAAAGCAAAGCAGTGACTCTGGAGGAACGACTACCCTGAAACAGGTGGAATTCCTCTTTCGACACCTGGCCTCATATTATAGAGCATGTTTCATGCTATGTGTTAAAAGCATTCAACTCATCTGATGTTTGCCTAAGTGCTACTAAATGATCTTTTCCCAAAGAAAGGGTATCTTTCATCACTGATTATATTTTTCTTGCTTATTCAAAAAAGACTGCAACATATAAGCTACAAATACAAGCAATGGACAAGAAACAGCAAAAATCCAGACCCAACAGCAGAGAATGGGCGCGGTATGATGTAGTGCGGAATGCAACCGACGCACATGGAAGAAGCAGTGATGGCTGAAGTCTATAAACGTCTTCTCTCAGGGCTTCTTTTACGTTTGATGTTTGTGCTCAAGGATTCACTCTAGAAAAACGTGACTTCAGCTTAAGCCAAGTGCACCCGTGTAGAGGAAGCGGGTTAGTTTTCTCTGCACTTGTCTTTTTCAGGCAACTGCATAACATTCTACACAATCTTTTGGTAAGCAGGAAATTTTCACATTCAAGTCTAAACTGGAAAGCTAGCAGAAAAACCTCCCTGTGCTTAGCACAGGAACTTGACAGCTTTCAAGCCATTACATTCAGGAGTTAGGAACACTCCTCTTTTTCCTTAAAAATGCCCCTAACAGTGACACATTACCTTGTTTAAGTTCTTTAGCGATTCTTTCATCTAGTTCCTGCCGTACCTAGAATTATACAGAAAATATAGTTAATATTTTAACAGTTACATTTTTCTAATATTAAACTTCTAAAACATTCTTAAAATCCACACATAACGAGAGAAAACCTAAAAATATAATTCCAAGTAGACACACCTTGGTTTGGGGTTTGATTTTTCTTGAAGAGAAACTTTTGGTCAGTCGGGCTGCAGCTGCCTCATTGCTCAGCAACGTTAACAAAACAATTTGTAACTCGCCAGCTGGATTATTACTGGGCATTTAACAAAATACACAGGAAGAAAGCAAGAAAGCCTAGCGCAGTTATAGCAGTGAAGGTACGGCTGAAGTTTATCATCAAACACACAAACAGGATGCCAGCTACATGCCGAGATATGTACAAATGCCACCCACAGGGACAAATCAGCCAGTTGAGGCTGGCTTCTGCAACTTCACAGAGAGAAGAGCTGCACCAGCAGCTGCTGCAGGATTGACATACACCATTTGTACAGAAAAAAGCGTGTGCCAATATTCTTCTTTTCTCCACCTTAAGATGGGAAATTGAAAGAGCTCCTACAGATGACGCCAAAACTTCTTTATTGTTATTGCAAATACCACGACACACATTTATAAAAATATAAAAGCACACACAATTTTTTCTTGCAAACTGTGTACTAAGAAAAACAACCGCAGCTACAGCTTCTACGCAGCGAGTGCTGTGGGGTTTATTATGTAGCTGGAATCAGCCTGGATCACTGCAAAGGAGCACTTACGCCTCTTCTCCCCTAGAAAGTGGGTATTGTTACCAATTAAGTTATTCTCACTTATGATTCTGCCTTCAGAAGCCTTCACAAGAAGGAATCACATCTCCTAATTTAAGAGTCACAGTCCAAGCGCTATATGCTGTTGTTTACGTTTGATGGTACTTGCTACTCCTACATTTTTTCCATCAAATTTGTGACACACAGAAGTGAATTTCCAAACACGTATCATACAGCTTCCAGGGCTACGACGGCCATGAAGATGCTGCAGGGCTTGGACCTTGTGAGCTATATGCAGAGGCTGAGAGCTGCAACTGTTTCTTTGCTGGAGAACAGGAAAGCTCAGGGGGACCTTATCTATGCGTCTAAGTACCTGGTGGGGGGAGTACAGAAGATGGAGCCAGACTCTTCTCAGCGGTGCCAAGCAAAAGAACAAGAGGAATAGGCACAAATCCAGATAGAGGAAATTTTAACACAAGGATTTTAATAATTATTATTTTTTAAAAAATTGTAAGCATGGACAGCCACTGGAACAAGTTGCTCAGAAAAGGTTGTGGAGGGTCCATCCTTGGAGATGTACAACACCTGGCTGGACAGAACAGTGAGAAACCTGCTACGGCTGACCCTGCTTTGAGCAGGGGTGAGGTCGGACTAGATCATCTCTAGAGGCCCCTTTCCACCCTCACTCCTTCTGTGACTCTCTTGATTTTAGTACTGAATTCCTGGGGGAAGGAGCATTTATTTCATGAAATGAGCAGACCCACCTAGCAGCATAACAACAACAACAAGAACGGAAACACTGCACAGGGTACTCGACAGGACAGAGAGAGCAAGAGCCTCAGGAAGGAAACCACTCTGCTTACCCTCACAAGAGCAGCAGTAACAGGCAGTAACTGCAAGGGTCAGAGGAGCGGGGCTGTAAACCAGCGAAGCGGAGGGAAGGGCTCTCTCTCCAGGAACACAGGGAAAGCTGGGACCAAATTCACCGGATCCTGCAGGAGAAGCACCCCTCCGTGATACTTCATTGAAATACTCTGTGCCAACAGAGCTGCATGAACAATGGAAAAGGACCCCCCAAATCTCTAATTGTTTTCAAGCAGGTACAAGCAGAAGCAAAATTCCGGGGAGAAAGGACCCCCTAACTCCTGAGATGAGACACAGGTAACAGAGAAAAGCCGGAAAACTAATGCCTAGACCAAAATACGGCCCAAACCCAGGACCAAGCCCAAGCAAAGTCGTAGTACTTAGTGGTGTTAGAAGAAACCACTTTCCCTGGTTTCCTGAGTCTTCACAATGACTAGAAGGTCCACAGGACCCTCCGCAACATGTACAAATCAATCAAGAGAAGAAAAAGGTCTTGTTTTCCTCTTATTCATTCCATCAACGTCTTTGTGATTCTCATCCATGTCTGAGGGAAGAGAAATAGGTGGAAATAAAGCCAACACACTGATTTCTGAAAAGGGAATGAATGAAGAGCCAGGCAAAATACACCTCCGAGGACCTTAACTTGCCTCCACTTTTCTCCTTCCCCCCAAACCCCCGGGAAAGGCATCACAGCTGAGTGTCCCAAACCTCCTGAGCAGGTACTTCTCACCTCACTGCACATCTCTTCAGGCGGTAACACACCAGGTGTTCATTTGCAGCAGGCACCTTCTCAACAGTTCTTTTTCAGAAAGTGGTGTTGACTTACTACTTATCCACACAGGCTGCTTTAGCACAGAGTAAGCTGGATCCTGTAAGACTCCGTGAAATGATGCTCCGAGTCTGGAGTACCAGTACTGTTCTGAAGTTGAGTCCCTAGACACAACTGCTGCGACCACCAAGAACTTTTTGTATATCAGAAGTGGCAAGGAGGGTAAACCAGCCTACTCCTAGAGCTCAAAGTTCCATTATAACAGATTAAATCCATAGACTATCATCTCACAGACGGTTAACTACCACCGAAGCCCTTGCGCTACACCTCACAGACGGTTAACTACCACCGAAGCCCTTGCGCTACACCTCACAGACGGTTAACTACCACCGAAGCCCTTGCACTACACCTCACAGACGGTTAACTACCACCGAAGCCCTTGCACTACAAATACATAAAGCAGAGAAGTCCCCTGCAGCAGTCATTCTTTCACTTGGACAAACTAAAGTTCAAAATATGCGCAGTGTTAGGAAAATGTGAATACATCAGTAAGTTTTAAATCAAAACCTAACAGCATAAACAGACAACACTTCCAGTATAAAATACCATCCCAACATTAAACAATGCTGGCTGCAAACCTTGCCATGTATCTGGCTGCAGAGAAGAGAGAGGGACAGATTTTTGATGAAGGAGCTGAAGAAGAAAGAAAAATGGCCTTATGTTCACATGTCTTCAGTGAGAAACAAGAACGTGGCCTACATGTAAATGAAGCAAGTAAAAAAGCTAACAACAAAGACTGCTACAAGAGTGCAGAAAGCCAAATCAGAAATGGAACAGAAATTGAAAGATGAAGAGGAAGCAGACATTTCCCTTCCCACATTAAACTGGTTTCATTTACCCACTGATTCACCCTGGTTGCAGAGTTCACTGTTCTTGTCTGTCAAGACACGCACGTTCATTTTCACCAGCCTTTGGCACAGCTGTTAGGATTTAAGCTTGACATTTGTTAAACCTAACAGCAGGACTCCAGTCCCAAAACCTCCTTGCAGCACTTGCAGGAGACATTCCTTGCCTTAGTCTACGGACTAAGGGAGCAGGTCTGAAATGCTGAATTGCTAGTTGCTACAGTCACTGTCTAATGACATGCACAGAATTTGTCAAGTACTTGTAATTTATTCCACATTACTGAAGCTCTAATACAAATAAAAACCACCAAAAACCCCCGAAGACATTTGCATGGGATTGGGATTCTACTGGTTAATAAGCTTGTGCCAATATGAACTTTTTTCTATTTTTAAAGATCCTTTTGCACTTCAAGGTTATTCATTTCTGTAGCGTATATATTTGATAAAGGGGAAGGGGCTATACTGGAATGGAACACATTTCTTTATGCTCTTTTAAGAATAACACGCTCATTTTTTACTGAACATGTGATACTACCATCTTCAACATGTACGGCTCTAAGTGTAATCACTGATAGTCATGCCTCATGTTTAGGAAAGCGGTGCAATCTTTCAAGCCTTTAAACACCAAATTCCTTAGTTAAGTCTAAAGAAGAAACTGTGTCCACTTGCTAGTGGAGCACTCCTTCCTCTTGTCAGCATCATTTACCAGTTTTTTCCAACAGCTGCAGGACCAATGATTACCATCATTTTGAATAATAGCAGTGTGAACTATTTTCACCTCTTTGCCCCTGAAGCTATTTCAAAGCTTGTGCACAAACGAAATTTACACAAACATCTTCCTCTTCAGAATGGCTGGCATGTTCCCTACTTCCAATAGCCTTTCTCACCTTGAGGAAGCTACTACAAGGAACACCAAATCTGCAGAGAGCTTTGACTAAAAAAAGTAGTGCAAAAGGACTGCCTGAGGCACACTGCAATTCCAGCTTCTTAACTCCCTGTCATTTAGAGCTTCAGTGGCAGAAACATTTGTCATCTCCAGCCAAGGCAGCACTGCGCATCCTGAATTTAAAGGCAAGGCAAATTCTGTAGAAGGGAACCAGGTTAGTGGCAAAACAAAGCTGAGGCATAACTGAAGTAAACAGTGAAGTGAAGAAAAGGCTTAGAGTCAGAGAAATTCTTCTGCTTTGAAACAGTCTGGTGAACAGACAGAATACCAGGCAGCACAACCAGCAAAGCATTTCAAAATAGACTAACACTATAATCTCTGATTTCTTCCCTCATGCTCCAACTTGCCTCCTGAATGGCACGGGACTCCTGCGGAAATGACAGCACAGACTGTGCATCTGGTGATTTTGCATTTGGAAACTGATTGAGATTTGCCACCCATTATTGTATGCAGAGGGATACATGCAGTTTTTCCCTTTTGTTACTTCCTGACTTCAAAGTCTTATGTTGCAATTCAATCCTCTTTTCTCAGATGCATGTTATGCACATGACATACTGCACCCGACTGAGAACAATTAAGCCCGCAGTTCTAAGCGAAATACTCACCTAGTCCTCTAGCAACTACTGCACCTCTGAGAACTCAGTTCCTTTCTTCTGAAGGACTCCAGAGAAGATCAGGTTTTAAGACTTCCCTGAATACACTGAACGTCAGGTGACTCGAGGCTACAAGCAGTGACACTACAATTAGTCTCAGTCGTTCCCTAACTGGTGATTACAGGAAGAAATACCATAAAAAGATGTGCAGCTGGATTTAGTAACAGGGAGGTTATTTTTTTTTCCTGTTTCTTCTTCAAAAAAAGAAACCACAACTGTTAAACCCTTTTCTTTTAAACTAGGACAGCTTTTTTCCTAGAAGTGGGATGGTTTCCTCCTTTGCCTTTTTCTTCTTGTAACATCTCGCTCCCGTCTCTCTCTCTTTTTTCCCTGCCCTCACTTGCTCCCTGTCCCTCTTGTTCCCTTGTCCTGGCTTTCTTCTTACTTCAGTTTTGCAGTGGATCCCTGAATTTCGCCTCCTTTCTGCTGCTTGCGTGCAGAATAATCCCTGCAGGTGGTACAGTACTAATTGCCTCCCACGTTCTTTAGGTAGTGTTATGTCCACCCCTCTGACACAAAAACCACATTCACAACGATACAGAAAAGTTCATCTCTTAACTGCCGCTGCTACGCACTACCTACACACTGCTTTGTCTATTTTTGTTTTGTTGTTTGGTTTGGTTTTTTTCTTTTTCTTAAACCAGGTGCAGTATGTAGACACGTTATTTTAAATGGATTCTTTCCAATGTAGGTGGGACCACTGAACCAGGGTAAGGCTTAAAGGTGACCAAATGCTTCTCACATCCATTCAACAACAGAATGTGCGAGGGACAGACACTGACTGAACAGGCAAGCTTGCCCATGCCTCAGTCCTATGCTAGGTGGGAAACCGATTACAACTACTGACATCTGTTTCCAAGTCTCATGATATCACGTTTACCATTCTGTGAGGGATGTGCTATCATGCTGACTGCTAATTACAGGGCATATTTTGACCAGAGGTATTGCAGAGGTTGCAGCTTTTTACCAAATTAGAAAGCTCTGTAGACTTCCTGAGGAGCAGTTACATATAACACCACATAGCAGGACCCACAAAATCAAATGCCTCCGAGGCACAGCATTCGTCCCGCACTCAAGTGAGAAGTAACGTGCCCTGTTCATACCATCCTAGTTTTGAAGCATCCCTTTGTTGGTATTGTACTAAAACCAGTTCCGGTGAAGAAACTGCTAGCATGAACATCAGTGAAGGGGGAAAAGGTGTCTCAAACAAAGAAGTCTATGATGAGTGCAAAATCCCATCAGAGATAGCTGTTTTAAAAAAGGTCATCCACAGAATGGCTTGGGTTGGAAGGGACCTTAAAGATCATCCAGTTCCAGCCCCCCTGCCATGGGCAGGGACACCTTCCACTAGACCGGGTTGCTCCAAGCCCCACCCAGCCTGGCCTTGAGCACTGCCAGGGATGGGGCATCCGCATTAAATTTTACTGAAGAGCTTATTTGGGAGCTTCCTATGCCACAGTATTCTTCACCACAGTTTCTCTTGCAAAAGAGAACTTGCAAAAAAAACCTGTTACGCAGTTCATCATTTAGAACTCAGTATTTTTTGGTCTTTGAGCGCTTCTGGAAATTTTATAACCCTAATGACCAGAAGTCTTCATTTCTACCACCTAGTTGTATACTGGTTTGATGAGCAATTTGGTTTAGCATATTAGAGCATATGGTTTGGAACTAGAAATGGATTCTAACTTTAGACTGAAAAGCACAACCTTGCTTACAGATACTCTTCAACACTAGTTGAGAACAGTATTTAAAAACGCTTACCTTAGCCACATAGGCTTCAACTCTGTTTCTTGATGGTAACGTATTCACGGTCGGGGTTAGGAAGCTTCCTCCTAGATTTAGACTTCTATTCAGTGCCGGATTGTTGCTAATATGTCCCAGTTCAGTTGAATACAGAACTGGAGCACTGACAGCGCTGCTTGCAATTAAAGGTTTGCTTCTATGGCACTCCTGAAGGAGCTTAGCGTTGGCTTCTGCTCATCTCTCATTAGCTCTGAAACATTCAGAAGCATACAAAGAATTATCTTTGGTAATAACACTTCCGCAAAGTTACCCTCCAGGTCTTTGACTATTATCTGACTTCTGAAAGTGGAAGGGATTAAGAGAGTTCAAAAAAAAATGTCCATAATTTGATCTGAGGTTTTTTGAAGAGCCTATTTCTAGGTAGCCACACTACCTGCAGGAAGCAGCAAGAGTTAACCAATTCTTTGGACTTCTCAGCATTAAGGCCTCAAAGCAGTCTGTGCACACCGTGTGTTTACATAGCTCTTCCTGAAAGGTACATCACCGGCGTAAGAACTCTGGGCTTCCCTTCCTTTCCCAAAGCAAGCTGAAACCTATGACATGCGGCTAAAATGGAAGCCATAAGATTTTTGTTGTTCTTCTTCATAGCACCAAATGCCGTTCTCTGAAGGGCCTATCCTTATTCAAGCAGTAAAGGACATGACATTCTCTTTTCTGCCGTACTTAGAATAAGAAGAGGAGATTAGAGACTGGCAAAAAGGCTGCCTGTTAAAACAAACTCAACTTCAAAAATATCCTATTAATGCCCATGATCGGTGGTGTTACTGCTGGAACACTGAAGAGAAACGAAGATAGTTCCAATGAACAGGGGGGAGCCTTAAGGTACTTTCACCACAAATATGCTCTCTTATGCATAATGCTGACCAGATGTAGAAAAGGTATTTAACGAAGAAAACTGCTTGAGGAAAAAGTAGTATCTTATTATCACGCCAAAAATGCATGGACTTACCCTTCCAGTTTATTTCCTAGGCACCTTCCATTTTTAACTTCCTCCAGATACAGGTCTTTGTACTTTTCCGCTTCTGCCTGTACAGATTCTTTTTGAAAAATACTGTCTCGTTGGGTATTTTTTATCCTGTCCAATTCACGTTCGAGGTCTCCAATTCTGTGTTCTAGCTGGCTTGTCAGCAAAGCATGACGACTGGCTCTGATTTGTTCTAATCTGTCCTGGGAGGCTGCCTGCATCTGAAGTAGATACACACTTTCAACCACCGCAAAGAAAAAGAGAACTCCCCTCGCCAGTCAATTGCACGTACCCAGTTTCAAGGGCCCAGCTCTATTCAGCGAGGCAACTGTGCCTCCTCACTGCCATCAGCGACCAGGGCAGAACCCTGGAACTACCACACTAAATGATTCTTTTCATTCAGAAAGAACCCCCATCTTAGCACTATTCTTCATCAAAGCTACTGATGGAAGAACACAATCTCTGTAGGACAGGGCATAGCATTCCTCAAAGAAATTATGGAGATGCCGCACCCCCAGCCCCCACCCTGCAGCTTTGGTGACTTCTTTTCTGAGCGTTGCCCCTTGTGCAATGACTAAGGAAGATGTGTATGCCTGGCTGTGACAACTCTAAGTTGCAATACCCATTCAAGGATAAACAATGAGAACAAGACCAGTGGACAGTGATACCCCTCCAAGAACTGCAAAATGAAATTCTACCTTGGCAAGTTTTTGATTCAGGGCCTGCAGGCACACTGCACGCACATGAAAGCATCTTGCCCAACCATATTCCCTTCTCCCACTGCCCTTCAGGAAAAACAGAAGTACAGCATAACACATGGAATCAGGCACCACCCCCCGCCCCTAAAAATGACAACCAAAACAGAAGTCTATAACAGACACACATAAGAAATTAACTTACCTGCAAAATCAGATTGACTTCTTGCCGTTTTTGTCTTATTTCTTGTTCAGCTCACTCTTCCACCTCTCTTTTGGATTGTTCTATTTGGCTGCGATCCACCATGTTAGTCTCCATATGGGTGTTTGAGATTAGCCACCTCTTCTTTCAGCTGGCTTTTGCTCTTCTCCAGTTTTTCATGGTTCCCACGCATGGTGGACAACTCCTCTCGCAAATCATGATTTTGTGCTTCTAGCTGCATGCCTTTTTTAGGCTCTATCTCCAGCTGCTGGGAAAGTTCATCAACCTGTAGACAGGAAAGGGGAAAAAACCAGGGAACTCAGAGGGATCTAAAATTAGTCAAATCTGTGAAAATTGGTAAAGGAGTTGGCCATCAAGACTATTTATCACAAAAGTGAAACCAGGCTCTTCTTTTAAAACAAGAACAGCTTTCACATAATTTCTGACAGCATTCCTCAGGTTCCCATCCTTCCTCAGTTCTGCAGTGGGTCACGGACCGAGAGGTACCAAACCAGCGGCATGACACCCGCAGGGCTAGGCTGAAAAGCACCAGGGCTATTCTTCTGCGAGGTGTTCATACGATCATAGGAAATCAAACACACCCATACCCAGTTACATCACAGCCACATTCTGGTTTCATCAGAAAAAAACCATGTGTCACGCTTCAGAGGAACTGTCACATGCTGTCACACGGTCAAAGCTTTGTCACAGAACTGACAAGGCAAGAAACGGGTACCCTTCTCTTCCATTACGCTAAACGATCTGGAAGTAGCGGTTCAGAACACCGCTTTTGCAGCAGTGGTGGCAGAAGACAGTCTCTTTAGGTCAAAGCTGCAGTTTGTTTTCAAAAGATTTCCAGGAAATATCAGACTTCCCATAGGTCCCAATGGTCAACTACAGCTCTATCCCCTTCTTTCCCCCTCCAGAAACATCCATCGTCTATACCTATTAACCATAAAACATGATATCCCATCATCTTTTATTTTTAAAAAAGTGGGGGAAACCAGCAGAGTCAACACTTGAAAGTCTCTAAAATACGTAGAAACTTTACACTTATTTAAAATTGCCCAAACGTAATTCCATTCCCTGTCATTCAAAATAACTCTTCCAACAGGAACACAAATATGCTGCTAACCTGTGAACTAAAAATGAGCCACTCTCAAGGCAGTTGACTCGTTCTACAATAATATCTTCTAAAAAGGAGCATAACTTTGAAACACAGCTATCTCAGTAATGAGCGGAGAAGCAGCTAAAGGTCACATGCTACCGAACGGCCAGAGCAATGCAGGAGCGGGCTGGAAACTAGGACCACGCGTGGCAATCGGTTAGCTGAGGGGAATGTGCTCGAGCTTGTCTAGACAACAATTAACATGATGAGGCATGTTTGCAGAGCACAGGGGAGTGGGAGACGGATGGCACCAAGGAAAGGTAACAGCTTGCTGTTAATTGATGGCAGTTAACCACCAATCAGTGATTGCCTAGTATGCAAGGCTTAGCTTCAAGAACCAATTAGTTTGAAACGCGCAGCTTCTGAAAGTGTATAAAAACGTGTGCTTCTGTACAATAAATTGACATTTGCTTGCATCAAGCTGCGTCCCGTCTCTTCATTCGCCGCAGAGCAACCTCAAAACCATTTGTGGGTCTCTAAGACCAGGAAAGACGGACTGAGTCAGCTACTAGTAAGCAACAAGTTACAGGGTTTCTTCCGCACCACCTCACACTGCATTGTGCCCTGGGAAGCAAAGACACCATTCCGAAAAGCAAACCCCCACCTGCCTCCTGCTCAACTCGTGCCCGAGACAGCCTTCAGGGGGTGACCTTGGGCAAGGCCAACTGCACAGAGCTGTTCCGAGTGATGGTGGCGTTACTCCCCTCTCTTCCGAGAGGGAATGCATCCGTCGGAGCCCGACGATGCTGCCACGGCCTCAAGCTGCAGCCAGGCCTGTGCTGGGCCTTCACTGCTCTCAGCCCTGACCCTCACCCATGGACGTGACGGCCCAGTAGGACTGCAGACCTGCCCATCCCTATGGACCGGCCTGGTGATCTGCACTCTTGGAGGACTCTGCTTACTGTCCCCAGAACTGTCCCCAGAACTCTTCTGCTCTTCTTGGTGAGGGCCTGTGGGGCTGATCCCTGGCCTGTGTGGTCACAGACCCTGCCAGCCTTGCTGTGGCTCTTGCTTTGCCCTTCCTCTGCAGGACAGCCTACCCCTGATGTGCCCTCGCAGATACTGCTGTGTACGTAACACTTCCGTCTTTACCCCTAAGAGCTACATCAGTATTACAGTCGCCTACTACTGTGACCATAGAAGGAACATCAAAAAACAGCCAAATAATTTCAGAAATACAGCCAAGAAAAAAAGTCAACAATATGAAAAGAAGTATAAAGAAAGAACAAAGGTTTCACAAGAAAAAACACCACAATAACCCAAACAAAGCAAAGCTCACCTTTGTTCTTAATCTGCCAATTTCATTGACCACTTCAGAATACCTGTTCTTCACTTCTCCCTGCAAATTAAGCTGGGACAGTCCCCCTCTCTCCTCATACACCCTTAGTTCCTTCGTAGCTCTGCTCAGCAGCCTCTTCAACCTGCACAGCAAACTAGTCATGAAAACAATGAAGCAAAGGAACAAAACTGGACTTTTTCACATACTCTCATGTAAACAGCACAGACACAGCTTGCTTCATCTTTAACGTGCTTGACACACCAGGAATTACCAGGAAAAACCAGTATTCCTGCGCCACATACACTTGGAGAGTCCAGATTTCACCTGAAAAGAGGAATGAAAGACTCCCTTTTTCCCAGGAGAACTGCAGGGCTACCTGCACCTGCAGTTGTTTTGGCAGCTAGTGAAAACTAGGGGCTGGTGTACAGAAGTACCTTGCAAGAACTAACACGAGGCCGGCATCTGCTCACAGTTAGGTACACCTATTTTTACACTAAAGTTTAATAAAACATGACTTCTACGCAGGGATACCTCTTCACCACGCTAAAAAGCCGTCCCTCTTACAGTCTTTCTGCAGATCGAGGTTTCTTTTCATTTCTTGGGCCAGACGTAGTTCAGCTGGGCGTTTCAACTCTACCAGCTTCTTCACTTCCTTTCTTTCACTCTCGCACTTTCAAAAGAGAAAAGAAAGATTTATCACACACACAGAGCACAGGAAAAATACCTACGTACAGTCTGTGCATCTAGCGCTCTCCACAGAGAAGCTGCCGGACGTCTCTATCCGTTAGCCACGTTCCACAGAATGCCACGGGACGGAATTCCTGAGGATATTCCATCCCTTCAGGTTTCACATCAAACAGACCAATACGTAACTACAGAAACAGATGCCCTCGCTGAAGCAAAGGCCATCCTCTTCTAGACATAACAGGTGGAAAAGATGCTGGAGAACACTTTTGGCAGTGCCTCTGCTCATAGTAGGGATTACGTAGGTATGCACTTCATGGGAGAACATGGATCCATCCAAAGCTTTCATGGGATCTTCCAGCAACCAGCAGGCAGGGGCTTGTGGAGGAATCTGATCTTTTGGAGTTCTTCAACATTTTATTCCCCTCGGCCATTACCTCCACCTCTTCTGTGTGGCCATTTACTTAGCCACATGCTGGTTTTCCTCCTCTTGGTGTTTTCTCAGCCACACCAGAGGAGAGCTGGCAGCTGTTTTGACTTTGTACTTCCATTTTCCCTCTACAGAAAAGGAGAAAAGGGGAAGGCTGTCCCTTGGCAACTGGCAGGCGCTGCTTGTTTCCCAAGCACTTGTTCATTTACCCAGCATTCCTTCAGTATGTTTTTCGGCAAGGCTTTTAAGCTCCCGCTACGCTGAAAACATACAGCAGCTCCTCCACACACGCACTGGAAACATCAAGCATTTTAAACCTGCCCAGAAACCAAGGGGTCAGAAGATGACCACACAAAATCCAAGGAAGAATTGGGAACTGTGGCCTTGCTCGATGTGCTCAACTGATAGCAAACCACACTGGGAACTCTTCCCAACAGAGCCACTCCAGAACTTACACAAGGATACCCATCTAGCTTTTATTTGCTTCCTCCATGACCCCCAAACGATAAGGTACTCGCAGCCTGAATGGCAGGGATAACAGAAAACAATGATACGTAAGAACCTGACCAGAAGGTGCATGTGGTTCTCCTGGGTATTGGCTCGGTGCCTGGAGAATTTTCTGGGCTCACCTGTTGCAACAGTTCAGCCTTCTCCTCGTCCAGCTGAGCAACGCGCTCTTCAAGGTGGGATCTTGACTTCAAGTGCTCCTCCCACGTGCTGTGCAAGTCCTTGGATGTCAGAGCCAGCATGTTCTGCTTCTGCGTCTGTGAAAGCAACAGTGGCAGAAGAAAAAGTAAGGTGGCCGGAAAAGACAAGAGCGCAGGAGAATGCAGTAACTTACACAGAAACAGGCCTAAGCTCTCCTCCACCCATCCAAGACCTATGGCCAAGGTTGGCGTGGAGTGTAAAACACACCTTAGGAACCATAACCAAGAACAGCAGCTGGAGCTGGTGGGAAGAAGGAATACTCTAGAAGCGACAGGATGAGGTTACAACTTTGGGGGATAAGATGACATGCACACACACACAGAATCACCCTACAGCTTTCCTGCAAAGCTCCTCTGGTTCCCTCTATACTTCAGTTTTCGTAAGAACACTGCAAAAGGTGGTGCAAAAGGACAACATTCGCTCCTGCTTTCAACAGCTACACTCAGATTTATTCATATAGTTACAGACATTAACTACCTTAGTTTTCACCGTTTTTTCCAACTCCTTTTGCAAGCGCAGCTTGTCTCTCTCCAGGTCACTGTGGTAGCGCGTAGTAACTTCAAGTGAAGCTTCTGGCATAGATTGCTTTTTAAGTGCAGCAGCAAGCTCCTGCTGCAGTTGTCCAAACATGCCCTAACGAAACAGTTAAATTAGCATGAAGAAAGTTCTAAGAACACGAAATACGCCTTTAACTTATTTTGTTATACGGTTAGACCTGTCTAGATTGAACCCAAAAGTATGAAATTTTGCCTGCCACCAGCAGGCATCTGCACAGATGATGACCTCTCGTCATCTTTCTCAGCTGAGCACCTTTGACTATCAGCAGCTGTTCATGAGGATTTCTGTTTCCTAACACATAAAAAAGGCTCAGGTATTGTTCTTCCTTGAACAATACACAGGAACACACTGCAATCGGGTATTTTTTTCTAACAAAACCCAAAGAAATCTGTTGTGATCTAAGAGCCACAGTTTGACTGCAAATATTACTCCGGTGACTGAAGGCAGGACTTTGTGTTAGATTGTTCTTTCTTCTGTTTCTTCACTATACAAATACAATTAAATGAATACAAATATCTGAAAGCTCCTTTGAGATACACTTTAAGGGTATGTTGAATCACATCCTCTTGTAGTCTTCTTACTCAGCTCGTTTTAGAAATACTGATAGATTAGGTTTACAAAAATCTGGATAGCTCATATATATATATAGCTATATACATATACACACACACACTCTCTCACATGATCTTCAAAAGGAACCCATTATTTTGGTAGTAAGAATACAAAGCAAGTCACAGTTTACAATGATTGACAGTACTGCTGGAGTGTGGCTACACATCATAGAAGAGAAAGCTTAAGGTCACCGTCTGACATGAACTTTGAGGAACAGGCAGGCCCCTCAGAACCCTCAAAACACATACAGAAATCAACAGCTGGACATTACTCTTCAATCTTGACAGCAGCTTACAGAGAACCTCTTTTTTCCCCTCTATAGAAGCTTCATATAAATCTATCCCCAACCACTTCACTTCTCTGTATCTTCATTTCTCAGCCCTCGTGTATTGGATGGTTCCTCCTTTTATACCACTCTCATTCATGTCATCTGTGCAATACTTACATCAAAACCATCAAATACTTTAGACTATTCTATAGGGCATAACATGGACTAAGGAAAATAGATGGAAAAAAGTTCTAGAGAAGAATCACCTTTCTTGATCAAAGCTTAGACTTGGGTACCTTTTTTCTGTTCTCTGCTTAGATCTGAGGACTAATATCCCCGTTGCCAAAACTTTCCGCAGTTCCGAGGGAAACATAACAAACCAGAACAAATGAGTATTCTTTGGTCCCATGCATGTAACTTACACCGGATACATTGGAGGAACAAACTAATTTCAAGAACGGACAAACTTTAAATTGTTCTTTCTACGCATATACTTTACCTGTCTTTCTACTACGTCAGTCTCGTATTTAAAGACTTGTTCCCTTAAATCAGTACGCTTGGCATTTAAATCCTTGTTTCGCTCTTCTATTAGATAAACTTGCTTTTCTGTATCAGCTCTAAGTTTGTTGAAAATGTCATTAAACCGGTCCTGCCCATAATCCGCTATTTTTTCTTTCATGATCCTCTTGTTCTGCATCTCTTCCCATTGCTGATGGAGTAAGAAGGTTTTCACTCTGGAGCTGGGCCAATCGCTCCTGCAGGGACTCCTGTTTTATTACAAGTTTGCTTACTGGATCTTTCTCAAGTTGTCGAGCCTGATCACATTCCTTTGCCCGACACTGGCCTTGACTTAATTCTTTTTTGTCATTTCTAAAAGCAAAGCTTTTTCTCTGAGCATTTGCTTCAACTGGTGAAGCTCATTTTCTAGCCTGTTAGCTTTGCTTTTAGCTTTACACAGCTGCAGAGACAAGCTCTTGTTGGTTTCTTGCACGTCAGAGAGGTCACGATGGAGCTCGACTTGCAAGCAAAGGCATTCATCACGTTCTCTGGGAAATCTTCGTTCAGCATTGCTTTCTGATGACAAATGAAGTTCAAGTTCTTGAACTGCAGCGTTCAGGGAGGAACGCAATGATTCAATTTCTGTCTCTAGTCTGTCTTTGCTTTTGTTTGTCTGCTCAAGTTTGGAAGTCAGCACTGCAGATTCTCTCTTTACTAAGTCCAGCTCCGCGTTGAACTGAAAAAACATTTGTCTTAATGCTTCCTTGTGCAGTTTAAGTTCCTTTTTGAGAGCTTCATTTTTTTCTTTCAAGGTCTCATTTTCCTTTAAATATTTTCCTTGTTCCTCCTGGTGCCTAAGTCTTACTTGAGTGAGTTCTAGCCTTAGCATAGCAATCTCATCTTGTAGTAACTGATTCTTGTACAACAGATCCTCTTCTCTATCAGTGCTGGATTCCTGAATGACAGGGAAAATGAATAAAGAGCCAATTGGGAAATGAATCTACAAAAAACCTGCAGCAATAAACTGCATTTTAACATTTCTAGTACCGAAGCATGACTTCAAAGATGAAGTTTCAGGCAATAAGCTACTCTGTGAACCCATGCACATGTACAACATACGTACCCAACGGAAGTGCAACATAGCCTTAAAACCTAAATGAACATCCCAAATATACAGTTACGGTTTTTTCCCCCCTTAAACCAGCAACCAAAGCTTTTAAAATGACAGCGCTTTCTTGTATGTGCATGCCTTTATAATACTGCCTTTAAGGTTGAATTAGTTGTGCTACAGATCTGGTAAAAACAAGGCCAGAAAGGGTATTTTCCTTCTCAAATGTCTTCTGAACACTTATCCTTTTGTATTACTGGAAGTTAGCTATAAGACTCAATCACCCCCGGAATGCAATAGTCCTGTATATTTCCTCTTTATTGTATGTATAACTTTTTCCCACTTAAACACATTCACCCTACATTTATTGGGCAGCACAGCCAAGAACAAAAAGGCTTCAAGGCACTGCACATTCTTTAGGAAATTCAGTAAACTCTTTTCAAGATCTTTTTTAATACAGTGTTTATGATTGCTTTTTCTCCTCCAGTTACTCTAACTCTTACAGAGAGTTGAATTCATTGCTGAGAGTCGATCATAAAATTTTAGTTATGTGGAGGTGGCAAAGAAAAGCATACTTGAAGTAAGTTCAATAAGGGAATAACTAATTAAAAAATAAAAGCAATGGAAACACAAACACTGTCAAACAACTTTCTTCCTGGTCAACCTTGCCATAGGTAGCTAGGTGTTTCACTGCTAGAAAGCCTAAAAAGCGATGACAAAATGTCTATGAAATGGAAAATAACAGATAGGTTAAGAAACGGTGTAAATAGTGTCTTCTATTAGCTTCCGACTTGCACAAGTAATTCAGGTACATACAGGAGTGATGCTGCTTTCCAGAACTTTTAGACATAAGAGAAAACAAGAAAGGTATTTACCCAGATAAGTTACACTGGTAAACAGTAAATAAACATCAAGAAACAGAAAAAGTTATGTAAGATTTATTATGACTTTAAAACAAACATGGTGAAATGTAATTTATTAGAAAAAAAATCTGCTTACCTCTGATTTTTTTCCGATAGATCTTCTTGTCTCTTCTTCTAGTTCCTTTTGTCTCCCAAGGTGGTTGTTCAAAATTCCTTCTTGAAGGGCTCTGGCCCTCTTTTCCTGAGAGAGCTGTCTCTGTGTTTCATCACGTTCCTCTTCAACCTGCAGTAATACAATAAAACTGCTTGCATCTTAAGAAAAAACAGAGCTAGCAATACATCTTCCCATTCTCCCTTGAATACTTGAAAACATTTTTGATTCCCCACCGTTATGATAATCCACCTATAAATAAATAAATTTAAATTTTCTTATGAAAATTTAAGAAGGCGAAATACAGGATGTTTTGTAGTAATTCAAAAAAAGGTCAGGCTTTGCCTGAAATACAAATGAAACCTAAATTTTGAAAAAGGAAAAAAGGAATAATAAACTGCAAAGCAAAAAAAAAAAAAAAACAACCACCCAATTGTGAACCAACTGTACTCTACTGTTCTCAAAATTTGACAACTGTTATCCAACGCCTCTTCCGTGAACAAAGCGCCTCCTTCTCTAGGCATACTGGAATACAATTGAAAAGAAGCAGAAAATAAGACAAAGAGTTTAATTCATTATTTAATAGACCTGTTTCAAGAGCCTTCTCAGTGTTCTTAACTCCATTTCTAAATTCCTAGACTGTAACTCAAGTTTCTGTTTCTCCTCCATCTCTTTACAACATTGATCTTCTTTCCTTCGGAGGTCTTCTCTCCTTTTCTCACACAGCACTTCTACTCTGAGCCTCTTTTCTTCTTCTTGTTTCAAAGAAGATCTGGGATTTAACGGAGTATTTGAGAAACAAAAGCACTGATATAAACGTAGATATTCCACATGATGAACTTGCAGAGACAACTCAAACCATAAAAAATGTTAAACGTTTTCAGAGTTCGTATTTTTACTGTACTTTTCAACTTTTTAAAGAATTCTAACTTCATGCCATTGTGCATGGTATCAGTTGTACAAGATACAGAAAAAAAAACTTTGAGTGATTTATCAGTTATTTGTAAGTTTGTATAGGGAAACACACACCAGTGTGCACACTTCTATAATAAAATTAAAAAAATCCATCTTCATATTACAGCCATTTTGCTGAAAAAGGAGTTTGTTGTCTCATCAGATCAAAGCATCGCAAACTTTTACTATGGTTAGTATACATTTTCTTAGTATACTGAGCAGTGCCTACACATTACGGATTCAGTGACCAGAAGCAATACTGGTGAATCAGCACGCCACTTACCTATGGCAGACCCAACAATTTTTCAGCAAGCCTTCTGTAAGTCTAAAACAACTGCTGACCACAGGCAGAACAAGCAGCTTCTGTTTACTCCAGAAGGATGTCAGTGTTCAAAACCAGATTCAGAAATGCATGGGGTTTAAGCTGAATACGATTAAAAACAGTTTTAAACCCCAGTCGGATCTACCTCTGGGAGAAACTACAGCAATTTCATTTTGAAGCTGACTTACAAGGAAAGCCTTATGGAAGGTCAGCTTCTTTACCAACTGAAACAATCAGCAATAAGCACTGACATGGTAAAAAACGGTCCATGGTGTGCCCACGGTACCCAAACAAGCAAGCAGCTTTGTGTTTGATCATTATTTTGACTATTTTTTCCCATATACTCGCAACAGTGAACAAAAAAAAAAATTTAAAAAATCAAGTGTCAGCGTAAGGGAAGAACTGCCAATTGAAAGCCTGCTTTAGAAATTCTGCAAAACAAGAATCAACCACCACTAAAATTACTTGAAAGACTGACAAACGTTTGTATTTGAATGGCGTATATTGCAAGGAAAAAGCTTTACATATAACTTCTAGTGTAATTTCGCAAAAAGTGTAACTTTTAAAGTATAAATTTAACGCTGCTTGGAGAATTCACTTAGAATGAAAATACTACTTCTTTATACTTGACAGATGCTTGAGGATTTTGAACACCTGCTGAAGTCAAACCCAGGCCAAGCTGGGACCGGCCTCGTCTTCCTCGTACTCCCCTCCCCCGCGCTGGGAGGCCCAACTCCCCCAGGCCCAGCTCCCGCAGCCTCCCCTCACAGGGCTGGTGCTCCTGCCCCCGCGCCAGCCCGGCATCTCCCTGCCGACCTCACACGGACTGGGCAAGATCTCCTGGGCTGGGCGGCCAAAAACCGGACCCCGGGCTCCAGACACAGCTCAGCAAGCCCTGAGGAGGGGTGGGCACTCACTGCCCCCAGTGCCCTGGCACTGCTGCCCTCCAGACAGCCCAGGCCGCTGCGGGCCGCCCCAGCTGCCAGCTCACGGTGGCTCCTGCTGAGCTCGCTCTCTGCCTGGGCCGCCTGGCCCTGCTGGGCCAGCTCCCCAGCCACGTCATCCCACCGGGGATCACCACGAGGAGATCTCCCCTCCCAGGCCAGGGCTCTGCAGTTGTCCTTGCTCAACTGCCTACGGTGCCTGCTGGCCACCCCTGTCGGACGTGATGTCAACAGCGATGAGAAACCTCACACCTCCGGGTCTAGCTCAGGAGTGTGGGGAAAGGGGCAATCCCAAACTTGACCTTTCCAACAAACAAACAGGTAAGCAAACAAATGCTCTAAGCTCTGCTTTGACTTGCACTGGGTGGAGTTACCAGAAATCCTAGTATTATAGGCCAACTGAAGCTGCGAGGACAAAACGAAAAAAAACCCCACACCCAACCATCTCTCAGATCTCTCTTATAAATCTGATTTCCCCGTACACACTCTCTTGCTCTTTTCTTGCTAGAAAACAAAGTTAGAACAACATCCAGAAGACTGTACATGGAGCTGGTATCCGGACGTTTTTCCCCTCTCACATTATGTACTTCATAGCATAACTGGCCCAAAAACTGGATTCAAAAAACCCAAACCCAAAAGACTGGAAACTTCTCATCCTGTTGCCTGCACCATCAGTGTCTTTCGGAACAAAACCACTGACAAGATAATACATTATCAGACCACAATTTACATACTTAAGGCTTTGGATACCCCTTTTCCATTCCGCTTCTTGGTGAGCCAACACGGATTTCAAATCTTGAGTCTTCTCTGCTCTGAACTGTGACTCCTCCCTTTCATCTTCCAATTTCCTTACTTCTCTTGAGAGCGCTTTATACTGATTTTTCTGACGTTCTATTCTCTGTTCATATTCAAGAAGCATGTTTTGCATTTTCAACAAAGTAGCAGAACCTGTTTTGAGACAGAAAAGACACAAAGCTGCACAAATACTGCCCAATGTATAAGCTGTTCAATGCTTTGCTGTATTAGGTGCAGGTGGCAGGTTAGTGGGAAGGTCCCTGTGAGAAGAAGCCAGGGGTCGCCCCGTGCTGGACATGGACGGTTTCGATGGACCCACCGCAGGGCACAGCTGAGCCTCTCAGCCGTGCTGGCAGCTCCTCAGGAAAAACAAATGTAGGAAAGGGCGAAACCACCACACGGGCAGAGAAGGGGAAAAGCATGTGAAAACCAGCCCCGCAAACGAACACCCAGGTCAGCGAAGGAGGAGGGAGAGGTGCTGCTCCAGGTGCCAGAGCAGAGATTCCCCTGCAGCCCCGGAGAGAACCATGCTGGAGCAGATACCCACAGCGCAGTGCTGCGGAGGACCCCGCGCCAGAGCAGGCGGATCCTTCCCGAAGGACCTGCGACCCATGGAGGGCCCAGGCTGGAGGAGATTTTCCCCAAAGGACTGCAGCCTGGGGGAGGACTCACACTGGAGCAGGGAAAAGGGACGAGGAAGGAGCAGCAGAGAAACTGCTACGTCCCGACTGCCGACCGCAGCCTCCCCGCGCTGCCTGGGGAGGTGGCAGGGAAGGAGCGCAGCAGAGCTTGAGCAGGGGGGGTGCCGACGTGTCCTTCTCAGGTTTGGGGTCTTTGTTTCTCACTATCCAAATGTATTTTAATCGGTGGAGTCTGTTTTGCCAGTGACAGTCACTGGGAAGTGACAGCCCTGCCTTCACACTGACCCACCAGCTTTTTCACCCCGTTTTGTCAAGGAGGGGCAGTGGCAGCACTGGGGGGGGAGTTTGGCCTTCGGCCAAGGTTAACACTTGCCTAATGAAATTTTAGCATAGTTTAAGAGCCCTAGTAAGTGATGCTTATGTTTATATAATGCCTTGTGCACATATGCAAGCATCTTATGACAGTTGAAATTTGTTATATATATGTACTTACTATTTTTAAGCAAAGCCATTATTTTGCTGTACTCTTTGTCATTAGCTGTTGAGGGGGGTGCTGGTTGTGGCTGGGATAGTGTTAATTTTCTTCGCAGTCGCTGGTACGGGGCCATGTTTTACAGTTGTGCCGCAAACAGGGTTGGTAGCACGGGGATGTGTTCCTTATGGCCCAGCAGCGCCCACACAGAGCCAAGGCCTTTTCTGCTCCTCACCCCACCCCACCAGCGAGCAGGCTGGGGGTACGCAAGGAGCCGGGCCGGGACACGGCTGGGACAGCTGACCCCAGCTGACCCAAGGGATGTGCCATGCCACGCGGCATCATGCTCAGCATATAAAGCTGGGGGAGGACGAAGGAAGGGAGGGACATCCAGAGTGATGGCACTTTGTCTTCCCAGGTATTTGTTATGCGTGACGGAGCCCTGCTGTCCTGGAGATGGCTGAACACCCGCCTGCCCATGGGACGTGCTGGATGAATTCCTTGCTTTGCTTTGCGTGCATGCGTGGCTTTTGCTATTAAACTGTTTTCATGCCGACCCATGAGTTTTCTCACTTTTCCCTTTCCGATGCTCTCCCCCACCCCACTGGGGTGGAACAAGTGAGTGGCTGTGTGGTGCTTAGGTGTTTAGGTGTGGCTGGGCTTAAACCACATCAAGGGGATATAAAGAAGAAAAAGCTCTTGCTGACTTTTGATGACCGCATTAGAAGGAGCTGAACTGTACTTTGCAAGAAACTGCTTCTCCAGCTCTGACTAGACAGAGAACCAATGATAACGTAAGGCACATCGGCTGGTAATGCAGGCAACATCTCAGGTTAGGTGTCAGTTTCACAGCTTTTGAGGGGGATCTCTAGTCACAAAGAGATACTATATCAAAATATGAAATTAAAATACTTAGGAGTGCCTACAAAGAAATCATGTTTTAAGGGGAACTTGTAACAGCTGAAGACAGAGACTTGAAAACATACCCGTATGAACCACGCTAAGCTCTTCCAACAGCAGCATAGTCTCCTTGTAGGCTGAAGCTTCTAACCGGACATCCTCTGAAGTTGGGTCAGATGAGTGAGTTAAACCAGGGCCATCAGTTACTTCCATTGGTATGCTGACCTACAAAAAATACAGTACTTTCTGTAATTCCACTGTCTAGTATTACAGACCATTACAAATGCAGGAATGATTCATTCTCTCCCTCACAGCCCACAGATTTGTCTCAAATACAATAAAGCTGCGTACCAGCAGCAATTTGTACATCTGGTTGATCACTACATAAACACTGCTCCCATCGAAGTGATTAAAAGCTGATAGAGACTGTTTACCAAGAAACTAGTTTTACAGTACCTCGTTCCTTTCACTCCTGGTTGTTGCTGCAGGTCTAGAAAACAGAAATATATTTCAGTACTGAAATGCTTACTTTGCATTATGAATAATACCTACCGTAGCTTTGAAAACTTAATTGCAGAACTGAATTAAACTAAAATCTGGCATAGTAACTTTGCTAGATATAGTTCAAGACTGAAACAGTTATTGTGTGCTATTAATGTCTACTGGAAGGCTAATTTTTCCGCAAGATATTAAGCAAATAGTTGAAATAACTGTTCCCTAAACTTCACGCAAAGTGACAGAAATCTTACAGCTACAGACATGGAGCTATACGGTTACGTGCATTCCCTGTTTAATACCAGGGGTTCAGCTCCCTTCAGTAATGAGAATCCTTCTCCTACAGGTCAAAGAACTGTAATTTTGGATTCTCTGGTGTCCTGCGTCTGGCTGGGATGCAGTTTATTTTCTTCACAGCAGCCCACACAGGGCTGTGCGTTAGATTTCTGACCAAAACAGTGTTGCTAACACACCAGATTTTTAGCTAGGGCTGAACGGTGTCAACAACTTCTCTTTCGCACTTTGCCACAACCCACACAAGTAAGTTCAGGGTGGGCAAGAAGTCAGGAGGGAACAGCTGCAAGAGAAAAGGTGGAGCGGGGAGCCGGGCAAAAAATCCTGAGGTACCTGCAGTGAAAAAAACTGAGATACCTCACCCTTTTTAAACACATGAAATACTTCTATGCCTGTGCACACACTCATGTAATTAATCAGAATTTGTGCACGTGACCTCATTGTTGACTTGGCCAGCATGTTCAAAAGCACTCTAAACAAAAGTGAAGTGTTTGTCAACACAAAGCGCATCAGGTAGTCACAGGAAAGAACAAGAAAGAACAAGAAAGAACATCAGGTGGTCACATGAAAGAACAAGAATCTTCATAGGCGTCAGGTTTACAAAAAACCTAAACACACAACAAAAACCCAAACTAGCCTCTAGCTCTCAGGCCAATTTTTATCATTAAGTAAGTTTTATTTTCAACATTCCTTATATGCATACCTTCCTTCATCCTCAGATGTTTCACTGGAAGTGCTCTCATCCGGTACTTGACCATGATTGCCACTGGAAGAGCTCATCTGCTGATGAGCCTTCTGCTTTGAAGGCTGTCTTTTACTTTTCTTTGCACCTTTGGCATTCAGGGCAATTTTACTGCATTACACAGAAAGAAAGAAAAAAAATCACCAAGTGAATAGGTTTATAAAAAATATTTCTGTGAAACAGACATACTTAAGATGATGTCCAGAAACAACCGAGACAAAAAATATCTATGATAAAATCACAGACTTGACTGTAAAGATCGTGGAATACGCCCAAGTATTTAAAACCCTTCCCCTAGGAGTGAGTGGGACACGTGGAATCTGAGCTAGATCCAGGTTAAGCTGGACTATATCCAATAGCCACGGTACAGAAAGCACCTAGAGCAGAGATTCCTTTGAAGGACAGACAGAAAAAGCTCCTGCTTAGGTCTGCATAAAAATACGTGTGCCTTCTGTAGACTTTTGAGATTGGTTTGGTAATATCATCTTTTCCCCTCTCCTGACAAAGGGCATATTAACTTAATGAAAAGGAAAACACCAACTGCACGGAGATCACTAAAATCACCTAGAAAAGGGAGGAGTAGCAAACCCCAAGTTCCTACTTTTCTTTTCTAGGTGGCCTTTTCCTACAAAAATAACTGCTTTTTCCAGTCTTCAGTTCTGGTTTTGAAGATGCATTTTACCTCAGTGTTGACATGGAAATCACAGGAATTTAGGTGGGGGTTTTCTTTTGGTTTCCCCTTTTCTTTTTTTAGAGCAGGCCATAAATTTGAACCTCCATCGTGCGCTTCATTTTGTCAAAAAAGAATTTTTCTTCATTTTTTGAGAAGCAGTGGACTACTCACTATGGCTTTCACCACTGAGGAAACTACTTCAACTACCACAGTATCAGAAAACCTAAGACACTTACATAGCACTACAAATAAGAGCTAGGGATTATTTCCTTAGCTTACCCTTTCATTGGCACTTTAATCAATTTTGAGCTCTCCCCAGATGAAAAACTCCTTTTGTCTTTTTCTTCTATCGTGTTTTCATTCTCCATTTTCAAACAGTCATTCTTCCTTACAGTAATCTTTTGTTTCATTTGCCAATTAGTGATGTTAATTAATTTATCCACACACTCCTGTTTTGCCACGGTCTGCACTTTTGAACATCTTTGTTTGCTTTTTTCCTTCTTAACCTATAAAAACAAAGTTAAGCTTCACGTATTTCTAGAAGACAGAAACACCACATCCAAGATTGATTAATTCAGGGTTTACCCCTGAAATAATATGATTTTTTTTAATTCATAGAGAAGCATTTTCACAAAATTACACTACAAAGTGTATTATGCCATTGAAAGTACTTTGAATTCACTCATGATGCAAGACATAACAAAAATACAGCCCTTAGAAAGAAAACAATAGTGTCTCTTAAAACAGGAACAAGAAAAAAGTGAAAACATTACTGATGGACAAAGCGTTAGGAGGACTGCACAATGTTCGTTGTAACACCACCAGAAAAAAATCAAGTGGATCTGCGAACAAGGAGAGGAAAGAAAAAAAGATCCCAAACCCACAAACACAACTGGTTTCACAGGAAAGAGGAATTTTAGTGAAAGGCAATGAAGACACACCACGCAGATAGCACAGCACGTGAATTAGTAGTCAAGACCCTGTTTAGAAGCTATTTTCATTCTTTGATTCAGAATCAGAACTGATATAATTGTATGGATTTCTTTTTATGGCAATGAAGTGATAACTACTTGCACTGGAACCAAGTGCCACCTATTGTTAAATTGGAACAATAATGCATTCCGTTTTCCAAAAATGGGGAAAAAAGACAACTCTCCACTGCCCTCTTTATTCACAAGTCACCTATTCCCATTAGAACAAACCCCAGTTTGTAGGAAGCATCTTCCCGTCGTGACCAATAGCTCAAGTGAACAGGAAATACTCTGCCTGGCTCCAGAAGGCTGCAGGTCTCCCCAGGCTCTTTTACACACGCTCCATCGCTGCTATCGCTTCAGCAGCGGCTTTACCTCCCAACAGAGACTTCCTTAAAAACATGTTCTGACTTTCCTGAACAGCGGATTGTATCTCACAGTTTCGTTGATTTGCACAGCAGAATCCTGCAGTTTCCGTTGAAGCTAACGAAGACCGTGTGCTTTCAAACCCAAGCACATTCAGCACCTCCACCATAACTCTGAATTAGAGCTATTGCCTAAACCACTACAGGCTGCACACGCTGCCCGTGCCACCCTGGCTAGCCCAGCCCTGTTTTACCGATTCATCCAGGCACTTGCATCAGTGCCTCTGACTTGGTGAATTTACACATGAGAAACCAGGCCTTTCTGACCAACACCCATGCTCTTTAACTGCACCGGTTATTTTTAAATTAATGACACATTACTAATTAAAGTGACCAAGACAAGTCAGAACTACAGCTCGGTTGTAGTCAAAATCACATGCGCCGCAGATTTTCCCTGAATTTCTTCACAGCATCACCTATGATTGCTGTTGTCAAATACATGACTGCTGCTTTCTTTTCTTTACCTGCAGAAAGCTTGGCACAACACGTACAATATTGTACAACATACAGCTCCAGCTGACAGTCAGACCAGAATGACCTTCCTGCAGTGCAGGCGGGCTGCATATCTCCAGTAGCACCCACAGCCCCAGCCTGCACTGCCTTAGAGACAGCAAAGATCCGCGCTGATGAGAAACGCTCTCATGCACATGGCATTTCACCTTGTCCACGGATGTGAAACACGGGTTGCTTCGCGAAATTTAATTGTATGGTTTCGTTCCAAGGCAAAACAGACTGTCCAACAACTTCTGACTTACACTAAAAACCATAAATCTTCACCTTCCATATGAACGGGTACATGCCAGGATATGTACTGCTGATGAGTTTTTCCGCATGTTGCTGGGGAGCAATACCTGCACGTGTTCATCTTTTTGTCCACCTCTACTGGGATTCCCTCTAGCTGGGTACGTTGCATCTCAGGGTTGTATGGAGGGGATTACCTCCAAGCAGCGGGACAGATCACCCCTGTCGCTCCTAAACTGCCTCTGCTGAGCATCTCGGTGCCTCCCACAGTGGTGGCTTGCTCAGGAAGAGGTGGCCTGTGATGGCTCCTCTCCAGTGCACATGCCCACAGGACCACCGAGCAAAGGACTATCCCACACCATCCTCCCCCTCTCTGAGAAAGAAAGCACGTACCTATCTATGGCTGATCTCCCTTCTGAAGCAGTACAGCTCAGCTGAGACCTCAGACTGCTTTTCTGCAGCACCTGGGATTCTTACCAACACTGTCTCCATGGACTCTACCCGGACTCAGTTTTGTGCAGAGGAGGTGTTTACTGCCGCATGCGCAACAGCAACGGCAAGGGCAGGCAGCGCAGCGATCTCCTGTTACCGAACGTGCTGCTCTGGGACTCCCAAACAGGCGGTCAGTTATAGCCCTGGCAAAGTTCTCCAGCAAAGCCACCCCCGATTTGTACCCACCTCAGCTGTACAAACACGGTGTAACCAGACGCGCAGCGGCTCTTTACCTCCAGCACTGTATGTCCCTTTCCTTCCCATGTCACCACCACCTGCAAAAGCGCTCACGGAAATGAGCAAACCCCACCCGCCAGAAAGAGGCAGGGCTTTCAAAGGGAAGGAGGGTATTCAATGGAAGCTGCAGATGTGCCCTGCCTGGAGAAGGCACCACTGGCAACCCCTCCTCTGTGAGAGCTGGGGACATGCAGAGGGGGAGGAAGGCAGGCGTCGGGGAGTAACTAAGAAGCCCTGGTTTGCTACTGCTGCAGTAGCCCTGGCTGGGGGGACAATAGAGCTCGCCATGAAACGACGATCAACCAAAATATTTCAGAGGGGCACAGCAGGGAGCACAAGCTGCTGGGCGTCAGCAAAGGGCTGTGCTCAGCTTCTCTGCGGCACGTTGTCACAGGCAAGGTGAACACGAAGCACAGGGAGGATCTGCAGTTCTACCTGCCTTGCAGGGGCTTGGCCTGAGCTCCCCCTTTGCAAACCAAGTCACCCTCCCACCACACCGCACAACCTCTGCTTCATGTACGTCCCAGCAACTGGGGTACCACATGCAGAGAAATCTGAGAGGTCCCCCCTGGTCACAGCTCTAGTCATCACTGGTTCCAACAACTTCTGATGCTCAGGGTGTCCCCTGCGCCAGGGGTCCTCCCTCCAGGCGCCCCTCCTCCTCTCCATTTGCCCTGGAGTAGACAACATCACACCCATCCTGGGGAGATTTAAGCCCCAAAGAGCTCAGAACTGGCTGAAGCCAGCACAAAAGCCTATCTTCTCTCTGAGAGTTGCAATGTCCTTACACCCTCCCTGTCCTTCCCGTCTCGATCAGAAACCAAACAGGGGAAGCGGTGCACGCAGATACACAGAGAATACTGAATGGGACACACTGGCTCCTCTTCCAACTCCTTTATTGTCTCAAAGGTGTTTTCATTCTGTTGGAGGAAAAAGAGAGAAGTATGTAGAGTCCCCAGGTTTATCCCTGGTAAGCACTTTCACATGTTCATTTAGTAAGGCAGATTAGATTGATTCCTCAGAGATTTTTTTTTTTTTTTTTTGGGGGGGGGGGGAGGGCGGGGGAGGAGGGGATTATAATGAACTCATTCAGTTTTTAAATCAGGCTTAGGAGCCACAACTCACTGGCTACGAATACATGTACACACATGCGTGTACAGGACAGCACAGAATACTCTATTTACTCATATGCCTCTGAAAAGACATTTTTTTTTCTATTATTTGTTGTTCTCTGCATCATTTATGGCTGGACTGCATGGACAAGATGGTTTTCTTAATTCTGTGAAAACACTTGCATCTATTGATGCCTGCACCTCTAAACACAGTGATATGGTCATACAGCCAAATCTGCAAAGCGGATTACTGTTCTTACACCATTCTGGGCATAGCAGGCATACCCATAGAAACACCCCTGATGGCCTAATGGTCATGCCTATTTACACATTTATTTCTGCTGTTTCATCCTCTGTAAAGAACAAGTGCTCCTTTCCTCGACCTGTCTCAGAACAAATCTGAATACTTAAGGAATTAAAACAGATGAGTCGGCCAAAGGAAAATTTAAACATACTTACTTTAACAACGCCAAGGAGTTATTACTAAAATGCAGGCACTTTGACAGCAGGTATCTTACCAGTGCTGTGCAAAGTGACACAGAAAAGCCTCAAGAAAAATCTACTAGAGTTTGGGTCAATCCACTAAACCCCAGCACAATGGCTCAAGGGTAAGGGCACTTCAAAACAGAATGTGTCCTGAATCAAGTTAGGAAGAAGACAAAGAACATATCCTGCTGGGAAGATCATTAACGATTAGGAAAACTCGACCAGGCTACTATAAATTTGTCCCAGGTTAGAAAAGGCCAAGAATCTTTCAAAGGACACTACAAAAAAATAACATTTAAGACAAAAGGCAGTGTAGGAGCAAATGGAATTAAAAGGAGTCCTAGAAAGTAAATCTTTCAGTAATAAGCAAGCAAGGCTAATAACAATCTAGGGCACAGAAAAGATTAGCTCAGCACCAGGATGCACAGCAGATAGGAGAGCAAATTAGTTCTGTTTTACCAAAAGGTAAATGCGGGCGGGGGGGGGTGGGGGGGTGGGGGGGTGGAAATGCAGTATTTAGTGTTTCTCTTTATTTTTCCTGCATCTAATTTTTTAACTGTTAAAAGAAATAACACAAAAGCTTTATTTTTGCTAATGCCAGGCAACCAGAATCTGGAATTTAAATTAATCCTTTACACACTGCCATTTGGGGATCATTTCTACCAGATCCAACAAGGATACAAGGGATAGGACAAGAGGAAACGGCCTCAGGTTGCCCCAGGGGAGGTTTAGATTGGACATTAGGAAAAAATTCTTCACTGAAAGGGTTGTCAAGGCCTGGAACCAGCTGCCCAGGGAAGTTTCGGGGTGGCCTCACCATCCCTGGAGGCATTTCAAAGAGGTGTAGATGTGGTGCTCAGGGACACAGTTTAGTGATGGACTTGGCAGTGTTGGGTTAATGGTTGGACTCAATGATCTTAAAGGACTTTTCCAACCTAAATGATTCTATGATTCTATGCTGTTCAAAGTGACCTGCAGTCTTCCTTCAAAAAAGAGGGTTTATACTGCTGTTTCAATTGTTCTGGTTATCGGGTAATCCAGCCTCATAGCACTCCTTAAATTAAAGTTTACAAGCACCGAGATATTCCCCAGTGACTGCACTTTAGCTAGTTTGATATTAAGCTAGACATTTTTCTTAACGTGATTAGCAGCATACCTCAAGCTATGTTTGAACATATATTCTTAGGTGAATGGGAGATACTACCAGCTTTTCATTAGACAGAACGTATGAGTATTTTAAAAAGCCAAACTCTAACAGAATACACAGCACAAGCATGTCTTTCTGCCAAGATATTTTCTATTAAGTAAATCAAATGCATATGTTCGGTCTCTCCCTCTTCTGTCCATACTTAAAATCCAGGCAAATTTGCAGAACAGCGCAAAGAGCAAGGTGTTAGAACTTAGAGAGAAGACCCACAACTTCTCTCGCACATGCTCTTCTGCTACCGGTAGCTACGTGCTTACCTTTGCACTCACATTTGTTACACAGCACACTTTGGTGCCCGGGAATTTGATTGATTTAGATTCGCCCTGACAGAAGGAAACCTTTTTTCTTAACCGTTTGACCTTGTTTCACTTCTAACTGGAAGATCAGTCCTGCCAGGAAGGAGAGGTGAAACCTCACGACAGCTGGAGGGTGAATAATCTCTCTTCAAACTCTAAAACTCTGCGTATCAAGTTTCCTTTACAATTTGTACTCCACCGGGCTATTAAAAATCTATGAAAAGCACAGCAAGAAATCAAGCCGCCCGTCAGTACAGAAGGTGCCAGCAGCTCCTCCTCGTTTCGCGAAAATCCAGCCCTCACCCTGAGGCTGCGGGACCAAATCCTGTGCAGCTGGAAGCGGCAGCGAGCCCTGGCCCCGGGGAAGGGCAGCTCAGCACCCTGCAAGGACGAGGCGCATCGCTCCGCTCCCCGCCACCCCGGGATGCCACACAGCCCCGGCGCCGGGCAGCGGCGGCAGCACGGGCTCGCTGACGGTAACGGCGACCCTCCTGCCTCCCCCGAACGCGTAACGAGAGGCGAAAGCACCGTCCGGGCCGGCGGCCAAAGCACCTGGAGCCGCATCTCCCACCCCGGCAGGCCCGCCACCCGCCGGGCCGCCACCCCCCTCGCACCCAGACGGGGGGCGAGCCCCGGGAAGGGCCGCTGCCGCACCGGGACGTCGCGCAGCCCCTCCGAGCGCCGAGCCCGGCCGGGGCTGGCAGCGACCGTCTCCTCGGGACCTGATGCTGCCGTCCAACGGCCGGATCCCATCGCCCGCCGCGCAACGGACCGAGCACCCGCACGGCCGAGGGACCAGCTACGCGTGTCTGCGGGGACGGGAGCTGGGGGGCAAACCCACAAAGCTAGCACAGCTCTTCGCGACAGGAAAATACTTTATACCCCTGGAAAAACCGTTTACGATGACCTTTAGTCACACTTAATCCTCACTGGGTCTTACGAGCCTCGTCCCCATTTAAAGGCACAGCGGTCTTTACTTTCACTCAAGTGTTCATGCACAGTTCAAGTAATTTCTGTTTGGTCCCATTAACCAACTGGTTCTCCTTGAGCTTACCTTGTGCCCCAGCTTGCCCCATGGCGTCTGTTCCCCCTCCCGAGGCCGTGTGCTGCCAAGCGCCTGCGACACGCGCTGTCCCCCGGACCCGCTCCGCTGCTTCGCTGCAGACACATCTTTCCTCTACGCTGCCACTTAAGGCGCAGAGCTGCCTTCTGCTGACCACCGACGTGCAAGCCGTCGGTCCGCAACGCTTCCCGGGGCGCCGGGGGCTGCCTGCGGCGCGGCGCGGTGCGGGGCCGGGGGCGGCTCTGCGGGGGCTGCCGGCGGCTGAGGCGGAGCCGCGAGTGCGGAGCCGCGGCGCAGCCCCCGGGTTCGCCCCCTGCGCAGGGCTGCCCGCTCCCTTCCCTGCGCGCTCCCCGGCGCTCGCCGCCTCGCTCCGGCCTCTCCCGGAGAAGGGGTCCGCTCTCCGGCTGGCAAACGGCTCCCCCGAGCCGGGCACGGCCAGCGCCGCCGTCGCAGGAGCGTGTCGGGCCGAGGGGCGGCGGCGAAACGTCTCGAACCTCGGCAGCGACAGCCCCGACCGCGCGGAGACCCGGCAGCGAGCCCGGGCCCCCCGCGGGAGGCGGCTCCGGCTGACCGGCACCTTCACGCCGCACTCGCGGCCTCTGCCGCGGTCGTGCCCGTCCTCCGCAGCCGCTCGGGGGGCGCCCGTCACCCGCAGCTCCCCCGGCTCGTCCGCGCCGCTCCCGCAGCCGCCCCCGGGCAGGGCGGGGGGGGGACGGCGGAGCCCTCCCCGGCTGCCGTGCGGGCTCTGCGGCCCGGGCACAGCGGCCCCGCCGGCGCACCCCGCAGCGAGCGCACCGCGGCGCGGGGGGGCGGGGGGCGGCCACCGGCTTCCAGCCGCCGGCTGGCCCCGACGGAGGGGCGGGCGGGGTCGCTCCAGCCCGCGGCACCGGTGCCGGACCGCCCGCCGGCCGGGAGGGGTGTCCCCCCGCCCCGGGTGGCCCCGCGCCCCCCGAGCCGCCCCCCTCTCGCAGCCCGGGCTGCTGCCGAGCTCCGCTGCCGAGAGCCCGAGCGAGATCGCTGCCCCCCGGGCCCCGGTGCCCACCCGGCGCTGGAAAAGCGCAGCCCCCTGCGGCGGGCTTACAGGCACCAGGGGCTGGGGGCTGCCTCTGCCTGCCTGTGCGGGTGTGTACACCGCATAACCCAGCGCTGACCCTACCTGCATGCACACGTGTGTGTGGCGGGCATGCCCGCTCGGCACGCGTGTGCCCACTGGAACACACTTCCTTGGCCGGAGCCGGGGGGGGGCTGCAGCAGCCTCCCCTCTCTCCTGGGCTGGTACTGTAATAAGTAACTAAAGGGAATTTGCTGACCGACCAAGGTAAGCAAGAGGAAGGAACCCATCGTGGTGGCCTTAAGAACGTCCTGTTTAACAAGAAGAGACGTTTCCACAATGTTATCTTGCTGCACCAAGCATGGGAACGTCCTGTCTGACGAGAAACCAGGATAACAGAAGCAGCAGAGGGGCTACTGAAGGTGTCAGAAGCGACCTCGGGGAAGAGAAAAAGAGCTGCTCAGCTTGCTTGAATTTGCGCGCCGCTGGTGGAGCAGGAGACTCCCCGGCCGCCCAGCGCTGTTTTGCTTACTTGTCGCTTGCTTTAATAAATCACATTTTCTAATTGGCCAGTCTCTGTCATTTCATTGGACAGGTGAACTCTAACAATTTTGGTGCCGTGACTCGGATAAGGGCAGTCTGGCCTGAGGTCCGTGGCAGGGGAGGCGCCCCGCTGGATAAGCGGCCCTTGTCAGGGTGCTTCTACGCCAAATCCTTTACCGACGAACCTCAAATGTGACAGTACGCAAATAAAACCGGTTACCCCATAACCTTTGTGCACGAAGCCCGAATGAAGACGCAGGACGCGTGAGTATAGGCCGGTTCACCGTTCGGTTGGGGCTGGGTATCCTGAAGCGTGCTTGTGTGCGACGCCCAGGGAGGGCGAAGTGAGTGCGGACCCTCAGTAGTGCGGTTTCCAGACCCCGCGAGGGGCTGCGCCACGAACCAGGGGAAGCGACTGCGCGAGTGAAAGAAGGCGCCTCGGAAGACGGGACAGAGGAAAAGCAAGCCCTCTGATCCCATGGGTGGTTCTGGGGTCCAGATTAGGCTCCCACAGATACCACCGGAGAGTCCGCTAGGACTCATGATAAAATTTTGGGATGCGTACCCTTCTAGGCAGGGTAAGAGTAAAGTAAGATTGATACGCTACTGTATGGAAGTTTGGGGTGGGAAACAAATCAGGGGCGACCACCTCTACCGACCAGTCTTCGGGGCACCTGAAGACTGGATATGCCGGGCTTTGAATAGATATGTGAATTCAAAAGACCCCTTTAGCCCGGAGGAAAGTGAGTATGCTTCCTTATGGGTAGGGTCTGAAACTAGGGCCCTTTTGTTCCCGTTAAAAGAAAACAACGGGGGGGAAAGAAGAAGAATAGAAGTGAGGATGAGATCCCTACCTCTCCCCCTGCGTATATACCTCCACCGCCCCCCCTGCCCCCCCCCCCGCAGCAGCCCTTACCACCTCCCTCCCTCCCCTCCCGCCGCTATCTAGACCCTGTGAAAGTGTTAAAGTATCGGGGTGAGTTTGTACAAAGCCCCGTCGCCCCTCGAAGGTGCGGCTGAGCCCTGCGGGACGCATGGCAGGGTGTTTGCTGTTTGCCTGCGAAGGCGTGGTATGTAAGAACGCAGACTTAAAGCAACAAGGAGCAGATTTGCATTCAGGGTCAGAAAGAGTTAAAACAGAAGTGCTGTAGCAGAGGCAGGCTTGTGTAACCTGCAGAGCAGGAAGAGCATCTCCTGCCCCGAACCCCTCTGATGGTGGGGAGGAGGGGGTTGCTCTTGCTGACAATTGAGCAGAAGGACCTGACAATGTCACCCCGATTGCTGCAGCATTTGCAGCACAACAGGACCGGTAACGGCCCCTCTAGGGCAGGCAGCGGGTCTGAGGAGAGTAGAGGTGAATCTCGGATGGGGAAATTTAGATGTTGGAAAGTTGGTTGTGAATAGGCCTGGCTAGAGGTTTGAGTTGATTTTTACTAAGGTAATCGTGATGTAGAAAAGTTGATAGAAGGAACAGGGAACACGTATAGAAGGTGAGAGAAGAAGAGCTGGGCAGAAGTGAAAGAGTGAATCCCTCTCCTATGGGATCGGATCACTGTGCATATTGTAGGGAAAGTGGACACTGGAAGCGAGATTGCCCTCAGCTAAAGAACCAGCAAGGGGTTCTGGTGAACTAGGGACTAGGAAAAATGAGGTGGAATTTTTAGTGAATGCAAAACCAACTTATTTGATGTTAAACTTCAGTGAAAAGTATTTGTTACAGTTGTGGGGGAGCTGCTGGCCACCAGGAAAACATTCTGAAACCTTTAAAATACAAACTAAGAAAACAATAAGAATGCTAAATTCACCAAAATCTTTGTTGGGATGAGATTTATTAGAAGATCTGGACGTTTAAAGAAGGAGAAATGAAACTAAAGGCTAAAAATAATCAATTAATTGAAATCTTGAGCTTATCTTTAATTCAACAGAAAAGTGGAAAAGAAGACCTCCCTGAAGTAAAGGAAATCTATAACCAGGTATATCTGGAAATAAATTCCAGGTAAGGCAAAAAAAATGCTTTACCTGCTACAGTAAAAATGATAAGGGGAAGGCCTGTCTAGCTCAGGTAAAACAATATCCCTTGGTCAGCAGGGCTGTAGGGGATATTGGCATGAAAACTGAAATAAAATACACTCTGTAGTAGTTCTACTAATGTAAATCTGTGTGTTTTGCCATGACAGTGACTTGTTATGGGATGTGCAGATGAAACTGCATTGACAACGAAGTACAAGGAATAAGGTTGGTCAGGTGCCTCCTACCATAGTCAAGGGCAAGACTGGGTTGGCCTCTGTGTTTGCCACCAAGAAGAATCTTGAGCTCCGCTGTTGGCTGCAACCCAGTAGGCGTTGAGCGGTGGGAACATGTGCCATGCCAGACCCTGATGTGAGGAATGGCCCCCTCTGTTATAAGAGGGTCATCCAGGAAGGAAGAACGTAAGATGACCCATTGAGGCACTGATTTGGAGATTGGAAACTGCCTGGCTGACCACGAGGCCAGACGAGCAGCAGAGAAAGTAGGAAAAGAGGAATTATCCTTAATGCCAGACGGTAAAATCCAAACTGTAAGTGCAGATCAGGAACCAAACTATTCTAAAGAAGACCTAAAGCTAATTCAGGACATGAATCGTAAAATAAAATTAAATAAGTGGGCTTATTTGGCAGATGGCCGTATAGTGGTACCATCCAATTTAATATGGACCACAGCCCTAACAGAATATAATAAGACTCATTGGGGAGCTGATACTTTATATAAAAGGCTAAATCAAAAATTGATAGGGCAAAACTTATACAGTACAATAAAGCAGGTGACTCAGCAACGCGAAGTGTCTTTACATAATAATCCCAATGTAACAAATAGAATAAAACTAGTGAACATTAGTAGACGAAATTATCCAGGATAACAGTGGCAAGTTGATTTTTCTGAACTCCCAAGAAAAAGGGGGGTGCCAATATTTATTAGTTATGACTGATACATTTTCAGGTTGGCCAGAAGCTTTTCCTTGTCAAACAAAGCAAGAGAGGTAATGAAGGGATTGTTGAATGAGATTATTCCCCGTTTTGGGGTACTGGCAACAATCTCTTCTGACAGAGGCTCACACTTTTGTGACAAAACAATACAAGTGAGTACAGTGTTAGGAATAGATTGGCAATTACACACTCCTTATAGGCCTCAAGCAAGTGGACAAGTGGAAAAAATGAACCGTTTAATTAAAAACAAATAGCAAAAATAAGGCAAGAAACAAATCTAACTTGGCTACAATCTCTCCCTTTAGCATTATTAAGAATCCGAACTAAGCCAAGGACAAAGGAAAATTTAAGCCCTTTCGAAATAGTATACAGGAGACCATATCAGTTACAATTTGCTGAACAAGATCTGAGACAGCTGGGAGAGGGATATTTGTGTGAATATGTGAAGGCCCTCCAGGGACAATTAAAGGTTATAAATAAACAGATATTGGGAGCAAGGGCCAGGGGGTTAGATCAACCAATCCACTCCTTTAAAACTGGTGACTATATGTATATAAAGACTTCTTCAGGGAAACCTTTAGAAGAAAAGTGGGAAGGACCCTATCAGGTGCTGCTGACAACCTTCACCGCCGTCAGGATAAGAGAACAACCAGCCTGGATTCACTACTCTTGGACAAAGAAGGCTTCTGAGAAATCATGGGCTGTCACCTCAGCAGGACCCATGAAACTACGATTTATTAGATCATAATTGTAATAGTAATAATTTTTTTAATTTTAATAACTTCTAGAAACACAATGGACTGTCAAAAGGATCAGGGATATTTGTGTAGAGTTATTCTGATCTTAATTGTAATAACTGTAGAGATGTTAGAAACTGAAACATGGATAAACAATACCCGTCTTCAACACTCCAAAGAATTGTTAATGCCACGAAAGCTAAGGAATGCTGGATACGTACCTCTCTTCCTAAGGGAGGCCTGATAACACCCCTGTATGGGGTGGCCTCCCAAAACTGGAATTATCTAGATGGCAAATGGCCTACATGGCCAGACTTTTGGAAAAAACCAACCTATGGTGGAGGATATTACCTATTTGATAATAAAACTTATAAGTTGGGTCCCAGGTTTGATTTACAAATATTAAACCTAACCACCACAGTAGTTATGAAAAGTGATAATAACTGTCATTAGAAAGCTAAAACAAGACAGGAGGAACATGTCCTGGAAAGCCAGGACAAAATACTTGTTCCCAATCTGATGGATGGAATGATTAAACAGACATCCGTAAGATATGGAACACGGTGCAGATCCTGCATGAAATTACTAAAGACAATTTCTCATGGAGTTTTGAAACTATATGGAACAAACTGACTTCGCGGTTACCTAATTTGGAATGGTTAAAGCATGCTTTTGTTATAATACTTATTGTAATAGTTTTAGGAATAATATGTATATTACTTCAATGTTTTGTTTGGTGCTGTCAAAGAATGATCATAAGGCATAATGATTTTTGTAGTTGCAAAAGAATTTGCAGAAGTTGTTAGAAAAGGGGGGAATGAATAGCGAATGCTGTACCACTTATCTAAAGGATGACGCACCTACGTTTAGTTAAAAGTCGGGAGATGTCCGAGGACCCTTACTGCCACATGACGGATGCACAGACTGCTAAGTCCTTGGGTTGGTTATCTTCAGAAGGGACATTCTGTCTTAGATTCCTGTTGTACATGCAACGTGGCGAAGACAAAGACTTTAAACATGGCCCCTGAGGAATAGACTCTGCAGGCACGAGATACGTAAATGAATTCCCAGAATTGGAATGAATATGTAAACAATTTCTTGGAAAACTAATGAATAGGTCTGAGTAGCTTGTATCAAGGGGGGACTGAAAAGTCACCTCGGGGTGCATGACTTTGGCGGAGCAATCCCCCATGCACCCAGCGCTGCCGAATAAAGATAACCTCTGCCCGCCTGCATATTGCTGACTGATTCTTCAAATCAGTAGCAAGTCTGGTACTGCCTCTGTCTTAAATAGAGGACACCATGGTCAACTCAATGTCTTTAATCAGCATTATGTAAAACAAATCCAGGAAAATATAAATTATTTACTAAATTTTTCCATTTCCTGTGTTTTCTGGTTTTTTTAATGATGAAAGCTAGATTTAGATACACCATTTACTTTCCTTTATAAAGGTTGCTTCCAGTTTGTTAGGCTAAACCACAAGCAGCCAGAATATGAGAGAATGGGGACTTCCCGATGATGACAGCTAAAAATTTAGTTAACAGAAAATTAGTTAAGTGAACTGTCACTCAGTCTGTCTCTTCATTTGTTAAGCTAAGACAGAACATACTGATAAGCAGCTTTTTTTCCTCTTATTAACTCATAGGATAGTGGTACATTATTTAACTTTTCATTAGCCCAATACTGTACTTTTGTGATAGAGTCCACAGTATAAACCAAATTTTCCACTCTGCGTGTTTAAGGGGTTAAATTCTATGGTGGAAAGATTCTAGACAGCAACCTTAATCCTAGAAAAAAAAATCTAAGCTTAAATTAAGCTCTGAAATTCACAGTTAAGGTACCTAAACAACATTTGAGCTTCGTAATAATGAGTATTAAGTCTACTATAGTAGCAGCTACTAAGAAGTTTCAAATGCTATGCCAGGTACTTACCTGTCCAAAAAAGGTTGTTAGACAATTATTTTTTAAAATCTTTGTTTACATTGAATGCCATTAATTACCACCTTCTTCTGCAGATATACTTCATGAAACTAAAAAATGGATTAACCATTCCTGCTCAGCATTAGTCACTTGTCCAAAGGAAGATGAATACAAATTCCATGTTATAATCTTAATGAAGAAAAAAATTATATGGATTTATGGTCAACTGTCAATTCCCATCTTTATTAAAAGATATGAGAAGGAACAAACAGATAACATTTAAGATCTTATCAGTTGTAATCCCATACACTCCATACAGCCCCTTGGGGTGGGGGATGGATGTGTGGGAACAAATGTTTTCCTCTAAGGTGCAATTTCAAAGAGGGAACAGCCCTCATTAACCATTAATCAGATGGCGTAAAACCAGCCTAGATAAAACAAACATTACATCACCAGCCTAAAAATCAAGTTATAGAATCATAATATCTAAGGGATATTAATTTTTATTAATGAGAATGTTCTGATAACAGGCCAGACTGACAGAAACCAACGCCTAGGCTGGCAGACACATGGTGATTCAGACATGCGCCCAGGCACCAAGCTACTCAAGGGGCTGTTCTTTTGTCTCAGTATTTTGACATGCTGTTGGAACGGAAAGTAGTCTTAAATGGCGGTAATGGCCAATTTTTTAAGAATTTTTCTTTCATTATTACATCTCAGCATTTCCACCCTACCAGAATTAAAATGTACGATACGAGGCTGTTTCTGCAGGTACATACTTGTTCCATATCAAAAAAGTACTGCACAGATCATGTTTTTAAGGCATTACGATTATTGGAATGAAACTATCTTAAAGCCTTGTCCTCTCCCATATTTACTTTCCAATCCAGGCCTAACTCTTCTTTCCTTATCTCCAAGACACCATCAATATGCATTGCTATGCGTTTGGCATATTCCAGGCACAACACTCTCCAAGCTGCTTGTACCTCTCTACTGCACCGCCAGCAAGGGGATATATTATTACATGAGCTCCTATCCTCACCACTGCCAGGTGAAGCCAAACCACCCCATAATTCTGCCATAAACACCAACACATTTTACTTTCCTGAAAATGCAAAATATTTATCTATATCTTGTCACCTGTAACTTGCAAGGTACTTCTAAATGCCGCACTGCGTGTTTACTTATATATTGTACCTATGAACATGTCTACCTTTACATGTAGCACTTCCAATTTATATTCACAAGGTTTTGTATTAGGTCTTTCGCGTTAGGTCATTTCTCCCTGTAAATACCAAGAAAATGTTACATTCCAATACTACCTTCCTAAGCCTCCAATATTTCTCCCAAGATAATATCATGTACATCGTTATTTCTTCACACACATTATTAATGAAATTACAAAATCAAAAGAAGGTGAAACTTTTCTGCTTCTTTAATTACCAATAACATATTTTTCATCACCATGTTGACTAGGCACAAAGAACGTGCCTCACTATGCTAAACACTATGCAACAAACAGGTAATCCCTGGAATAAAGCAATCCGTATACACCAAAATAACAAATGGATACAGACCAACACATACACACACACACACACACAAATCTTTGAAAAGTGTACTTTATATTTTTTTGTATATCCGCACATCACTAGTCTGAGATACCAAAATTCACACATACAGAAACAGAGACCCAAGAGCAACTATTATGTGAACTTGCAGCTTATCTGTTGCCACACTGCATTGGCCTACCTACATACACTCACTTTTTTTTGAAGAACAGCTAAGGAAATCTGCCTCATATTTGTAAATGAAGAATTCAGCAATCAGACACCTTTGTTATGGCACTTGCCAACTATACAGGTGAAATAACTTCCCATCCACCTTCACACAAACTGTTTAACATTGACTTTCGTCTGATGTTAAAACCCAAAAGAAGCAAACAACCCTTACAGGCACTTACTGTGTTTACAGATGGATCAGGCAAATCACATAAATCTGTTCTCCTATGGTGGGATGATCAACGGAGACGATGGGATTCGGACATAGAGACAGTCTCCGGTTCACCTCAAATAGTAGAACTGAATGCAGTTGTTCGTGTTTTCCGAAAATGGAACGTACCACTCAACCTTGTTACTGATTCCGCTTATGTTGCAGGTATTGTTACACGAGCCGAAGCTTCTGTGCTGTGGAGTGTTTCACATTCACAACTTTTTACCCTGTTACAGGAACTTGTTTTCCTTTTGGACTCTCGATCTGCGCCTTATTTTGTTATGCATATTAGATCTCACACCTCGCTACCTGGTTTTCTTGCAGAAGGCAATCGACGAGCTGATCTATTGACGTTACCAGTTCAAGTACTGCCAGACCGCATTGCACAAGCTAAACTAAGTCACTCTTTTTTCCATCGAAATGCTGGAGCTCTTAAACGACAGTTTGACCTTCCTTCTCAACAAGCGTCAAATATTATTGCTGTCTGTCCCGATTGTCAAAAACATTCTTTCCCATCAGTTGCTGCAGGAGTTAACCCTAGAGGATTACAAAGCCTACCATTATGGCAAACAGATGTCACACATTATTCTGAATTTGGTAACCTTAAATATATCCACTCTTCCATTGATACATTTTCAGGTGCCTTGTTTGCCTCTTGTCACACAGGAGAAAAGGCACGAGATGTTCGTAGACATCTAATGCGTGCTTTTGCTACTTTGGGTATTCCCTCAAAGATAAAGACAGATAATGGTCCAGCTTATATTTCAACAACTATAAAAACCTTTTTTGCCCTATGGGGTATAACTCATATTACTGGCATTCCTCATTCCCCCACCGGTCAATCTCTCATTGAACGGTCTCATCAGTCTCTAAAACGTCTATTGCAACAACAAAAAGGGGGAATGGGAATGGCTATTCCGGAGGAACGGTTACAGAAAGCATTGTATGTTTTTAATTTTTTAAATTGTTCTTTGATAGATAACAACCCACCGATAGTTCGACATTTCACTGCAAATACCTCTTTTGAGGCACGGGTTAAAGCCCCAGTATTGGTCCGAGATCCAGAAACAGGTAAAATTATGGGACCACATCCTCTTGTTACATGGGGAAAAGGTTATGCTTGCGTCTCCACAGAAAAAGGACCCAGATGGATCCCAGCAAAGAATGTACGACCTTTCCGTGAACCTTTACCGCAGACAACTGATACCGACACCGACCCTACAGAATGAAATAAAAACTGCGTGAGGATTTCTGTTTTGCATCAATGTCAGGTAAACAAATTCAGGATATAGCATCTAGATTTCGCTTTTTACAGCGCTTGGAATGGACAATATCGCCCTGGATTAAACCACTTAACAAAGGTAATACGATTGGACCAGACCAGATCCCCAACGCGCTGACGGCACCACTAGCAGATATTATCTTCCCTTACATCGACTTTCAACGACACTGTCATGAGCCAGATTGGACAGCGTCTCGATTTCTACAGTTATGTTGCTATGAACACGGACCATCTTGTCGACCGTGGATCAAGATTCATTGTGAACTCTGTGATCACGATCGCTGGCGAGTTGTAAGACTAAAGGACAGATGGGGTCATCGGATGTGTTCTGAGTGTAATAATCAAATATTAAGGTTTAATCATATACAGTGGGCTGAATGTTTTATGGGAAAACCTCTTTTGGAATTAGAGGGAGTTATAGGGTTAGGTTCTGAGATTTTGTCAAACTTAGTGTTTGCAAATTTTTTATCATTGATTGAAAGCCTAGAAGTACGGGCTATTGCACGGTTGTTGTTTCAATATATTGCATTAGCAAGCAGAATTTATATTATTAACAAGAACATTATTGTAGGATTAGAGTGTGGACAATCAATTGCAGTGCCTTGGTCGTGGACAGTACGACCAGAAGAATGGCTGGTTGTAAAACGGCAATGGAAAAAGAAAAGGAGAAACAAGCATTGTCAGTAATATGGATAATGATGTTCACATCTGGACCTTGGCCTATTGAAGGTAGCTCTTATCCCCCTTTTCTACCAAAGGTAAATGTTTGGGTCACGTTGGCGAACTTGACTGGACAGGATACTCTGTGTCTTGCTATGGCCTCTCCGGATCAGCCTTTTTCCACCTGTCTTGTGGGCTTACCATTAGATGAATGGCCTGTATTAGGGACCTTCAAAGTCTTTTTCCACCCAAAAACGTATCAAAAAATGTGACAGACAATTAGGATGTATGGATACCCCATCTCCCACTGGCCACTTTGGAACCACAAGAAATTGAACTCCTTGGTTCAGTAAAAATGGATTTTTGCATAAAATTTAACTACACGGAAAAGAATCAATCTAGGGCATGGGACGTTTCCCCTATTCATCCTGTTTTTAGAAGTGCAAGTATCTGGTGTAATTACACTGCTAACAACTTGTCTAAATCTAGCAATGCTCCGCTCTCACTACCTGCTGGAGTATTTTTTATTTGTGGTGATCGAGCATGGCCTGTCATTACTTCTCATATAAAAGGAGGTCCGCGTAGTTTAGGGCGACTTTCCGTCCTGACTCCTAACACATCTATGATTTTACAACATCGCTACTCTCGAAGGACAAAGCGCGGCGTTCATGCATTTGCCTCCGATTGTGATGATAACGTGCAATTTTGGTCCTTTGGCCAACGCTTTACTGCATCTCTTCTGTAGCCTGGAGCTGCTGCAGGAAAGGCTCTAGCGACATTAGATAAGCTTGGCTGTTGGCTTGCCAAGCAAACTAATGCCACAAGCAGTGCCCTGTCTGGTCTTTTATTAGATGTTGATAGTGTTCGCCACGCGACATTACAAAATAGAGCTGCAATAGATTTTTTGCTTCTGGCACAAGGTCACGGTTGTGAAGAGTTTGAAGGGATGTGTTGCATGAACCTTTCAGATCATTTGGAATCAATTCATGCTAGCATCCAAAGACTGAAGGATGGAGTTTCTCATCTTCAACAAAGTGATACTTGGGATTGGTTAGATAAACTGTTTAGTGGTTGGGGCATTTCAGGATGGTTAAGAAGTTTAGTGAAGATGATTATATATGCTTTAGTTGCTTTTTTGTTTGTTTTATTACTTATACCTTGTCTTTTACAATGCTTACAAAAATTAATAACTCATTCGATTTCAGGGGTTCTTTTTGTGCAACAGGAAAGGGGAGATGTAGGACAAGGCCTCAAGGACAAGAGTCCAAGTACTGATAGCCTGATGAATAGAGACTTGTTAGAACTTGTAGGGCACAAGCCCTGGGAGCAAAGGAGCAAGCTAACTGCAGACCCCTGAGCCGTCACAGTTGAGGAGGCAACCAGACAGACAAAGAGGAACAAGTAGCCAGATAAGGGAATGGATAGTGCCGATAAGGAACTTTATTAATTAAGAAAGTCACGTAGGAAGAAACCCCCTAATCTTAGAACAGGAATTGTTGCTATGACAAGGTAAACTAATCAGTTCCTATTGTTCTAACGGTGTGCCTTAAATGTCAACCAATCAGTGTTTTTTACGCTTAAGATTTAACCAATCAGTGTGTAATATGTAGAAGGTAGAAACGTATATAATTGTAAGAAAATCACTAATAAATGGACAACTTGCTTGCATCAAGCTGCGTCCCGTCTCTTCATTCGCCGCAGTTTGGATTTTTTTTTTTTTTTTTTTTTTCAGTTCAATAACTGAAGAATCGACGACTAATTCTACCTTCTGAGGACTAGACTAATCTATAACCTGGTATTATACAACTGGAAAAATGAAATGCGTGCGTCTGCCTTAAAGTGTCTTTCAGTTCATTTTATCGTATCATGGCAGCATATGAACTTAAAACAGTTAGTGCCTAATTTTTTTTCTTTTACAAAACATAGCACAATTCTTTAGCTATGATTCTAAATAGCGCTTCCTAGAATCACTGAAAAAAGGTACCACAGTTTAAAAAAAAATATCTGAAAAGCTATCTTGAAGTAAAGGGGTCTTCAAAGCTTTCACTGCATTAGCTTGAACCTTAAGAAACCGTTTCCTGAACTATCTTGACTAAAAAATTAGATCAGTTTTAATTTCTATTCTCCTGAAGAGGCAGAAAGAAGACTAATGCAGTTACCTGTTACCACTGCTGTTACCACTAGACAAACTTCACCTTTTTTTTCTTTCATCAGCTTTTGAGTGCTTGACTCCTCAACATAGTCTTCACTGATCCAACTTAATTCTCTCAAGAACAGTGTCCTCCACTCTCACATCTTGCTAACTCCTCTCCTTGGAGAGACAGGAAAAGGAATATAGTGCACTGAGGTCGCCTTTCGAATTATTTCATAATAAAAAAAAATAATATTGGTGTGAGGCATTAAAAAACCCACATGTTTTCATTAAGTACCCTGCTTCATTTACAAGAACGTAGCTTCCTTTTGATACTGGCTTTTTGGCCATTTGCAACTGAACACTTAGAAAGAGAAATCTGGACAATTGCATTCCTAACCAATATTCTTTTTCATTTTGCTTTCAAAAGGTGTCTCCGGATTGGAGAAGTTACAGTTCAAAGTTATAATGAACACTCCTGATAGTTTGTAAAAATTTCATCATTATCCCAAATCACATCGGCCACACTTACATTTAGGAATCCCATTTGAAGTCTGCCATGTAAACCTAAGCATGTTTTCCTGAGGCATTGCCTAACTACATAGCAAACACCGCTATCATATGCAGTTCAGTGTAATACCATGTTTCTTGTGGTTTTGACATTTCAGCACTTGTTCATTAGGAAATTCAAACCCCACTGCCATTAGATGCTACAAGATAGAAGAATGCAGTTTAGTTACACTGTGAGTGACAGACAATTTTTGATGTCTTGATTCTCTGTTACTAATCTCTCAAATGAAGCATAACGTAGAACTCCACAGTACATCACAGTACTTCAGTGATTTCATTTATCATAAAAACCCCGTTCATTGTTTTAAAACACATTCTATACATAGCTTTTTAGCAAACCTGTGGTTTGAAACATGACATTATGAGAAAAGAAAAAGCTAATTAGACTTCATGTTAAAGTAAACATCTTTAATGAAGCCAGTTTAAAAGTTTTCCCTTGTGTGGATGTTGTGATCTGGTTCTATCTCAGTCAGCTCATAAGGTAGAAGAGAGAAATCATAATTTATTATGCCAAATTACAGAAAAAGGCATAGCTTGGTCCTAAGACAAAAGTCCCACATATGAATAGTAAAGGTCACAAGTTTAATTCTTTTAATGAAAAAAATTAAAATTACGATAAAAGGAATAAAGATCATGCTAGACTGACAAGAAACTTTCAACCTCCAGAGATTCTTGAATGTTTTAAAATTTTCACTTCCACATAACCAAACAATGTGACCTCTTTCCCTCTCATCTCAGGAGCTACACAACCATCATTAAACACACCCTAACTCATTGCAGGGGACACTACTTCCACCTGAAGGGACAGAGTGCTTTTATACAAGTGGTTCTGTTAAGGAAACACAAATCAGCATTCTCAGAAACTCCAACTACCCTTGCAGTCTGCATCCTGTGAAAGTGCTACCTGGAGTGTCACGTACCTCCAACAGTGCTGTGCAGAAACAGCACTCCAGGAAACCTCAGTGTTGTACCAGCTGCCTCGTGGCTTCCTGCTAGCAGATATCCAACAGATTCTTTCTAGCATCAGCAGGCATAGGATTCACGAGAAGAAAAGCAGAGAAAGGTGTATTTCCATAAACCTGTTTCTCCTGCATACTCTTTTTATGCATTCATAAAGAAGTCAGATCAAGCACAGAAACGACCACAGAATTCGGAGAAGAGGGTGGAATACATGAAAATAAAGATGCTTTACTATGTCTAATATTGCTTTCCTTTTCATTGAAGGCTTATAAATACTGTCCCATCTACTCCAATAATACTCAGACTATTAATATATTCAACATACATTTCATTATGCAGAGATGATATATTCTAAATTAGTATTTCTGAGAAGCCAAAACAATTGTGACTGTGCATAGTTGGACTTCGTAGCTTGGCTCCATGAGGACTGAATGGCTAAGTGGTTTTGTTCCATCCTTATCAGGGACAAGATTCATTACACCATCTCTGCTCCTACTGAGGTTTCAAGTAGGAAGTACAGAAGCCAACCATGACAACAGCTAACTGCTTTCCAGAGCAACGAGAAATTTTATTTGCAATGAAACACCTCAATTCACAAGAGATAGCCTGATATTTAGGGATCATAAAGAATACTATGCTGGATCAGGCAAGGTCCCACATGTGATCAAGTGGATTACTGCAAAAGCTTCCCCAAATGCTCCAGCATATTCAGTCTGGGCCTGCACTTTGGCCTCCCTCCATGACTCTTCTTTACACATACATCATCTTTTCTCTAGGCACGTACACTCGCATTTCATGCAGCTTTGCTGGACGTTTAGCTGTTTGACTACATTTTACATAGCACTTTAAAGGATTTCTCCATCATAATATAAAAAGATGACATCTGGAATAAAATATATAAGTCTCAAGTGGAAGTACTGACTGTAACGGAAACCGTCTAAATATTAGCAAGTTTCCTATTTATTTTATTAGCTTTCCCCATATTTAACAAATAGAAAGTTGACTTCCTTGAGCAAGAGAAACAGATGATACCATCTTTTATAATCAGGCAACCTTCTGATTTCTAGAGTTCTCTGTAAACACAAGAACATTAAATTATCTATGGATCAAATTAAACTAATGACATCCAAGAGGTCTCTGAAGTTTTTCTTGCCCAACAGACATGTATTTATTTACACTTCAACATTCAGTTTTAGAATTTCCTACACTATGACAAATTATCCTCATTGTTTACCTTCAAATATTACCCACTACAGAAGATGAAATCCATTAACCAAACACTGAAACTTCATGAAGACTACTGACTTCATTGCATACTGTGTAGCTACAGAAATCCATCTGCTTGCAGACTTCCAAATGCAGCTCTGAAACTTGCATGACAACGTGTATTTATTTCTTCTATACTATCTAAACAATTCCAAACATGCACACATAAAAATTACGTGCAGAAAGAAACCAGTGAACACACAAAAGATTCCCCAATTAATTCAATGGGCCAAAGGTTTCATTGTACTTCTTCAATAGACTTGTCCACTAATTAAGAAGCACAATAAAAGGACAGAAGACAAGGAAAGGGAATGGAGGGGAGGAGAGGAGGAGGAGGAGGAGAAGGAAAAGAAAAAAGGAAAAAGAAAGAGAAAAAAAGCACGAAAACCCTCAACAACAAGGTACACAGCGCATGGGGTGAAAGGCTGGATGAACGGCTCAAGGAGTTAGTAGTGCACGGGGCAATACCTGACTGGTGACCAGTCCCCAGCGGTGTTTCTCGGGGCTCAGTTCTGGGGCCAGTTCTCTTCAATAGTTGTGTCAGTGACGTGGATGCAGGATTTGCAGAGCGCTCTGGATAGACGGGGGCAATGGGCAATCATCAGTGGCATGACATATAACAAGACCAAATGCCGGATCCTGCACCTGGGAGGGAGTAAAGCCGGCCACAAGTACAGCTTGGGAGAGGAGTGGCGGGAGAGCAGCCCTGCGGGAAGGGCTCTGGGGGTGCTGGCTGACAGGAGGCTCAGCAGCAGTCAGCAGTGTGCCCGGGCAGCCACGGGGGCAAACCCCACCTGGGGTGCACCAAGCACAGCGTCACCGGCCCGTCCAAAGGGTGATCATCCCGCTGCGTTTAGTGCTGGGGCGGCCTCACCTTGAGCATTGTGTGCAGGGCCCCCCCATTTAGGAAGGCTGTTAAGGTCCTTGGTTGTGCCCAAAGTAGGGCTCGAAGGCATGTCCCACATCCTTTGTGGAGTGGCTGAGGGCTCTGTGTTTGCCTAGTTTGGAGAGAAGGCAGCTGTGGGGTGACCTCGGTGATCTCTACGGCTGCCCGAGGAAGGGACATGGAGAAGGAGGTGCTGAGCTGTTTCCCCCGGTGCCCAGTGCCAGGATGCCTGGGAATGGCTCAAAGCTACGTTGACAACACAAAGAGGGTGGTTAAACCCTTGAACAGGCTTCCTGGCCAAGTGGACATTACCCCATTCCTTTCAGTGATTAGGAGATATTTGGATAATGCCCATTAATATATAATACCATTATATAACACCGTGCTTTGCTTTTACTCATCCCTGAAGTCATCAGGCAGTTCAAGGAGATGGCTGTTGTAGGTACCCTGCAACACAACTAGTCTACTCCCATTCCATTCCATTCCTTGTTCTCACCATGAGTTCAATAACAACGAGACTGTTAGTTCCCTAAAATGCCAGGGGTTTCTTGGCTCCGTAAACACTTTCAAGGACACAAATCAGAAAGGTTACAAGTAGAAGCAGGACTTTTTTCTTTTGAAGCTGCTTTGAAGCACGTGTTCACAAGCATGAAGACAACGCACATGTGTAGCCAGGAGCAGGCTGGTGCATCCCTCGGTTCAGCTGGAAAAGCCATCCCTTGCAGCCTGGCACAGGAAAGGCACAGAGCCACGGAGAGGAGCAGCAGGGACACAGGCCAAGAGGGATGCCAAAGATGGAATCAGTTTTAGAAGCCCTTTTAATATGCACCCAGTACTTCTTCTATGCTCTAATTGTGTATGATAGCATTTGATGTTATATAAATCCTTAATGGTACTGAACAAAGACTGGGTTATAAGTGGAAACACACAACACATTTTCATGGATGGGAAATGAGTTCATTGTGATAGGAGCAATTAAAATGCATTTCAGATGAAACTAATGGCTGGATGCTTACAGTCTTATATTTTAAACTGCTTTCCCTCATGGATTTATTTTGGTATATTTTCTTACGGTGCTATAGATAAGGATTCATTTGGCATGCATGTGCACCTTATCCCTATTTCCATAAGCATTCCGTTAGTTAAGAGATACTGTAATGCTTGTTACTCCTCTCCCTCCTCCCTGCTGTTTGTGGACTATTTCTAACGCATGCTTTGTCTCTGTTGCTATTATTTTGCTTAATTTAGCGTAGCACAGAGACTCTGCAAGTGGAAAATGATTTCTTCTTTCTTGGGCCTTAACATATAGGATCCTGAATCATGTTAATAAACTAGAAGTATTGTGATTAGATTCTGCGGATGGATACAAGCTCCCCTCCTGCATATGTTTCAAAAGAGTAGTATATGGATGTATCTTTGGCAGGTGTTTAGAAGTTGAATTCACCTGGGGACAGAGCTGGAGATGATTTTCACAGAAAGCTCGTCGTTTGCACGGAGTACAGGGTTAGATTCTAGATTCTCCTCTAAATGTATAAGACTATTATTTCAGGACCAAATTGTACTTGTTAGTATGTATTTATATTATAATAAAAGAAATATATACTGTAATTGCAGGAGTTTGCCCTAGCTTCTAGATTTAAAAGACCAATTAAGCAGCACACCAAATAATAACTTACTGAAGATTTCTTTAAGGAATAGTCAGTTCCAGATATTTGCATTTTTAAGCTTCTTAGAATTGGTTGGGTGTATTTTGCAGATACCTTTCCACATTTTCACCTTTTATATGGAAAGATAAATTGTCTTAGAAACTCCTTCTAAGCCAGCTTTTTGGGCTGGAAAGTAGGTTTCTGGAGACATTCTGAGATGGGTTGTTTGTGGGGTTTTTTTTTGTTTTTTCTTTTTTTTTTTCTTTAAGTGAGAGAAAGAAACAACAAAGCATTTTAAGCTAGACAGTAACAAAAAATTGCACCGCAGTGTTTGCGTAACACCTGTAATAGTTTGTACGTATAGTACAGCAATGACTTGTGTGTTCACAGGGAAGAGGCCAATACATTTTCTTTCTAAGCTACGTATTCTTGGTTTCAGTCTATAGCTTCTAAGCTAAGGAACTAATTTTTCATACCTGTTTCTTTTTTTTTTTTTTTTTTCCCCACCCCGGAGGATTGCCTTATTTGCTAAATATGACACCTTATTCATCTCACAGCACCGCTCCAAGTGCTCATATGGCTTCTTCCACCACAGAGCTTTCTATATAAATTTTTCCATTATGGTGCCCACACAAGCAAATGAAAAAAAAAAAAAATCTACATTTTTGTATTCCTCAGGAAGCAGAATCCTGGTTGGATTGAAGCCAGTGGTAAAACCTCTATAGATTTCCTGGGGTCAGGATAGCATTTGTGGCCTTGACCACCGGTGCTTTTCTAGGTTGAACCATTTCTGTTACAACTTTCAGATGTTCAACCAACCACTTAGAATAGACTAGCCCTTTTGTATAAAATTGCATCAGAGAGAACAGAAAATTCAGAAAATAGTGCAGCAACTCAACTTTTTGCACCTTTTTGTCTCTTGGGGATCATAGCATTTTGCAAAATCATTCCTGCTCAGGGATAAATTGATCAATTAACATATTCAAACAAATCAGAATCAAAGCTGTTTATGGATCTATTCATAGCAAGTAATTAAGTAGCCATCTGAACTATAGCTTTTGCTGCTTTTAGTTATGCATTTCCTGATAAGGTAAAGTCATATACAATTGCACTAATATATGTTCTGCTGCTAATAATAGCTTAAATAACTTTTTTGTATACAGTGTAAACTGCATCAAAATGCAGTGTTTGAGGGAAGTCTGCATATTAATAAACCTGTTTTGTTGTGGGGGTTTTTTGGCTTCGGGCACAGTGGTTAAAGAATTCTCATTGCCATATCCTTTGAGAACCACACTTGAAGATTAGTCTGTACAGGCTAAGAATTCTCATTCTTCTATTATGAGTTTTAGACTTTGAGTCTTTATTCCTCCAGGTCCATGTCTTTTTTTTTTTTTTCCTAATCATGGGCTTTCATCCAAGAAAAATAAGATGTACATCCCAGAGAACTGATTAAAATCATTTCCAACAATACATTGAGAGTGATTTTACAGGTCACAAAGCCATTGACTTTCCACTCAGTCTGAAGGAAGCCAGTAATAAGATATTCCATGTAAATTAAATCATAAGGGACTTCTGAAAACATACCCAAACCCAAGAATCTTGTAAGACTACAGGGTAATTCAGGTCTGAAGGAACTGCAGTAGGCCATCTACTCCACTATTCTGCTCAAAGCTGGATGAACAGTCCTTGTCTAGTAGTAAGTAAAGACTATCTGAAATTCAGTTTTCCTTCCTTGCAGTTTTGGGTTTTTTTGGGGGGTTTTGGTTGTTTGGGGTTTTTTTTATTATGATTATTTTGAACTTGCAGCCCAATATATTTAAATTATGTTTGGAGCTAGGGATCTGTTTACAAGTCGTAACAAAGGATGATTAGAAAAACAAAATTAGTCGAAATAGTTTGGAGACTTTCTTAAGAAAGTGCAAAACCAGACACCTCTGTGAAAATACACTATGTTATCACAATAAACAATAAAGATCAGATCCCAGCCCCTATATGATACCTTTTTTTCATAGTGAGTTCATCAGGTAAACCTCCAAAACACAGCAGAACGCATATGAACTTGAGAATGCATATGTAATTACTAACGTATGTGTGGCTGTTTGAGGTATGAAAGTCCAAAATGCATCTTCTTCCAGGAGTATGTTTGAGTGTGTTTTTTTAGTGTGCTTTTTATGTGTGTATGCTTGATGTTATTTATCAAAGCAGACTGTTAAAATATTTCTCTGAATTGTCTCTGAAACAGAGTGCCTGAAATAGCTTCCCCTTTTCACCCTGTGAATAATTCTGCATGTTTCCCCTACTTCTCCGCATTTTCTGCATAGTGTAGCCCATTCTTTCCTTGAATCCCCTTCAATAATTTCATACTCTGCCTGCATACGTTTGCTAATGTTAAACTATGTCACTTAGAGCAGCCAACATTGCCTAAGCGTGTACGAGGATGGAGTTTTACAAAAAGTTAGAGTATGCAGGAAGTATAACATATTTAGAATCAGGTTCGCTACCATCATTGCTATTGTAATCTGAGGGAGTGCCTTGTCCCCTTGAACTTTTGTGCCTATATGTGCTTGTGATATAAGCCGTGTGTACCTGTAGATTTCTTTGCGGAAATATATATGTGTGTGTGTGTAATATATATGTATATATTCCACATATATATATATGTGGAAATCTATATAGGTATTTCTATAAAGGGGGTGGCCTCCAGGTAATGATCACTTCCTCCTGGAAGGGATTACTTCAACAAGATCCTTTTCCAATGTACCTCTTTAAATATTTCACGTGAGATTTGCTCAATGTGAGAAGATGAAAAAGATTCATTTCCTGTGTTCTGTAAGGTAGACATATTTTACTGCAAACGCATATGGACAGTAACTTCTGTTGTCAAGGAATGTGTGTTGCCAGCATAAATTATTCATGATCACTTCCTTAAATTGTTGGAATAAGGAGTGGGAAAAATATTTCACTTGATTGATAGGATTAGGAATAAAAAATCAAGAACCATATTTTCTGGAAAAATGGATCTGCAGATTTAAAAAAGAAAAAGAAAGGATGCTTCCCGTACCTACTAGTGGAGATTTAACTTTGTATCTGGGCATTTGTTGGCCTGTACCACGATGAAGATGGAGCTGCTAACAAGGTGCAAAAGATTGAAATGCAGTTCAGCATTTCAGAAGCAGCAGCTAAAGATTTGGAATCAGTTACCAACGTAGCTGTTAAACTATAATGAGTTTCAGAAAGTGGCGGCTGATTAGCACACGCCGCTCTCTCTGTTACCCGAGAAAATACCCATTAGGCTGGTTTCTGTTGGAAGCGTACCCCAACACCGCTTTGCAGAAATAGCTGGGATGTTTGGGTAGTCAGCATGGACTCTGTAAAGCAAACACAAACTCCACAACTCATCCTGGGGTTTCACCTGCAGCTCGTTAAGGTCCTGTGCATTGCCCCAACAGCAATGATGAGGCTTGGTTTAAACTACGCGTATGCAATTAGGTACACGTGACTTATAGGATAGATCTTACTAACTCATAGGTTCAAGATATATTTGATATCTATCAAGCTTTTTTTAAAATTACGTGGCTCACAAAGCACTTACATAGATGAACAAATAGCTCTAATGAATCTATTTTACCGAGTTTAACTTGTAGCCACAAAAATATTTCTATTTTGGAACATGCTATACTACTAAACAGAATCTTTTCTCCCACCACCTTAAGAACTACTAATCTGCTTTGTGCTAACATTAGTCTACCTCAAAAGTTCTTTTTACATTTATCAATTTCCCTTTTTCTCATTGCTCTTTGATGCTTTATTGTGTCTCTACCTCTGATATTTGCAGCATATTCTGATTTCATGTACACTTTTGTAACATCTTAGTAGTATTTACAGTGGTATTACTCTTGAATGACACAGAAGTAACAGATAAAAGCTTCTTTTCTTTTTAATCATCTGCCCCCTATGGCATAGACTGTGTTTTCATCATTCTTTGCAAAGCACTGTGTCAAGTAGCAAGAATGTTTGGAAGACATACTGAACCAATTTCCTTTCTGGAAAATCTGAAATTGCAAGCAGACCAAAAAAAAAAAAAAAAAAAAAAATCAGACATATAAGATAACTCATCTGTGATGACGCTCTGCGCCACTGTGCCAATTTTTCACCCACAGATCTAAAAATATCTTAACACAATCTCCAAACGTTAGGGAGTTGGAAGTGATGAAAGTTTTGTTTTGTTTGGATTGGAGGTTTTGGGTTGGTTTGTTTGAAGATTCCTGCACAAAGTCTGTTTGAAAGTAGCGGTCCTGAGGAATTGAGAGGATCGCTGAACACAACTTGATGATCGATGCAGATCAACATTTACCATGCTAAGCAAAGAGCAAGCTTAATCTGACTGAACCAACATCAACTTGACTCTTGCTCTCATTAGTACTGCCTATTGATCTGTGGCCTGATGGCCAACTCTTGTTCACAATCATGTTCAAGTGCAAAAAATCTGTAACATCAGCAAGGCTTTGGGAACACAGAAAAAAACAAAGGATGAGTGGTAACTAAAAGTCTGCCAAATTAGGTCCCTCCTCTGGTAAATTTAAGGTTTTATCTGGAGAAATTCTTCCTGACATCGACTTAGCTCATTATTGAAGTGGAACAATTGAATATGCAGCATCCCAACACCAATGTCTGCTGTTCTTTGGACTCAGATGCAAATTTTGTATTGTACAGTAACACCTGGACAAAGACAGCTAAAGCAGTTACTCATTATGTCAAATCACTTGGCATCCTCTGTGGTCTGACTGTTAGTGTTTTGTATTATATACGGATTCCAGTGAGCACAAGAAAAATAATAAGCATTTCCAGTGTTTATAGTATTACTACTGTCAAGATTCATTTTTATTCAAAGTAGTGCAACTATATGAACTAATGCTTAGAGAAAGAGAAAAGAGTTTGATTGTTTTTTGAATGTGATGCTAACTTTAGTAATCCTTTTATTATATGCCTTTTCATCAGGCCTTCACTGTGTAAGAAACTATGGACTAGGGTATTGTTTATTAGGATTTATGTTGGGCCCAGTGTGGAGATTGGGCAACAAAAGATAAGATAACCGCCAGGTGTCCAGGATGCCACTTGTGCATGTGAATGAAGGGTCAACACCTCCACTGCTTCATGAACACGAAGGTAAAAAAAAAAAGGTATGGGAGGGGACTGTTTGGGCTGCTCAGGACGGCAGTTGGTGGAGCGCAGACTCCCCTGTCGTCCAGCGCTGTTTTTGCTCATATTCTACTTGCTATAATTAATAAAAATTTTAATTGGATTATGATCTATTGTGGTCTCAATTTATAACAACTGTATATCTATATTTTAAGAGAAAACATAAAAAAAAATCCTGTCAATTCAGTCTATTAAAGGATTTTTTCTCTCCCGAACTTTGTAATCCTTGCTTGGAGTTCTGACGGAGGAATGGTAATAGGAGAGCTCCGCTTTGTCAAGGACTGAAAAACAGCAATGCTTGCTTGCTGACAAAATCTTGAATAAATAAGCTGAGCACAATCAAAACAAATTTTAAAATAATTTCTCTCCTACTGCAGGATATTATTTGAGATTTCTCTCAAATTCTCTCAGATTAATTGCAGTGCAACACTGTTGGCAGTAGCATGGAACTTACTGAAGTCCTGTCTCCTGTATTAAGAGAAATGTTGATACCGTGAAAACTTACTATGTGACACCCTTGCCCTCACGAAAGAGGAGGCAGAGACTCGCCGGGCCGACCCTGTCTGTGATGCGGTGGATGTCTCTGTCCTGCAGGGCAGTGGGTGGGAGCGAGCCATCACCCCCCATCCCCCCCGGGCAGCAGGCAGGGAGCAGCAGGAGCAAAGGCATCTGGAGGGGCAGGAGAGGAGCAGCAGCGAACTGCTCTCCCTGCCTGAAATCCTGAGGCTGCAGAGCAGGCAGAGAGGCTCTGCAGGAGAGTTTTACTGCAGGTCGATGTTTGAGCGCATTCAGGTGAGAGAGTGGCTGGGGAAATGGTAGGTGAAGAACTAATTGCTTAGTGAAAAGGCTGCTTATTCCGTCTGACGTGCGGAATTAAACTGCGTAACTCGGGGTAAGTTATAAAGCGGGGTGTTTATTGCGGTGCCGGGTGCAAGGGGGGTCGCTCCTCCTGACTTGCACACGTAGTTTTACTCACGATACATGTTTACACAGTGAAGTTGGTTAGTTCTGCCCAAAGCCTACACCTACGAGCTAACTATTGGTTAGTTGCCTTCTCGCTGCAGTTTAAAGGTAGAGTTCATTTTAAATTTACTCCCCGTGCTCCCCGGGCGGGGGGATTCACCCTCTTCGGGGGCCCATTTGAGTAGGGGGTCGGGATCTCCCCCACCACAGTGATTGTACCCCGGTGTCCTTGAGCCTTACCCCTTCAGCAGCCCGTTTCTTCCAGCGGCTCGCAGGCCCCTGCAGCAGGCTCCGTATTCCCACGCCGGTGGGCTCAGCTCCCCCTGCCCTGGCTGCCCCCCGAGGCGCTGAGCGGGCCGAGCCCCAGCCCTTCTCTGCAGGCAGGGAGGCTCCTGCCCGCCTGCCGACGGCTGCTGGCCCCGGGGCGGCTCCTGCCTGCAGCCCGGCTTTCGGGGGGCACCGCGCGGTCTGGGGTCGGGGGGGCACAGCCCTGAGCCTACAGCTTGCCTGCCGGAAGGCAGAGCCGCTCGGCGTTAAGGTCAGCGTCGGTTTTGTGTGTGTTTGGTCGTGATTTGGCTTCAGGAAAATGATGCTTTTGAGGTGTGATGGCATGAAATCATGACTGAAACAGAGTAGGCGTTTGCAGGAGAAATACCAGCTTGGGTGTAAGTCGGTGAGCTGTTTTGCCTCTCCCCAGCATTACCTTTAATGTTCGTTGTTGGAGGGAAATCGGTCGTGCCAGAGGTATTGTTAGAGTTCACCTGTCCAATGAAATGACAGAGACTGGCCAATTAGAAAATGTGATTTATTAAAGCAAGCGACAAGTAAGCAAAACAGCGCTGGGCGGCCGGGGAGTCTCCTGCTCCACCAGCGGCACGCAAATTCAAGCAAGCTGAGCAGCTCTTTTTCTCTTCCCCGAGGTCGCTTCTGACACCTTCAGTAGCCCCTCTGCTGCTTCTGTTATCCTGGTTTCTCGTCAGACAGGACGTTCCCATGCTTGGTGCAGCAAGATAACATGTGGAAACGTCTCTTCTTGTTAAACAGGACGTTCTTAAGGCCACCACGATGGGTTCCTTCCTCTTGCTTACCTTGGTCGATCAGCAAATTCCCTTTAGTTACTTATTACAATTCCCCCCTTCTTTTATTTATAAGTAATTTGCTGATCAAACCTAGACAATACCTCACAAGCTGCATCTAATTCAGGATTTTCATTTGGTATGATTTTCATCTCTAGTTCCGATTGCTTCATCACCATTAGCTGCACTTTTTCCAACCTGTTTTTCACAACAGTTACAAATTTATTAATGATACAGGGTCCGAAAGTCAGAACCAATAACAACATTATGAGGGGTCCCACCAAAGTAGAAATTAAAGTAGTCAGCCAGGGTGACTGTGGTTGTAAAAGTCTTTACCTTGAGCTTTTCCTTTTTACCTTTTTGTTCTTTAATAACTCTGTTGGGTCCCACTGCTTCTGGCATTTTTAGTTCATGTTTCTGAATAAATATTAAGACCCCTCTATCACCAGGTTCCCAATATCTTATTCCCCAGGTTCGTCCTAATAGCCATCCGTGGTCATTAGGCTGCAGGATTTCTAGTACATAACGTGCTTACAGCTGCCAAGATGGGGGTCCTCTGTGTGTCTATCCCAGCTAGGAGCTGGCGGATTGCTTCCTCTGGGTCCCCATGTTATATTTAAGAATCTATTTTTAATGGCTACGTCCCAGTTTGAAGCTATGGTTTCACATCCCCGATATGCACAGTAATAGTGATTAGGGAAATTGCAATAGCTTTTCCCTGGATTCGAACTGGGGCAGAGATAAAAAGGTTTTATTGTTCTTTCTCGTCGACCGGGTGGGTCTAGTTCATAAAAGACTAAATCTTCCAATTTAACTTGGAATTTTGGGGATCCGGCTGTCACGTTATACCGAACTTCTATTGAATCTTCCCATCAACCTATGGTCCAATTGAAGGGTAATGCTCATTTTCTTTTTTTTTTTTTAAAGTCATGGTAACCAATACCATTAATAGGATACTAGCTTTCATTTCCCCACTGTTCAGTACCTCTCTGCCTTCCTCGTCTACTCTTTTGCAGAGAGCAACGGGATATCAATATCTTCTCGGCAGCAGCAGGTAGTCTTGAGGGGAATTTTGCTGTTATCCTGTCAATAATTTCCAAGGTCTAAAGAGTTAGTTATCTCTTAAATATATTTCCACCTGTTTGGTTGTTGTGTCTGTTTCCAGGCGAATCTTATAGTACACTGTCTTAAAACTCTGCACCAGTCTGTTTCATGTACTTCCCAAAGTTCAGGTACTGACAGTTCCCATCCACAAAATAATTTACGAATTTCCACTTGATCCTCTGGTCCCCTGGTACGTATCGAATCATTGTGACATTTCATACAGTAAGGTTGTCTCTTAAATGAAACACAGGACCAATCCCTCTCACAATTTAGACATCGGCAAACAACCCAACATGAATGTCCGGAAGTGGGGTGTTTTAAGCAGGGTATTCCCCGGAGATCTCCTCTTCTGGGTGATTCGGGTATCTCCGTCTCTGTGTTGTTTTGCGGTCAGCCAGCAATGGTGAGACAGATAGCGATGTCCCAATAAGGTCCTTCACACCGCCCCGTGGCTCAACATTGCTGCTCCGTGGGTGGCATAGGTAGAGACAGAGAAAAGATTCTGCCAACTATACAAAGGAGGTTAACAATCTTTATCTAAGCATTAAACCCATTTACCATTATCAATAAACAATAACAGGCAATAACTACAAATGACTAACAAGAACTACAAATCCCTAACAAACGTTAGCTAACAATTCAAAACTCAAACATGTCATAAGCTAGTTTCAAAACATTATCATAACAGGATGACATAACAAAACACAATACAACATTTCTTAGCATATATAAGGTTTGTTTGTGGGGGTTAAGAATCAAGAGCCAAGAGGTGGGCATTTAAAGGGGTAAATTTTCATGCCCCTTTAAGGTTAGGCTGCGCATGCGTTTTCATTGTGCAGTTTTGGTCAGGGCATTAGCCTGAATCTTGACCAGGAGGGTCACGGACCAATTTGTTTGTCTTGCCACAAACAATCCTTATCATTTTGGAAAGGATGGGAGCAGGAGACGACACGCTCTGTACGGTTTTGCTGTTCAGCCTTTGTCTCATCGTGACTACAGTAACCATCAGCATGTGCTTTTGTGAGTGTTTTTGGTCACGCCGGTACAGAAGAGTGGGATCTCTTCCTCGCAATCCGCCCCGAGTAGTGGAACCCATGGGATACCAAAGCAGAGTGCGAGAGACTGTTACATAAACAAAAGAAAACTGTTGATCTCCAGCAGTTACCACGTGACTTGTTATTTGTTTCTGTTCATCTTCGTTACCTCGTGAAGAAAAATACCAAGGACCAGACACAGACTATCGTGGAGGGAACAGAGGGAGTTACCACCCCGACATTATTCAGGACCGTGCTGGACTCACGAGTGAAGAAGCCTGTTTTCCACCTCACATGAGACTTTGCTGGACTGTTATTCTGTTATTCAACTTCTAGTTCATGTTTGTTAAGAAATTGTTATTTGTTGTTTACTGGTTGTCAAACGATTCATTGAATTTACTTTACATCTAACACACGGTTTTCAAAATAAATCAAAAGGGTTGGGTAATACATATAATAATAACCTACAAAAACAAAACCTAAAAACAACACTTATAACTATACATGCCACTTAAGTAATAAATGAACTATAAATACTATAGTTTCTTTAAACATTCTTTTTTTATTAATATATATGCGTCACTATCATGGCTAGACTATAGGGATTTCGCATGCGCGGTCTTTCCAGATTGTTCCAGTACATTCTGTGGGGTTTAAAATTGCGCATGCGCATGTTCAAAGGCATACACGATAAAAGATGGCTGCTGAGTGTCCAGATGAAGTCCTGGACCCATTTCCCGAGCTTACCACTCCGGTAAGTTTGTTAATGGTAACATTTGTGGCACTATGGCCAAATGGCAGGTCCTTGCTTTCAATGCAATGTTTTCTCACCATCAGACCGCCACGTCACCTGCCAGGGAGGAAGGCTCTGGAGTGCGCATTTCCCCCTCTGAACATCCCGTAAGGTGAGTGTTTCTTAAACGTCTAACCTGTATGGTTCATTATAAAGGGGAATCAAACCCCCTTTTTTTTTTTTTTTTCTCGTTGTTTAGGCAGAGGGTGCGTTTTTCTACTGTCACACGTCAAGAACTTATGGCGGAGGTGGAAAAGTATAAAAGACGTTACCACATCCTCGTCTGTGCGTTCCTGACGGTTGTTTTCTTTGCTATTCTACTTGTATTCTTCATCAGCCTACATTGTTGTATGAATTGTTAATAGTTAATTATTCCCAGATTCCTGTTTGCTATTAAATTGATATTGTGTTAACTATATAATCTGTATTGTCGACTGTACATTTCGGCGTACTACTCGAATTTGTTTAACATCATTGGGTGAAATCATAGTAGCAAATTGCATGTTAGTTATAACATGTTGAATTAATCTTATAAAACGTGGAACAGCACACGGCAAAAACAATAAGGTGGCTAATCCACATAACAAATAAAATAGGATTCGTTTTACCCAGGGGCTCCCGAGAAGCCAGGAAAGCAAGTCAATGTTCCAGTCTTTCCAAGTTCGGACGGGAACGTGGGCTAACTTCCCTGTCTCTGATGTGATTTGTTTAACTCCCTCACCATTGCCATCAATTTTCAAACAGCAATTGGAAACATTTCATTTACCACAAACACTTCCTTCTTCGGCCAGCAGGAAATCGAGAATCATTAGAATAGTTTGGCTCCTGATCTGTACTTACAGTTTGGATTTTACCATCTGGTATTAAGGATAATCCCTCCTTTCCTACCTCCTCTGCTGCTGCAGAGTTTCACCTGCACATCCCATAACAAGTCACCGTCATGGTAAAACACACAGATTTACATTAGCAGAACTGCTACAGAGTGTATGTTATTTCAGTTTTTCTGCCAATATTCCCCATAGCCTTGCTGAGCAAGGGATATTGTTTTACCTGAACTAGGCAGGCCTTCCCCTTATCATTTTTACTGTAGCAGGTAAAGCATTTTTTCCTTACCTGGAATTTATTTCCAGATATACCTGGTTAAAGATTTCTTTTCCACTTAAAGATTTTGGTGAATTTGGCATTCTTACTTGTTTTCTTAGTTTGTACTTTAAAGGTTTCAGGATGTTTTCCTGGTGGCCAGCAGCTCCCACAACTGTAACAAATTCTTTTCACTGAAGTTTAACACCAAATAAGTTGGTTTTGTATTCACTAAAAATTCCACCTCATTTTTCCTAGTCCCTAGTTCACCAGAACCCCTTGCTGGTTCTTTAGCTCAGGGCAATCTCGCTTCCAGTGTCCACTTTCCCTACAATATGCTCATTCGCTTCTGCCTGGTATTCCTCCTCGGCCTCTGCTTCATCTCCTCTACCAGTTTAGCATGACCCAGCTCTTCTTCTCTCACCTTCTGTACACGTCCCCTGTTCCTTCTATCAACTTTTCTACATCACGATTACCTTAGTGAAAATCAACTCAAACCTCTATCCAGGCCTATTCACAACCAACTTTCCAACATCTAAATTTCCCCATCCATCCGAGATTCACCTTCACTCTCCTCAGACCCGCTGCCTGCCCTAGAGGGGCCGTTACCGGTCCTGTTGTGCTGCAAATGCTGCAGCAATCGGGGTGACATTGTCAGGTCCTTCTGCTCAATTGTCAGCAACAGCAACCCCCTCCTCCCCACCATCAGAGGGGTTCGGGGCAGGAGATGCTCTTCCTGCTCTGCAGGTTACACAAGCCTGCCTCTGCTACAGCACTTCTGTTTTAACTCTTTCTGACCCTGAATGCAAATCTGCTCCTTGTTGCTTTAAGTCTGCGTTCTTACATACCATGCCTTCGCAGGCAAACAGCAAACACCCTGCCATGCGTTCCGCAGGGCTCAGCCGCACCTTCGAGGGGCGACGGGGCTTTGTACAAACTCACCCCGATACTTTAACACTTTCACAGGGTCTAGATAGCGGCGGGAGGGGAGGGAGGGAGGTGGTAAGGGCTGCTGCGGGGGGGGGGGCAGGGGGGGCGGTGGAGGTATATACGCAGGGGGAGAGGTAGGGATCTCATCCTCACTTCTATTCTTCTTCTTTTCCCCCCTTTGTTTTCTTTTAACGGGAACAAAAGGGCCCTAGTTTCAGACCCTACCCATAAGGAAGCATACTCACTTTCCTCCGGGCAAAAGGGGTCTTTTGAATTCACATATCTATTCAAAGCCCGGCATATCCAGTCTTCAGGTGCCCCGAAGACTGGTCGGTAGAGGTGGTCGCCCCTGATTTGTTTCCCACCCCAAACTTCCATACAGTAGCGTATCAATCTTACTTTACTCTTACCCTGCCTAGAAGGGTACGCATCCCAAAATTTTATCATGAGTCCTAGCGGACTCTCCGGTGGTATCTGTGGGAGCCTAATCTGGACCCCAGAACCACCCATGGGATCAGAGGGCTTGCTTTTCCTCTGTCCCGTCTTCCGAGGCGCCTTCTTTCACTCACGCACTCGCTTCCCCTGGTTCGTGGCGCAGCCCCTCGCGGGGTCTGGAAACCGCACTACTGAGGGTCCGCACTCACTTCGCCCTCCCTGGGCGTCGCACACAAGCACGCTTCAGGATACCCAACCCCAACCGAACGGTGAACCGGCCTATACTCACGCGTCCTGCGTCTTCATTCGGGCTTCGTGCACAAAGGTTATGGGGTAACCGGTTTTATTTGCGTACTGTCACATTTGAGGTTCGTCGGTAAAGGATTTGGCGTAGAAGCACCCTGACAAGGGCCGCTTATCCAGCGGGGCGCCTCCCCTGCCACGGACCTCAGGCCAGATTGCCCTTATCCGAGTCACGGCACCAAAATTGTTAGAGTTCACCTGTCCAATGAAATGACAGAGACTGGCCAATTAGAAAATGTGATTTATTAAAGCAAGCGACAAGTAAGCAAAACAGCGCTGGGCGGCCGGGGAGTCTCCTGCTCCACCAGCGGCGCGCAAATTCAAGCAAGCTGAGCAGCTCGTTTTATCTTCCCCGAGGTCGCTTCTGACACCTTCAGTAGCCCCTCTGCTGCTTCTGTTATCCTGGTTTCTCGTCAGACAGGACGTTCCCATGCTTGGTGCAGCAAGATAACATTGTGGAAACGTCTCTTCTTGTTAAACAGGACGTTCTTAAGGCCACCACGATGGGTTCCTTCCTCTTGCTTACCTTGGTCGGTCAGCAAATTCCCTTTAGTTACTTATTACAGTACCAGCCCAGGAGAGAGGGGAGGCTGCTGCAGCCCCCCCCCGGCTGCGGCCAAGGAAGTGTGTTCCAGTGGGCACACGCGTGCCGAGCGGGCATGCCCGCCACACACACGTGTGCATGCAGGTAGGGTCAGCGCTGGGTTATGCGGTGTACACACCCGCACAGGCAGGCAGAGGCAGCCCCCAGCCCCTGGTGCCTGTAAGCCCGCCGCAGGGGGCTGCGCTTTTCCAGCGCCGGGTGGGCACCGGGGCCCGGGGGGCAGCGATCTCGCTCGGGCTCTCGGCAGCGGAGCTCGGCAGCAGCCCGGGCTGCGAGAGGGGGGCGGCTCGGGGGGCGCGGGGCCACCCGGGGCGGGGGGACACCCCTCCCGGCCGGCGGGCGGTCCGGCACCGGTGCCGCGGGCTGGAGCGACCCCGCCCGCCCCTCCGTCGGGGCCAGCCGGCGGCTGGAAGCCGGTGGCCGCCCCCCGCCCCCCCGCGCCGCGGTGCGCTCGCTGCGGGGTGCGCCGGCGGGGCCGCTGTGCCCGGGCCGCAGAGCCCGCACGGCAGCCGGGGAGGGCTCCGCCGTCCCCCCCCGCCCTGCCCGGGGGCGGCTGCGGGAGCGGCGCGGGCGAGCCGGGGGAGCTGCGGGTGACGGGCGCCCCCCGAGCGGCTGCGGAGGACGGGCACGACCGCGGCAGAGGCCGCGAGTGCGGCGTGAAGGTGCCGGTCAGCCGGAGCCGCCTCCCGCGGGGGGCCCGGGCTCGCTGCCGGGTCTCCGCGCGGTCGGGGCTGTCGCTGCCGAGGTTCGAGACGTTTCGCCGCCGCCCCTCGGCCCGACACGCTCCTGCGACGGCGGCGCTGGCCGTGCCCGGCTCGGGGCAGGCGTTTGCCAGCCGGAGAGCGGACCCCTTCTCCGGGAGAGGCCGGAGCGAGGCGGCGAGCGCCGGGGAGCGCGCAGGGAAGGGAGCGGGCAGCCCTGCGCAGGGGGCGAACCCGGGGGCTGCGCCGCGGCTCCGCACTCGCGGCTCCGCCTCAGCCGCCGGCAGCCCCCGCAGAGCCGCCCCCGGCCCCGCACCGCGCCGCGCCGCAGGCAGCCCCCGGCGCCCCGGGAAGCGTTGCGGACCGACGGCTTGCACGTCGGTGGTCAGCAGAAGGCAGCTCTGCGCCTTAAGTGGCAGCGTAGAGGAAAGATGTGTCTGCAGCGAAGCAGCGGAGCGGGTCCGGGGGACAGCGCGTGTCGCAGGCGCTTGGCAGCACACGGCCTCGGGAGGGGGAACAGACGCCATGGGGCAAGCTGGGGCACGAGGTAAGCTCAAGGAGAACCAGTTGGTTAATGGGACCAAACAGAAATTACTTGAACTGTGCATGAACACTTGAGTGAAAGTAAAGACCGCTGTGCCTTTAAATGGGGACGAGGCTCGTAAGACCCAGTGAGGATTAAGTGTGACTAAAGGTCATCGTAAACGGTTTTTCCAGGGGTATAAAGTATTTTCCTGTCGCGAAGAGCTGTGCTAGCTTTGTGGGTTTGCCCCCCAGCTCCCGTCCCCGCAGACACGCGTAGCTGGTCCCTCGGCCGTGCGGGTGCTCGGTCCGTTGCGCGGCGGGCGATGGGATCCGGCCGTTGGACGGCAGCATCAGGTCCCGAGGAGACGGTCGCTGCCAGCCCCGGCCGGGCTCGGCGCTCGGAGGGGCTGCGCGACGTCCCGGTGCGGCAGCGGCCCTTCCCGGGGCTCGCCCCCCGTCTGGGTGCGAGGGGGGTGGCGGCCCGGCGGGTGGCGGGCCTGCCGGGGTGGGAGATGCGGCTCCAGGTGCTTTGGCCGCCGGCCCGGACGGTGCTTTCGCCTCTCGTTACGCGTTCGGGGGAGGCAGGAGGGTCGCCGTTACCGTCAGCGAGCCCGTGCTGCCGCCGCTGCCCGGCGCCGGGGCTGTGTGGCATCCCGGGGTGGCGGGGAGCGGAGCGATGCGCCTCGTCCTTGCAGGGTGCTGAGCTGCCCTTCCCCGGGGCCAGGGCTCGCTGCCGCTTCCAGCTGCACAGGATTTGGTCCCGCAGCCTCAGGGTGAGGGCTGGATTTTCGCGAAACGAGGAGGAGCTGCTGGCACCTTCTGTACTGGCGGGCGGCTTGATTTCTTGCTGTGCTTTTCATAGATTTTTAATAGCCCGGTGGAGTACAAATTGTAAAGGAAACTTGATACGCAGAGTTTTAGAGTTTGAAGAGAGATTATTCACCCTCCAGCTGTCGTGAGGTTTCACCTCTCCTTCCTGGCAGGACTGATCTTCCAGTTAGAAGTGAAACAAGGTCAAACGGTTAAGAAAAAAGGTTTCCTTCTGTCAGGGCGAATCTAAATCAATCAAATTCCCGGGCACCAAAGTGTGCTGTGTAACAAATGTGAGTGCAAAGGTAAGCAGGTAGCTACCGGTAGCAGAAGAGCATGTGCGAGAGAAGTTGTGGGTCTTCTCTCTAACACCTTGCTCTTTGCGCTGTTCTGCAAATTTGCCTGGATTTTAAGTATGGACAGAAGAGGGAGAGACCGAACATATGCATTTGATTTACTTAATAGAAAATATCTTGGCAGAAAGACATGCTTGTGCTGTGTATTCTGTTAGAGTTTGGCTTTTTAAAATACTCATACGTTCTGTCTAATGAAAAGCTGGTAGTATCTCCCATTCACCTAAGAATATATGTTCAAACATAGCTTGAGGTATGCTGCTAATCACGTTAAGAAAAATGTATAGCTTAATATCAAACTAGCTAAAGTGCAGTCACTGGGGAATATCTCGGTGCTTGTAAACTTTAATTTAAAGAGTGCTATGAGGCTGGATTACCCGATAACCAGAACAATTGAAACAGCAGTATAAACCCTCTTTTTTGAAGGAAGACTGCAGGTCACTTTGAACAGCATAGAATCATAGAATCATTTAGGTTGGAAAAGTCCTTTAAGATCATTGAGTCCAACCATTAACCCAACACTGCCAAGTCCATCACTAAACTGTGTCCCTGAGCACCACATCTACACCTCTTTGAAATGCCTCCAGGGATGGTGAGGCCACCCCGAAACTTCCCTGGGCAGCTGGTTCCAGGCCTTGACAACCCTTTCAGTGAAGAATTTTTTCCTAATGTCCAATCTAAACCTCCCCTGGGGCAGCCTGAGGCCGTTTCCTCTTGTCCTATCCCTTGTATCCTTGTTGGATCTGGTAGAAATGATCCCCAAATGGCAGTGTGTAAAGGATTAATTTAAATTCCAGATTCTGGTTGCCTGGCATTAGCAAAAATAAAGCTTTTGTGTTATTTCTCTTAACAGTTAAAAATTAGATGCAGGAAAAATAAAGAGAAACACTAAATACTGCATTTCCACCCCCCCACCCCCCCCACCCCCCCCCGCCCGCATTTACCTTTTGGTAAAACAGAACTAATTTGCTCTCCTATCTGCTGTGCATCCTGGTGCTGAGCTAATCTTTTCTGTGCCCTAGATTGTTATTAGCCTTGCTTGCTTATTACTGAAAGATTTACTTTCTAGGACTCCTTTTAATTCCATTTGCTCCTACACTGCCTTTTGTCTTAAATGTTATTTTTTTGTAGTGTCCTTTGAAAGATTCTTGGCCTTTTCTAACCTGGGACAAATTTATAGTAGCCTGGTCGAGTTTTCCTAATCGTTAATGATCTTCCCAGCAGGATATGTTCTTTGTCTTCTTCCTAACTTGATTCAGGACACATTCTGTTTTGAAGTGCCCTTACCCTTGAGCCATTGTGCTGGGGTTTAGTGGATTGACCCAAACTCTAGTAGATTTTTCTTGAGGCTTTTCTGTGTCACTTTGCACAGCACTGGTAAGATACCTGCTGTCAAAGTGCCTGCATTTTAGTAATAACTCCTTGGCGTTGTTAAAGTAAGTATGTTTAAATTTTCCTTTGGCCGACTCATCTGTTTTAATTCCTTAAGTATTCAGATTTGTTCTGAGACAGGTCGAGGAAAGGAGCACTTGTTCTTTACAGAGGATGAAACAGCAGAAATAAATGTGTAAATAGGCATGACCATTAGGCCATCAGGGGTGTTTCTATGAGTATGCCTGCTATGCCCAGAATGGTGTAAGAACAGTAATCCGCTTTGCAGATTTGTCTGTATGACCATATCACTGTGTTTAGAGGTGCAGGCATCAATAGATGCAAGTGTTTTCACAGAATTAAGAAAACCATCTTGTCCATGCAGTCCAGCCATAAATGATGCAGAGAACAACAAATAATAGGAAAAAAAATGTCTTTTCAGAGGCATATGAGTAAATAGAGTATTCTGTGCTGTCCTGTACACGCATGTGTGTACATGTATTCGTAGCCAGTGAGTTGTGGCTCCTAAGCCTGATTTAAAAACTGAATGAGTTCATTATAATCCCCTCCTCCCCCGCCCTCCCCCCCCCCCCCAAAAAAAAAAAAAAAAATCTCTGAGGAATCAATCTAATCTGCCTTACTAAATGAACATGTGAAAGTGCTTACCAGGGATAAACCTGGGGACTCTACATATTTCTCTCTTTTTCCTCCAACAGAATGAAAACACCTTTGAGACAATAATGGAGTTGGAAGAGGAGCCAGTGTGTCCCATTCAGTATTCTCTGTGTATCTGCGTGCACCGCTTCCCCTGTTTGGTTTCTGATCGAGACGGGAAGGACAGGGAGGGTGTAAGGACATTGCAACACTCAGAGAGAAGATAGGCTTTTGTGCTGGCTTCAGGCAGTCCTGAGCTCTTTGGGGCTTAAATCTCCCCAGGATGGGTGTGATGTTGTCTACTCCAGGGCAAATGGAGAGGAGGAGGGGCGCCTGGAGGGAGGACCCCTGGCGCAGGGGACACCCTGAGCATCAGAAGTTGTTGGAACCAGTGATGACTAGAGCTGTGACCAGGGGGGACCTCTCAGATTTCTCTGCATGTGGTACCCCAGTTGCTGGGACGTACATGAAGCAGAGGTTGTGCGGTGTGGTGGGAGGGTGACTTGGTTTGCAAAGGGGGAGCTCAGGCCAAGCCCCTGCAAGGCAGGTAGAACTGCAGATCCTCCCTGTGCTTCGTGTTCACCTTGCCTGTGACAACCTGCCGCAGAGAAGCTGAGCACAGCCCTTTGCTGACGCCCAGCAGCTTGTGCTCCCTGCTGTGCCCCTCTGAAATATTTTGGTTGATCGTCATTTCATGGCGAGCTCTGTTGTCCCCACAGCCAGGGCTACTGCAGCAGTAGCAAACCAGGGCTTCTAGTTCCTCCCCGACGCCTGCCTTCCTCCCCCTCTGCATCTCCCCAGCTCTCACAGAGGAGGGGTTGCCAGTGGTGCCTTCTCCAGGCAGGGCACATCTGCAGCTTCCATTGAATACCCTCCTTCCCTTTGAAAGCCCTGCCTCTTTCTGGCGGGTGGGGTTTGCTCATTTCCGTGAGCGCTTTTGCAGGTGGTGGTGACATGGGAAGGAAAGGGACATACAGTGCTGGAGGTAAAGAGCCGCTGCGCGTCTGGTTACACCGTGTTTGTACAGCTGAGGTGGGTACAAATCGGGGGTGGCTTTGCTGGAGAACTTTGCCAGGGCTATAACTGACCGCCTGTTTGGGAGTCCCAGAGCAGCACGTTCGGTAACAGGAGATCGCTGCGCTGCCTGCCCTTGCCGTTGCTGTTGCGCATGCGGCAGTAAACACCTCCTCTGCACAAAACTGAGTCCGGGTAGAGTCCATGGAGACAGTGTTGGTAAGAATCCCAGGTGCTGCAGAAAAGCAGTCTGAGGTCTCAGCTGAGCTGTACTGCTTCAGAAGGGAGATTAGCCATAGATAGGTACGTGCTTTCTTTCTCAGAGAGGGGGAGGATGGTGTGGGATAGTCCTTTGCTCGGTGGTCCTGTGGGCATGTGCACTGGAGAGGAGCCATCACAGGCCACCTCTTCCTGAGCAAGCCACCACTGTGGGAGGCACCGAGATGCTCAGCAGAGGCAGTTTAGGAGCGACAGGGGTGATCTGTCCCGCTGCTTGGAGGTAATCCCCTCCATACAACCCTGAGATGCAACGTACCCAGCTAGAGGGAATCCCAGTAGAGGTGGACAAAAAGATGAACACGTGCAGGTATTGCTCCCCAGCAACATGCGAAAAAATTCATCAGCAGTACATATCCTGGCATGTAGCCGTTCATATGGAAGGTGAAGTTTCATGGTTTTTAGTGTAAGTGAAAAGTTGTTGGACAGTCTGTTTTGCCTTGGAACGAAACCATACAATTAAATTTCGCGAAGCAACCCGTGTTTCACATCCGTGGACAAGGTGAAATGCCATGTGCATGAGAGCGTTTCTCATCAGCGCGGATCTTTGCTGTCTCTAAAGCAGTGCAGGCTGGGGCTGTGGGTGCTACTGGAGATATGCAGCCCGCCTGCACTGCAGGAAGGTCATTCTGGTCTGACTGTCAGCTGGAGCTGTATGTTGTACAATGTCGCGACGGAGGGAAGACACAGTCACTCAATATGAGTGATCAGCAGACTTTGTTTATTGTCCCTTACAGTCACCTTTTATGCCTTGTTATAATTAGCTCATACACATTACAAAAGTTAAGCTCATTATTGGTTAGTTGCCTAAATACCAAGCCCGCCCCTAGTTTCTCTTCTGTAGTTTTCTGTTCCCACCTGCAACATTCTTTTCCCACCGAAATCTTCCTGTTATTGTGTAACAAGGACAGCCAAAGACAGTGTATTTTGCTTTACTTCAGATAAGCTGAGAGCGATGTGCATTTTTGTCCAGCCAGCTGGACTATGTCTATGTGACCCTTTCAGCTAGCCAGTTATCCACAATTCCCCCGTTTTTATTTTGGGCGACATAGGCTTGGTTGACCATTTTCAATAACAGCGCTTTAACACAGGAAAATACACAGCCAACTTATAAAATCTCAGTTCAGAAGTATAATTCCAGAAATACTTGAAAAATAAAGTTAGCTTGAAGCTTTAATTTAGATGCTCTTTCTGTTCCAGTGATACAAAAAGTTTAAAAAATTCAAAGGTAATTTTAAAGTTCTGAACATGGACTAATGCAAGCTCAAAACCCAAAAAGAAACCAAACTGATGTTTGACTAGGAATATTTGCAAATATTTTAGTGGAAAGTCCCTGACCATTAACAATTTTCTGTCCAAATAACAGCTGCCCTTATGCAACCAACCAGTCCATACATTTTCTGAAGAATACCTCATTGATATCAAAGAATTAACAAAGGGGAAAAATTAGTTCTAAGCTATATACATTCATAAGTGGATTTTTCAATAGTTACATACAGATTTACACACTAAGCCATAATGGCTTGTAGGTGATACACACAAGAAGAGTACGTTGCTTATCTGTCTGCATGTCTATGCTAAATTTGACAACTATGCCACAAGCCAAGCCTACATGGGTGCTGTGTGTTATGCACGTTCCTTAACAAACAGAAGTATAATAGACAAATTCCCAAGATCTAGTCCCCAACCTAATTATATTATTTTGTAGCCAATTAAGGAAAATAACACAAATGTGCATATCTACATGTGCACACACCTTTTAGTTCAGAACCAATCTGTGATAAAAGGCCTTTAGCCTTATGGCATCATCGAATCTTAACGAGTTCAGTAATTAAAAATGCAGTCTTACTGTAAGTGCGATTTATGCTGACATTCCCTCAAATGCTACACGTGAGTATTTCTCACTCAACTGCCTCAAGTTAAAATAGTAGTATTTGTTAATATGTATTAAAAAATTATTAATTCTCTACAATAGCAGTTGACTTCCATAACACTATGTAAGCAAAAGAGGCTTAAGATGGGTTTTCTGAATACTAACAACTTCTTTTAGACTGTCTAAACTCAGGTCTTGAAAGATTTCACTCTGCCAGACATAGAAACACTGTTGCACTCCAGTTGTGATAGCCCTTTTCCCAAGTTGTCACATGCACATCTGGCTCAAGCAACATTATTGTCAAAGTTTCTCTCTGCTACATAAAAGCATATTGCACTTGTAGACATAGAAGACAGCACCCTTACTTAGATTATTACCTTATTACCTCATAACTCTTAGTATACCTTGTATCTCTGATTTCATCACTTCAAAAATTCACCAGAAGCAGATAAAACCACAGTATCAGACTAAACTACACCTTAACTGCTGATTCAAATAAAGGCATTCTCTTCCAGATATGCCTAATGCTTACAAATAATTTTGGCTGGTTTTGATCAAAAAACTATTATTACAATAATGATCAAAAATAATAATCCCGTTTGCAAAATGCCTTTAAGCCAGCCTCCTAGTCCCAACCAATTTCCACATTCAGAATACAGCATAAATACAGAATACAGAATAAATTATCTCCATCAAGGCAAAAAGGCTTCTTTTTAAACACAGAGATGTTTGCTAGTTCAAAGCAGAAACCCATTTCTTGTAGGTGACATCTGAAGCACTTTTTTTTTTTTTTTTTTGGGGGGGGGGTGGGGGTTGGTGGGTTTGTAATCAATTCCGTATTTTTCCTTGAGAAGCTTAAGCTGTTCCTCTTGTTTCAGGAGTGTTTCCAACTCTGATTTGTCGAATAGGTCCGTATTTCCCAAATAAATCATACATTTCCTCCGCTGTGATTTTATACGGCAGGTTCCGAATATAAAGGGTCCGATTGACCTCTGGGGGCAGCCGGATGTCAGCTCGCTTGGCCGCTTGCATCGCCATGGCGCCGATCGGAGGGGGTGGGGTGGGTGTGTGTGCCGCCTTGGAGAGAAACCGCGGCCGGGAAGGGGCCTGCCGGGCCGCACGCCGCCGCTCGCCGCTGCCGCGGGGGTCCCGGATGCTATCCCATACGATAATAACCCGAGTAATGCCTTTTTACAATCTATGTCCCGAACGCTCCGCTTTTCTAAAAAGCATATGAGCAAATCGTACGTCGCTTGTCTCTCCATACCGTCGTCAGCGCTGTTGCAGCCTTTGCGAGACTTCGGCGACGCGTGGCCGGCGGGACCCTCTGTAGGTGCTCCCGGGCGCGGGGACTGTGCCCTTCCGCCTCCTGCGCTGCTTTCAGGACCGGTACCCGAATCTCCGTCGAACCGTGGCTCGCAGGTTCAGCCCTCTCTAGGGTCCCTGTTCGGGCGCCATTTGTCGCGACGGAGGGAAGACACAGTCACTCAATATGAGTGATCAGCAGACTTCGCTTATTGTCTCTTACAGTCACCTTTTATGCCTTCTTATAATTAGCTCATACACATTACAAAAGTTAAGCTCATTATTGGTTAGTTGCCTAAATACCAAGCCCGCCCCTAGTTTCTCTTCTGTAGTTTTCTGTTCCCACCTGCAACATTCTTTTCCCACCGAAATCTTCCTGTTATTGTGTAACAAGGACAGCCAAAGACAGTGTATTTTGCTTTACTTCAGATAAGCTGAGAGCGATGTGCATTTTTGTCCAGCCAGCTGGACTATGTCTATGTGACCCTTTCAGCTAGCCAGTTATCCACACAGTTGGGCATCCTTTTCCTTCCCTGAGAGAAGCCCAGAAAAACCTCAAGCATGTGGTGTAGCTGAGAGTTGCAACGGGTAAGAAACTAGGCAAGGGAGCGCTTTCTGACATCAAGGACCAAGCGGGTTGACAGTTTCCCCCCTTCTGGCTTGGCACTGGAGTTTCAAACCGTGGCACCGCATGCCCGGCGGCACCATTTTCTGTGTTGGCTGCCTGAGGCAATGGAACAGCTGAATTCAGAGGGATCCTGTGCGCAGGGCTATGAGGCCTCCTGCCGGGCCTCGCCGCCCTCTCACAGTGCAGCCAGGAGCTGCTCTCAGGTGAGCGTCCCCTGTGCCTGACGGTCGGCATGAGGAACAGAGTTGGCTGCTTTGGGAAGAGCCCTGCCAGAGCGGCCATGGCCCAGAGGAGGTGACTTTTCGACGGAGGGGACCTGCAGGCTGTGCTGGGCCGTGGCGGGAGGCCCACCCGATGCCACACAAGCTGGGGCTCCCAGCAGCTGAGCCCTGGTGGCACTGGCTGTCCTGTCCTCCTCTCCCTCTGAGGGTGACCTCCAACAGCAGCAGCTGCAGAGATGCTTGGCAGAACCTGAGCGCCTTTCCCACCGCGATGGTAAAGAGCCAGCCCTGCTGGGGCCGGGGGGGCTGTTGGGGACAGGCCGTGGGGCCGGGGGAGAGATTTCAGGGACGGACCGGGGGGGTGGGGGGAAGGAGTCTCTAGCAGGCCTGGGGGGGCGGGGGGGGGGGATGGATTTAGTGACGGACCGAGGGGTCGGGGGAGGCCTGTAGGTAGTGAGAGGGGGGTTCCAGGGAGGGTTTTAGGGGCTGCCGGGGGGCAGGGGAACGATTTTAGGGACAGAGGGGAGGGGGGGGCTGTGGGAAGGAGTGTAGGGCATGACCGGCAGGGGCTGGGGAGAAAGAGTGACGGGAGAAAGTGTGGGGTCGGGGGAAAGGAGTCTAGGAATGGCCGTGAGGGTCGGGGGGGGAAGGGCTTTAGGGACAGGATGGGAGTGAGGGGAAGGATGTTAGGGCCAGGCTGGGGGCAAGTGGAATCACTGCAGGGCCCGACGGAGGGGGGTGGTTGGGGTGTTGAGGAAGGTTCTCAGGGTGGGATGGGGGTACAGGGGGAAGGTTGTGGGGGCAAAGGAGGGGGGTGGGGGAAGGACTGTAGAGATGGACTGCTGGGGTTGGGGGCACAGGGGAAATCGTTGGGGGACAGTCCGAGAGGCACGGGGGAGGATTTTAGAAATGAGCTGGGGTGCGGGGTGGGGGGTGGCTTGAGGGAAGAAATTGGGAATGGGATGGGGGCAATGGGGAGGCCCTTAGGCATGACTGGGGTGCTCGATGGAAGGATTTTAGGGACAGCCATGGTATGCAGGGGAAGGTTTTGATGGCACTGTATAGATAGCACTGTATATACCTTTCTGTCCAAGGAATCTGTTCAGGGAAGGTTGCTGGCTCAGCAACGGGACCAGATGTCTAAACTCCCCAGTTTCCAAGCTCTAATATCGTGTTTGGCTCTATGTGAAAGAAATCTAGGCACAAAGTTTAGCTAAGCTACCTCTCTAAAGTTGTTGGAAGTGATGAACAAAGGGATGACTGACCTGGGGAGTCAGCCTTGGGAAGGCCACGGAACAAAGAGCGGATGGGGAAAAGAACTTCATTCTCTCGAGTGATGCCCAAAAAGGCCTCTGAGCGGGGAAGTTCTGGCCACAAGAGGAGACAAGTCGGTAGAGTGTGCGTGTGTGATGCACTATGAGCGTGCAAGTACTCTGCTGTGTGTAATGTGTACCCTCGAGTAACTTGGTGAGCGTGCTCAGAGGTGACACTCCCCCGTGCTCCCAGCGCTGTCATAAAGAATGCCCGCCTTCTGAAACTTCACATCAGGTCTGAGAGGGTTTTTCACCGTGACCGCCTTTACGGGATCATTTTCTGGTGACCCAGGTGAGACTCTGCTGTTGAGCGTCGGTGGAGCTGCGGATCACAGCAATTCCAGCCGGCACTGAGGGACTCTTGGGGAAGACCTCTGATTCCCGGACCAACGACTCCAAAGCAACGTTCCCCCGGTAAGATGTCAGGCATTCCTGGTGGTCTGGGATACCTGCCCCTAAGCAGAGGCAAAAGCCCCGCTGGGTTGGGTTATTGAGGGCTCTCCTGGAAACAATGTGTCTGGTAAAATTTCTGCCTGGCATACTCAAGTATATTAATGTTGTGTGTGTGTGTGTGTGTGTGTGTGTCTAGTAGAGTGCGCTCGGAACATCTGAAGATACTTCTATACATGTGTATGATAAAATGTTCAGGACACTAAAAGGAAACGGGCCCTGGTCAGTGTACACGGCCGTGGTATTTTACAGCAGTCTCCCCTGGGATGTGTTTTGGGACACTGGGAAGAATCAAGGGGTAGTTCTGAGGGAAATGTAACTAAAAGCACCCTAGTGCAATAGTGTACTCAGGGGTGGTCTCTGTAGAAACTGGGCGATGGGGGAAAATGGCAGTTTGCATTATTGTACGATGTTACCGCTGATGTTGTTTTGAAGGCAAGAAAGGAAAAGGGACAGAGTTTGATACGCTGATCTTTTTCCACTGTAAAGACCCGTTCTGAATGGCAAAACCAGTGTGGTATAAATTTACCTCCCTGAGATCCTTTTCTTTTGGCTTTGGGAAAGGATAAGAAGAGGTTGTTGAAAAGGGTCTGCTCTGCTTGTAGTATAAGACAGAGGCGTTTAAAATTGTAACGACTACAAGAAAGAAGGAGGTTTAGAGGCGATGGTTTAGAGTTAATGGTTGGAGCCCAGCAGAGACGGGGAGAGAGTTCTGACGCTGATACTAGTGATAAGAGCAGGGTAAGAGAAAGTGGTGGCAGGCGAGCTGACGAGGCTGGTGGCAGGGAAAGTGGCTGTGAAGAGGGAGAGCGATTTAGTGGGGCAGAAGGTTTTAGCCCAGCCGCAGGGTGGGAGCGGGCCAAACCAGGGGAAGTGATACAGGCTCCCCTGCGCCAGGCTGTGGGAAATGAAGGACCCGTTAAGGTGACGGTCCCGTTTTCAAGAACAGAGTTGAAGCATTGCAAAGCAACCGCAGGAAATTACCGAGACGACCCTGAGAAGGCGGCTGGTGTTTTTGAAATAATGATGGTTAAAACACAGGATGATCCAGCGTGTAAGGATATAGCGGCAGTACTGCAGGTTTTATTTGATAGTAGTGAGAAGGAGATGATTTGTCAAGCCGCTAGAATACATGTGGAAGCTGAGGTTAAAACAGGAACTGTGGAGCATCATTTCCCCTCTGTTGGTCCAAACTGGGACCTGCATGTTAACGGACCCAGGCAGCTTTGGACTCGGTGTCAGAAAGGGATTCTATTTGGCATTCAAAATGCTGTGGCTAAGGCAATAACCATGTCTGAACGGTACGAGGCTAGGCATGATAGCCAAGAGCCCCCCCCAGATCTGCAGAACAGAATGAAGGAGGTAGCCCGCAACTCTACAAGTGCTGACCCTGAATCTTAAGAGGGATGAGATCAATAGGCCCCTCTATTGGTGGGCCAATCCTGGGATGGTATTAGAAGAAAGTTACCGAAGTTACAAGGAAGTGATTGCTCAAGGTAGGGGAAAGCTGTTGGACGTTGCTTGCATTGCAGATCGTCATAGAGAGAGTCGAAAGGGAAGAGTAAATTGTAGCTTGTTGGCGGTATCAGAGTAAAATGGTAGGGTGAGGGCAAGGGCCTGAGGATGGGGCAGAGCCCCGAGGGGGGACTGCGGCCCAGCCCTCGGTTGGGTGATAATCAGTGTGCACAGTGCAAAAGGGATGGGCGTTCAGAAGAAGACCGTCTGCTTAAGGATTGGAGCCCCTCTGCCCCCTTGCTCCCAGTAAGCGAGGAATGAGGGGGAGCGGAGGAGTCTCTCCCCAGAGCAGCCTCTGGTTAAAGTGGAGCTGGGAAGTGAAGAAGTTGAGCTTTGGGTAGATCCTGGGGCTACTTCCTCTGTTCAGAAGACTTTAGAGGGGAACTAAGCAGTAAGGATATAAGCATTGCTGGTATGGCAGGGACCCATGAAACTTGGCCATTTTTGAAACTCTTAGCAATGAAGCTGGGAAAACAGTGGGTTCCTCATCAGTTTTTATATTAGCCAGATCTTCCAAAAGCATTGTTTGGGGAGAGATCTACTCCAAAAAATTGGAAGCAGAAATCTGATTTTAAAACGAGGAAATAGAAATCTTAATTCCAGAAACTGTTTGTGTCGAGAGGCAGCAGCTTTGTTATTACAGGCTATGCTGCCTTGAAAGGAGAGAGATACGCCCGGAGGTCAGAGATGCTGTGATTCCTATTGTACGAGCCGGAGAGGTTCCTCGAAAATCTAACAGGTCAAAACCTGTAAGGACTGACTTAAAGCCTGGATCATCCCCGCTGAGAATGAAACAGTGTCGCCCGAAGCTGGAAGCTAGGAGTGGGTCGGTAGCGATAATTCAGAAATTCTTGAAGTACAGCCTGCTGGTGGGGTGTGTGTCGAAATCCAACACCCCTGTGTTGCCAGTGAAAAAGGCCAAGGGTTAAGATTGCTGTTTGGTGCAGGATTTAAGAGCAACAAATCACATACCTCAAGGTATTTATCCTGTAGTAGCACATCCATACGGATACTAAACCACCCTTACAGGGGAACAGGGATGGTGTACAGGTTTTGATGTGAAGGATGCCTTTTTCTGTGTTCCCCGGGGCACTGACAGTCAGAAGCCTTTTGCTTTTGAATGCGCAAACCCAGAAACGGGAAGGAAAATGCAATACACTTAGGCGGTTGTACCACAAAGCTTTCAAAATATCCCGACAATCTTTGGGAATCAGTTGGCAAAGCAGTTTGACATTTGGAGAACAGAAAATGATCAGGGAAGAGTTCTGCGATCATAGGATGATATTCTGGTTGCGGCAGGGACTTGGGAGCTGTGTCTTTCCCTGACGATAAGCCTTCTAAATGTCTTGGGAATTAGTGGATATGGAATTATCGAGGAGTCACTTCCACGTTTGGGGTTTGAAGTGCTGGAAGGCCAGAGACAGTTGGGATCCCAACAGAAGGAGGCTATTCGCTGCCTCGCGGAGCCTCAGACTCTCAAGGAACTACGAGGATTTCTCGGGGTGGTCGGATGGTGTCGGCTTTGGGGAGGCAATTGTGTTTTATTTGTGAAAGCTCAGTACGAGCTACTGAAAACCTCCTGCCATGGGTCTATCGGCGGGACAGAGGAGGGTAAAGCCACTTTCAAGCATCTGAAAAAAAGTGAGCTCTGGTGGAGGCCCCCACGTGGGGGTTACCTGATGTGACAAAGACCTGTGCACTTCTTAAGCGTGAGGGAAAAGGTATTGCCTTTGGAGTTCTGGCACATTGTTTAGGGCCTCAGGGGCGGGCTGTAGCTTGCTCCTGCAAAGAGCTGGATGAGGTGAGCTCAGGATGGCCTGGATGCCTTAAAGCAGGAGCAGCACCTGTGCTACTGATGCAGGAGGCCCCTAAGTTCCCCATGGGGCAGAAGGTGACCGTCCATGTACCACCCGTGGTCGTCACGGCACTAGAAGAAAAAGGAGGACATTGGTTGGCCCCTAGCATAATGTTAAACTAACAAGTGTCATGTGGGGAGGGGGTCCTCCCATTTTGGGGTGGGGGGTCTGTTTCTGGGGCTCCGTTTCCTTGACAGTGCAGATCTGAGGGCTGCCCTGCTGCTAAGGACTTCCATCGAGGGGGAGCTTCTGCGTGATAACTGAGAATGACCTGCTGGAGGGTCCCCTTGGGGGGATCCTGATGTCCCAGGAGTGCTCTGTGGAGGGTCCTTCTGCTTCCAAGATGTCCCCAATGTCACTAGGGTGTCCCTGGGAGGGTCCTAATGTCCCCGGGAGTGTCCCTGGTGTCCCAGGGATGTCTCCAGAGATGTCCTAGTGTTCTCAGGTGGCCCTATAGGCATTCGGGTGTCCCAGTGTGTCCTGTGGGGGTCCTGGTGTCCCAGGGGGAGTTCCTAATGCCCCTGCAGTTTCCCTGGATGCAGGTCGTGTGTTTCCAGGAGGGTCCTGAATGTCTCTGGGGTGGTCCTGGTATCCCCAGGCCATTCTAGATGTCCCAGTGGTGTGTCAGTGGGTCCTTGTGTATCACAATGTGTCCCTGGTGGGGGTCATTAATGTCACAGCGGTGTCCCTGGAGGCATCCTGATGTCCCCAGTCCATTCTAGATGTCCCAGTGGTGTCTGTCAGGGGGTGCATGTGACCTAATATGTCCTTCTGGGAGTCCTTAACGCTCTAGTGGTTAAGGTTCTAGGGATGTCCCTGATGTCCTAATGGTGTCTTGGGCGGGGTGGTGGTGGTGGTGTCCTGGTGTCCCAGTGTGTCCCTGGGGCGTTGTGGGGTGTCCCTGGGGGTGGTCCTGGTGTCCCCAGGGAGGTGAGTGGGTAGGCTGTTATGTCCCGGGGCGGGGTTCCTGGGGAATTCCTAATGTCACGGGGGTGTCCCTGGAGGGGTCCTGATGTCCTAAAGGCTATTCTAATGATGTCCCAGTGGTGTCTCCCAGGATGTCCTTGTGTTGCAAGGTGTCCCTGTGGGGGTCCTTAATGTCCTTGTGGTGTCACTGGGGCAGTCCTGGTGTCCCTGATGTCCCAGGGATGTCCCCAGGTTTGTCCTTGTGTTCCCAGTATGTCCCTTGTGCACTTCTGGTCCTGTGGGGGTCCTGGTGTCCTGGGAGGAGTCCTTAATGCCCCTACATTGTCCCTGGGGTAGGGCTTGTGTTAAAGGGGGGTCCTTAATGTCCCAGTGCTGTCCCTGGAGGGGTCCTGGTGTCCCCGGGGAAGGTGAGGGGGTGATCCCTGATGTCCCAGGGGGCGTCCCTGGGAAATTCCTAAATGTCACAGTGGTGTCCCTGGAGGGGTCCGGATATTACCAGGCCATTCTATATATCGCCGTGGTGTCTCCCCGTGTGTTCTTGTGTCCCAGTGTGTCCCGGTGGGTGTCTTTAATGTCCCAGTGACATCCCTTTGGGAGTCCTGGTGTCCCCCCGGAAGTCCCTAACATCATAATATTGTCCCTGCCTGTGTGCTGGTGTCCCCAGTGTGTCCCTGCAGAGTTCCTGTTTCCCTGGGGATGTCCTCAGTGAGCACAGCCTCTCCTGCCTGATCTCTGCCTGCCCTCACCCTCGCTGCACTCTGCGACCGAGACCTGCAGCCACTGAAAAGCTCACCCTCACCCAGCCCGACGGCCAAGGCCGAGAAAGGTGGAGCGCTGCTGCTCCTCCCAGGGAGGATTCACAGTGGGCCTCTCTCAGGGAGTCCCTCAGCAGTTCTCCTGCTCTTGCTTCGTGGTCAACCAGGGGCGAAAGCGTGCCCAGATCTAGTCTGAGAAAGCTTTTGGCACGTGATAGAGTTTTGCTCTTCCCTGTGGTCAGCCTTTGTGCCGTTTTCCTGGGCAGGGGGTCCTGGTCACAGGACTCGGGACCTTTGCTACGGTCCAAGAGCGATTCCAAGGTGAGGAAGAGGTGTACGCGGTTTGAAGACCTGTCTCCCAGCTGGACATTGGTGAGTTATCCCTGCGGGAGCTCGCGTTCCTCACAGAGGTTATTCCTGGTGAGAAGGCAACGGCTGCCCTCCACTTTCCCGCACCCTGTTTGGGACTGGGGTGCATGCTCTCTGCCCTTCAGAAAGGGCGCAGAGAAATGAGGACTTCAGAATTTCTCTGGAGAGAATTCCCTCCAAAGTTAGGCGGACAGCTTGAGCTCCTCCCAAACTAACCACTCCCCAAGAGCCGTTTCCATGAACGACCTTTTCTCTGGCATTTTGTTTCTAATTTTACATGGAAATTCAGCCCGCTCTGCCAGTGACGATGTTCCTCCTCCTTGCAGAGGATGTCAAGAACGAGCCGCTGAACCACAGGTGGCTGTCACGAGCCACTTCCTTCCCATGGCACGTGGTGCAGAGCTGTGTGCAAGAGACCATACTCTTGCACTCTTTCCAACTGAGGAACAGGCAGCGCCTCGCCTTCACCTTCAAGGACATTGGCGTTCTGTCCTTCACCGACAATGTCCTGTGCATGCAGTTCTATTGCGACTGCGTCACAGGGCTGGAGAGCAAGGCCAGCTGGATTGCGCTGCTCAGCACTGCGAGCTGCTCAGGCTTTGAGGGTGATGCAGTGACTTTGGGAAGCCTCTTGAAGGGTGAGCAACCCGATGGTCGTTGGGCAGCCTGCACGTGGCAGGCCAGTCCGACACCTTTCCACGTGCTCGCCCACGCTGAGTTCTCCATTGGAAAAGAAGTTTTATTCTGAGCTTCTGAGTTCTTGCCCTACAGAAAGGCTGGCAGTGTTACTGCGCAGTCTCAGTGTTTGCTGTGCAGCTTCTCCAGAGCAGAGCAAGGGCTCCTGTTCACGGCGGAAGATTTGGAGGAGGGGTTTGGAAAAGTGGCTTCCTTTTGGAGCAGGAGACAGGTCTGCTTCCTTTGGGAGCCAAGAGCAAAGTGCCTTGGAAACCTTCTAGCAGCTCTGTGTCACTTTACAGAGGCTGAGGATGCCCGGTGCAGCTGTCTCCGGTGGAGCGACCAGCACTCGGGGGATGCAGGCTGCTCCTGCCCACGCCTTCCCCAGGTGAGTGCGTTTCCTCTGCAGCCCTTGACTGACCGAGCGGGCGGATTCCCAGCTCCTGATCAGGAGTGCGCCTTGCCGGGGCTTGGCGTTGCACGTTGAGTCTGGGAGGGGGCCTGACCTGAAGGGGCTGGTTTCTGGTTAACTTATGATGAGTTGGGGTTACACGTGTGTTCTCCTGGAGTGGCCGGGCAGCGTCACTGCGTTTCTCATGCCCAGCCTGCCCGTCACTCCCATCAGAGAGAGCCAGCTGCACACAGGGAGGGCTTTAA